>NC_135236.1:318270683-318573713 GCF_051348905.1 Ranitomeya variabilis
GAGACACTGAACCACAACTCTGGCCCAGTGGTATAACACAACACTATGAACCTGGCAGAAAGTGGCTGCCTGATATACGACACACTAGCAGTACAGCAGAATATAAACTGTGTGAGAATTACTATCTCACTTTTGGGGGGAGACACTGAACCACAACTCTGGCCCAGTGGTATAACACAACACTATGAACCTGGCAGAATGTGGCTGCTTGATATACGACACACTAGCAGTACAGCAGAACATAAACTGTGTGAGAATTACTATCTCACTTTTGGGGGGAGACACTGAACCACAACTCTGTCCCAGTGGTATAACACAACACTATGAATGTGGCAGAAAGTGGCTGCCTGATATACAACACACTAGCAGTACAGCAGAATATAAACTGTGTGAGAATTACTATCTCACTTTTTGGGGGAGACACTGAACCACAACTCTGGCCCAGTGGTATAACACAACACTATGAACCTGGCAGAAAGTGGCTGCTTGATATACGACACACTAGCAGTACAGCAGAATATAAACTGTGTGAGAATTACTATCTCACTTTTGGGGGGAGACACTGAACCACAACTCTGGCCCAGTGGTATAACACAACACTATGAACCTGGCAGAAAGTGGCTGCCTGATATACGACACACTAGCAGTACAGCAGAATATAAACTGTGTGAGAATTAGTATCTCACTTTTGGGGGGAGACACTGAACCACAACTCTGGCCCAGTGGTATAATACAACACTATGAACCTGGCAGAAAGTGGCTGCCTGATATATGACACACCAGCAGTACTGCAGAATATAAGCTTGGAGATGGTCTTATAACTTTTACCTTTAACCCCTTTCTGACATCTGACGTACTATCCCGTCGAGGTGGGGTGGGCCCGTATGACCACCGACGGGATAGTACGTCATACGCGATCGGCCGCGCTCACGGGGGGAGCGCGGCCGATCGCGGCCGGGTGTCAGCTGCATATCGCAGCTGACATCCAGCACTATGTGCCAGGAGCGGTCATGGACCCCCGGCACATTAACCCCCGGAACACCGCGATCAAACATGATCGCGGTGTACCGGCGGTATAGGGAAGCATCGCGCAGGGAGGGGGCTCCCTGAGACCCCCGCAGCAACGCGATGTGATCGCGTTGCTCCGAGGGTCTCCTACCTCCCTCCTCGCCGCAGGTCCCGGATCCAAGATGGCCGTGGCATCCGGGTCCTGCAGGGAGGGAGGTGGCTTACCTAGTACCTGCTCAGAGCAGGCACTGGTAAGCCTGCAGCCCTGCACAGCAGATCGCCGATCTGACAGAGTGCTGTGCACACTGTCAGATCACCGATCTGTAATGTCCCCCCCGGGACAAAGTAAAAAAGTTTAAAAAATTTTTTTCCACATGTGTAAAAAAATAAATAAAAAATAAATTCCTAAATAAAGAAAAAAAAAATATATTATTCCCATAAATACATTTCTTTATCTAAATAAAAAAAACAAAACAATGAAAGTACACATATTTAGTATCGCCGCGTCCGTAACGACCCAACCTATAAAACTGTCCCACTAGTTAACCCCTTCAGTAAACACCGTGAGAAAAAAAAAAAAACGAGGCAAAAAACAACGCTTTATTACCATACCGCCGAACAAAAAGTGGAATAACACGTGATCAAAAAGACAGATATAAATAACCATGGTACCACTGAAAACGTCATCTTGCCCCGCAAAAAACTAGCCACCATAGAGCATCATCAGCAAAAAAATAAAAAAGTTATAGTCCTGAGAATAAAGCGATACCAAAATAATTATTTTTTCTATAAAATAGCTTTTATCGTATAAAAGCGCCAAAACATAAAAAAATGATAAAAATGAGGTATCGCTGTAATCGTACTGACCCGAAGAGTAAAACTGCTTTATCAATTTTACCAAACGCGGAACGGTATAAACGCCTCCCCCAAAAGAAATTCATGAATAGCTGGTTTTTGATCATTCTGCCTCACAAAAATCGGAATAAAAAGCGATCAAAAAATGTCATGTGCCCGAAAATGTTACCAATAAAAACGTCAACTCGTCCCGCAAAAAACAAGACCTCACATAACTCTGTGGACTCAAATATGTAAAAATTATAGCTTTCAAAATGTTGTAACGCAAAAAATATTTTTTGCAATAAAAAGCGTCTTTCAGTGTGTGACGGCTGCCAATCATAAAAATCCGCTAAATAACCCACTATAAAAGTAAATTAAACCCCCCATCATCACCCCCTTAGGGAAAAATAAAAAAATAAAAAAAATGTATTTATTTCCATTTTCCCATTACGGTTAGGGCTAGGGTTAGGGTTAGGGCTAGGGTTAGGGCTAGGGTTAGGGCTAGGGTTATTGCTAGAGTTAGGGTTAGGGCTGGGGTTAGGGCTAGGGTTATTGCTAGGGTTAGGGCTAGGGTTAAGGCTAGGGTTAGGGCTAGGGTTATTGCTAGGGTTAGGGCTAGGGTTAGGGCTAGGGTTAGGGTTATTGCTAGGGTTAGGTCTAGGGTTAGGGCTAGGGTTAGGGCAACGTTTAAGGCTACAGTTAGGGTTGAGGCTAAAGTTAGGGTTAGGGTTTGGATTACATTTACGTTTGGGAATAGGGTTGGGATTAGGGTTAGGGGTGTGTCAGGGTTAGGGGTGTGGTTAGGGTTACCGTTTGGATTAGGGTAAGGGGTGTATTTGGATTAGGGTTTCAGTTATAATTGGAGGATTTCCACTGTTTAGGCACATCAGGGGCTCTCCAAAGGGGACATGGCATCCGATCTCAATTCCAGACAATTCTGCGTTGAAAAAGTAAAACAGTGCTCCTTCCCTTCAGAGCTCTCCCGTGTACCCAAACAGGGGTTTACCCCAACATATGGGGTATCGGCGTACTCAGGACAAATTGGACAACATCTTTTGGGGTCCAATTTCTCCTGTTACCCTTGGGAAAATACAAAACTGGGGGCTAAAAATAAGTTTTGTGGGGAAAAAAAGATTTTTTATTTTCACGGCTCTGCGTTGTAAACTGTAGTGAAACACTTGGGGGTTCAAAGTTTTCACAACACATCTAGATAAGTTCCTTGGGGGGTCTAATTTCCAATATGGGGTCACTTGTGGGGGGTTTCTACTGTTTAGGTACATTAGGGGCTCTGCAAATGCAACGTGACGCCTGCAGACCAATCCATCTAAGTCTGCATTCCAAACGGCGCTCCTTCCCTTCCGAGCTCTGTCATGCGCCCAAACAGTGGTTTATCCCCACATGTGGGGTATCAGCGTACACAGGACAAATTGGACAACAACTTTTCGGATCCAATTTATCCTGTTACCCTTGTGAAAATACAAAACTGGGGGCTAAAAAATCATTTTTGTGAAAAAAATAATAATTTTTATTTTCACGGCTCTGCGTTATAAACTGTAGTGAAACACTTGGGGGTTCAAAGTTCTCACAACACATCTAGATAAGTTCCTTGGGAGGTCTAGTTTCCAATTTGGGGTCACTTGTTGGGGGTTTCTACTGTTTGGGTACATCAGGGGCTCTGCAATTGCAACGTGACGCCTGCAGACCAATCCATTTAAGTCTGCATTCCAAATTGCGCTCCTTCCCTTCCGAGCTCTGTCATGCACCCAAACAGTGGTTCCCCCCCACATATGGGGTATCAGCGTACTCAGGACAAATTGGAAAACAACATTTGGGGTCCAATTTATTATGTTACCCTTGTAAAAATACAAAACTGGGGGCTAAAAAATCATTTCTGTGAAAAAAAAGAGGAATTTTTATTTTCACGACTCTGCATTATAAACTGTAGTGAAACACTTGGGGGTTCAAAGCTCTCAAAACACATCTAGATAAGTTCCTTAGGGGGTCTACTTTCCAAAATGGTGTCACTTGTGGGGGGTTTCAATGTTTCGGCACATCAGGGGCTCTCCAAACGCAACATGGCGTCCCATCTCAATTCCAGTCAATTTTGCATTGAAAAGTCAAATGGCGCTCCTTCCCTTCCGAGCTCTGCCCTGCGCCCAAACAATGGTTTACACCCACATATGGGGTATCGTTGTACTCAGGACAAATTGCACAACAACTTTTGTGGTCTAATTTCTTCTCTTACCCTTGGGAAAATAAAAAAATGGGGGCAAAAATATCATTTTTGTGAAAAAATATGATTTTTTATTTTTACGGCTCTGCATTATAAACTTCTGTGAAGCACTTGTTGGGTCAAAGTGCTCACCACACATCTAGATAAGTTCCTTAGGGGGTCTAATTTCCAAAATGGTGTCAGTTGTGGGGGGTTTCAATGTTTAGGCACATCAGGGGCTCTCCAAACGCAACATGGCGTCCCATGTCAATTCCAGTCAATTTTGCATTGAAAAGTCAAATGGCGCTCCTTTCCTTCCGAGCTCTGCCATGCGCCCAAACAGTGGTTTACCCCCACATATGGGGTATTAGCATACTCAGGACAAATTGTACAACAACTTTTGGGGTCCATTTTCTCCTGTTACCCTTGGTAAAATAAAACAAATTGGAGCTGAAATACATTTTGTGTAAATAAAAATGAACATTTAACTTTTTTTCAAACATTCCAAAAATTCCTGTGAAACACCTGAAGGGTTAATAAATTTGGTGTGGTTTTGAGCACCTTGAGGGGTGCAGTTTTTAGAATGGTGTCACACTTGGGTATTTTCTATCATATAGACCCCTCAAAATGACTTCAAATGAGATGTGGTCCCTGAAAAAAAATGGTGTTGTAAAAATGAGAAATTGCTGGTCAATTTTTAACCCTTATAACTCAATAACAAAAAAAAATTTGGTTCCATAATTGTGCTGATGTAAAGTAGACATGTGGGAAATGTTACTTATTAAGTATTTTGCGTGACATATGTCTGTGATTTAAGGGCATAAAAATTCAAAGTTGGAAAATTGCGAAATTTTCGCCAAATATCCGTTTTTTTAACAAATAAACGCAAGTTATATCGAAGAAATTTTACCACTATCATGAAGTACAATATGTCACGAGAAAACAGTGTCAGAATAGCCAAGATATGTTGAAGCGTTCCAGAGTTATAACCTCATAAAGGGACAGTGGTCAGAATTGTAAAAATTGACCTGGTCATTAACGTGCAAACCACCCTTGGGGGTGAAGGGGTTAACATGTTTGTCTATAATTTCCTTTCTAATCTCCTGACTCCTGAGACAACTCTTTCCTTCGCTTCCTCTGGTCCATGTTGAGTGTGATACACACCATGTCACCAAACAGCACAGTGAGTATCTGTAGCCCTATATACAGGCCCACTCACTGATTCCAAGATTGTAGACACATGTGATGCTAGTTAGTGGACACACCTTGATTTAATATGTCCTTTTTGTCACATTATTTTGTTATAATTTATTAAATGAGGCTGTGTTCTCAGCTGGGCTGAACTGCGATGACCTCTGCACCATGGGAAAAAAAGCCAGTGATCAGGACATTGCAGTTAAAGCTCAGTGACTTCACCATGGATCGCTGTGAGAAATTCTCTGCTGTGAAGTCACTGAGCTTGAACTGCGGTGACGTCATCACTGACTTTTTCCCACGGTGCTGAGGTCACCGCAGTTCAGCCCGGCTGGGAACACAGCCTCAGTGACCGGAGATAAACTCGATGACATCACCGCTAGTCACTGAGGCTGCGCTTGCAGTAGCTCATTCACCAGTGGTTCTCAGGCTGGGCAGTCACATCTTCACACCATCCAGGTTGAAAATGATTTATCCCCCAGACATGAATTACGGCATGGGACAGAACGATGGATAGGTGAGGGATATTGTTGTTTTTTATATTTGCTTTCTTACAGAAGATGAGGGATTCAGTGGAATTAGGTGTTAGGTGAATATAAATGTGTTTATTATTTTTAAATGAAAATGGAAACGTGTGTTTTGTTTTATTTCTTAGAATGGATGATTTTATTCTTGCTGTGTCTTTATTTGCCATATAACTATAGGATTAGTAATACAATCCTGACAATACAAAGATGACATCAACCCCACAAATTTGAACTAAACTTTCTACCACTACAAGGCAAGTGGGAAGAGTCGGGCAAAGTTCCAAAATTGGTACATCTAATAGATGTGCCTTTTCTGGGCGGCTAGAGGGGTCAATATCCATGACCTTTTCCAGCCTGAGAATACGAGCCTCCATTTGTCAGCTTTAGCAAGGCTGGTTGTCAAAAATGGGGGGGACCCCAAGCCATTTATTTTAATTATTTATTTAAATAATTATAAATTAAGGTGTGGGGACCCCTCTGTCATTGATAGCCAGCCTTGCTGAAGCTGACAGCTGAGGGTTGTCACCCCCAGCTGAGTTTTGCCTTGCTGGTTATCAAAAATACAAGGGAACCTACACCAGGTTTTGTTTTTTAATTATTTATTTATAGCTCAGGAGTGATGAATGCGCCCATCAGCTGTCTCCTGCTCTCACTGTTATTAGTGGCAGCATGCGGCAGCTTATGGAAACTGTTTTCTCATTAGCTGATATGAGTGGCCAGAGGTAAACTTTATACCTCCATTCACTGCTGAGTCCTCACTCTGTCTTTTGACAGCATGGGAACCAAGTCTCTCTGACCAGTGGGGATGATTTCACCACTGATAAGAAGTGTTTGCCGTGCTGTCATGCACATGACAGCACGACAAACACCCAGTGTTCGGGCAACTAATCACAGTAAAGGTACCTTCACACTAAACGATATCGCTAGCGATCCATGACGTTGCAGCGTCCTGGCTAGCGATATCGTTTAGTTTGACATGCAGCAGCGATCAGGATCCTGCTGTGATATTGCTGGTCGTTGAACAAAGTTCAGAACTTTATTTGGTCGTCAGACCGGCGTGTATCATCGTGTTTGACACCAAAAGCAACGATACAAGTGATGTTTTACACTGGTAACCAGGGTAAACATCGGGTTACTAAGCGCAGGGCCGCGCTTAGTAACCCGATGTTTACCCTGGTTACCAGTGTAAAATGTAAAAAAACAAACAGTACATACTCACCTTCGCGTCCCCCGGCGTCCGCTTCCCACACTGACTGAGCTCCGTAAAGTGAAAGTGAAAGTACAGCACAGCGGTGACGTCACCGCTCTGCTGTTAGGGCCGGCGCTCAGTCAGTGCAGGAAGCGGATGCCGGGGGAAGCGAATGTAACTATGTACTGTTTGTTTTTTTTACATTTTACGCTGGTAACCAGGGTAAACATCGGGTTACTAAGCGCGACCCTGCGCTTAGTAACCCGATGTTTACTCTGGTTACCCGGGGACCTCGGCATCGTTGGTCGCTGGAGAGCGGTCTGTGTGACAGCTCTCCAGCGATCAAACAGCGACGCTGCAGCGATCGGCATCGTTGTCGCTATCGCTGCAGCGTCGCTTAATGTGAAGGTACCTTAATGCTACACCAAAGAGAGCATCAACATTACTGTGATTGGCAAGCAAATAAAGCACCAAACATGCTGGGCGGGTCACACAAATATATTGAGGAGAATAAATTACTCACCGAGTAACGAATAACCCAAATACCGTACTATTCATACGAGTAACGAATAGTGCCGAATGTATTCGTTCATCACTAATGTTGATCCTAAACACACATCAAAATCCACAATAGACTACCTCAAGAGGGCACAAGCTGAAGGTTTTACAATGGCACTCACAGTCCCCGATCTGAACATAATTAAACATCTGTGGCTTCATAATAGCAGTGCATGGCAGACAACCCAGGAATCTCAAAGTACTCGTAGAATTTACCAAGGAATAATGGATGAAAATCCCTCAAACAAGAATTAAAAGACTCTTGTCTGGCTAAAAATAGATTAATAAGCTGTAATACTTTCAATAGGGGGAGCTACTAGGTACTCTCCATGCAGGGTGCCCACATTTTTCCCCTGCCCATTTCCCTTTTTGCAAGTTTTACAAAGGCAAACACCTTCCCGACATGTGCCATACATATACTTCTCTGAGGGAGCTGTGCTCCTGCAAAGAGAAGTATATGTAGGGCACCATGATCACGTGGAGTCACACTGAGCACAACTGTGATCAGGTGTGGGTGTCAGCTGTATGTGAAAGCTAACACCCTGCAGCAATGCCCATAATCAATGCTAGTTTTGCAAAGCATAACCCCTCTGATGCCGCTGTCAAAAGTGACAGAGACATCAAGGATATCCCTACGGGCTAGGGGTACTCAGTACCAGGTCCTGCTGTTTCACAGGGGGATGTCATGGTGGCGACCCCGTCCGTGGCCCTGGGTGCCCATGTAAAAGGGAAAGGTCTTTAAAGGGATAAAGTTTATGTTTGTGACGCCACCTGTGGTATTCGATCAGGGTGACCGACGCTGCTTTAAGGGGTCCGCTGGGGTGATGTTATGGCAGCTAGATGGTATACCTTCACATGGGTGAGTATGTCCCCAGGTCTTCCCTGTATGTAGATGGTGGTATGGTGAGAGGTGCAGGGAAGAATGAGGGCACAAGATGGCAATCTCTTTACCTTGTTTACTGTTGGCTTCAGTAGCCACAGTCCAGGGCACCAGACCACAGGGCAGGCAGAGTCCGGCCGGTTCAGAGGCAAGTCCAGAGTCCCCTTACCCAGGTGGAGAATAGAAGCCTTCCTTTGCGCTGTAGTGGTGTAGTCCCTTACTACTAAGCTTCACATAAGGTCCTCACAGATGTTATCTCTCTCTGTCCTCCGGACTGGATAGGATAGGACAAAACCCGTATGACTGGTGACTTGAGCCTGTTTATAGGATCTCTTAGATGACCCGGCTCTGTGGGGTGTCACCGTGCCTCCTGGGTGTGGGTGCGGACAGGTAATGTGCAATTAACTGTCCTGCCGGTCTCTGATGTAAGGTGTGTAGGTCCTTACAACCTTGGTGTTCCGGCTACCGGTGTTTCTGTGCCTTAGAAGGGGGGCAGCCTGCTCAGGGCTCATCCCCTTCTGGTATCCTCTCCTGTGCTTCCTCTCCTGCACACTCGCTGCAATAAATTATGCTTTCAAAATGTCTCTTTCTGGGAGCTGCAGCTCTGGGGGCATGCACAGCTCCGTTGGCCCTCTGTCCTCCTCAGATGAATGTCTGGAACTACCTACCTTTCCCTACAGACTACCAGTTATATATACATGGGGAGTCACCTAGTAAATAGAATCAAAAGCTCCCCCTGGTGGCCTGGAGTGTGAATGTGTTGCATGTTTGTGGTACCTGGTTACAGTTATCCTTTCTTGCCTCCGAACGTAGCATCACTCTCCCCGGGAGTAAAGCAATGGCACTGTGACGACCAGGACCCTGGGGCGCCACAATTGTAAAAAGCAAAATCATCATCCCCCCAAAAAAGCTACCATACAGCTCCATTAGCAAGACAATAAAGAGTTACAGCTCTCAAAATAAAGCATTGCTGAAATAATTACTTTTTCTAAAAAATAAACATGCATCGCTATAATCACACTGACTCGAAGAATAAAGCTGCCTTACCAATTTTAACACATGTGGAACAATATAAAAAAACAAACAAAAAAATTCCTGAATTCCTGGTTTTTGTTCATTCTACCTCCCAAAAATCAGAATAAAAAGCAATCAAAAATTGTCATGTGCCTGAAAATGTTACCAATAAAAACGTCACCTCATCCGGCAAAAAACAAACCATTACATGACTCTCTCTACCGAAATATGTAAAAATGATAGGGGATGCAGAAACTAGGTTTTGCTGTAAAAAGCGTATTTTAGTGTGTGACAGCAGCCAAGCATAAAGACTCAATATTAATCTCGTATCGCTGTAATCTCACAAACCTGAAGAATAAAGTTGTCTAATCACGTAAACTGTATGAGGAATGGTGTAAAAAATAAAACCAACTCTTCAACTGCTGTTGATTTTCTCATTCTGGATCCCAAAGATTGCACTAAGGCACACATTTATCTTGCGCTCTGCACTGAACTCTTAGGCTGCCGTCACACTATCAGTATTTGGTCAGTATTTTACCTCAGTATTTGTAAGCCAAAACCAGGATTGAGTGATAAATGCAGAAGTGGTGTATATGTTTCTATTATACTTTTCCTCTATTTGTTCCACTCCTGGTTTTGGCTTACAAATACTGATGTAAAATACTGACCAAATACTGCTAGTGTGATGGCAGCCTTACACAGTGATTTCTCTGAAAATCTCTGAAATATGTGATTCAGATGGAACCTCCAGAGGAAGATTCCCTATAATGAGGCAGATGGAGGCACTGCGGACGCCATCTGACCTGTGATCTGGTGGTGTCAGTCTTATTAGGCAGGCATAAAAGTGCGGTCTTCCACAGTTTTGCAAACTTCCAAAAAAGAAGGACTCTGAGAGGCCAGATGGAGTACAGAGTAACTCTGCTGCCTCAATATAGTGAATGGATCTCTCGAGGGGTTTCATCTGAATCATGTCACTCGGAGATTTAGATGGAAACCCTAAAGTAAGTGCTCAGCGTAGAGTGATGGATAAATGTGATCCTAAATGTTATGTAAAATATTCACAAAAAAAGCTTCAACTCAATCCACAAAAAAAGCGAGTCCCCACTCAGGTCCATCATCTGTTAATGGAAATATAGGGGATTCCACGTTACTGGTAGCACAAAAACTCTGTAAAAAAGCAAAATGTTTCCTCGCCCCTCAAAAGAAATTTAGCAAATTCTGCACTCCCCAATCCACATGCCCCCCTCCTTTCTGAGCCCCAATGTGTCTTAACCAAATATAGCAACCATATGTTTGACATTTCTGTAGTGATGAGAGCCCATCTAATTTACGGGTACGTGTCTCCAGAAGCATGAGCTGGGAATGATGTACTGGTCTCTATAAGGTACTGGTCACTATAAAAGCAGTTTGCAATTTTCACTCAGCCACATCTACTGATGCTTGTATCTGGAAAACACCCATGGAGTCAAAATCATCACTACAAAATTATCACTACACCTGATAAATTCCCAAAGGGATATAATTTCCAAAATGGAGTTACGTGAGGGGTAATTCTGCTTTTCTAGCACTTACAGGCACTTTATATGGAGTCTGCAAACTATTCTAGGAAAATCTGTGATCGAAGAGGCAAATAGAGCTCTGTCCCTCCCGAGTCTCTCTGTATGGTTAAATAGTACTGTACAGCCACATATGAGATGTTTATACATTCGGCAGAAAATGTGGGACACATTTTGGTGCCATTTGCACCCCTTTTCCAGTATGAAAATGTAAAATCTGGGGCTAAGACACAATTTTGGTTAAAAAATGTAAATTATTTTTTCTTGACTGCCCAATGGTATACAATTCTGTGACGCACCTGTAGTGTTAATATCATAGAATCATAGAAAGGTAGAGTTGGAAGGGACCTCCTGGGTCATCTGGTCCAACCCCATGCTCAAAGCAGGATTCACTAAATCATCCCAGACAGATGTCTGTCCAGCCTCTGGACTTACATGGAAGGAGAACCTCTCGTGGCTGCCTGCTCCACTCATTGATCACCCTAACTGTCAAAAAGTTTTTCTAATATCTAATCTGTGTCTCCTCCCATTCAGTTTCATCCCATTGCTTCTAGTCTTTCCTTGTGCAAATGAGAATGAAGATGATCCTTTTACAATGTGACAGCCCTTGAGATATTTGGAGACAGCTATTAAGTCTCCTCTCAGTCTTCTTTTTTGCAAGCTAAACATTCCCAAATCCTGTAAACGTTCCTCATAGGACATGGTTTGCAGACCGGTCACCATTCTAGTCGCTTTTCTCTGAACTTGCTCAAGCTTGTTGATGTCTTTTTTAAAATGTGGTGCCCAAAACTGGACACAGACCAAAGAAGAGTAGAGGGCAATAATGACTTCAAGTGATCTAGACTGTATGCTTCTGTTAATACATCGCAGAATTGTATTTGCCTATTTTCCTGCTGCATCACACTGTTGACTCATGTTCAGTTTATGATCTATTACTATACCCAAGTCTTTTCCACATTGCTGTTGCTTAGCCCTATTCTTCCCATTCTATACATGCTTTTTTCATTTTTATTGCCCAGATGTAGTACTTTGCATTTTCCCTGTTAAAAATCATTCTTTTAGTTGCTGCCCACTGTTTATTTATATCTTTTTGAATCCTCTCTCTCTTCTCTAGTATTAGCTATCCCTCCTACCTTTGTGTCATCAGCAAATTTAATCAGTTTACCCTCAATTCCTTCATCTAAATCATTGATAAAGATGTTGAACAATACAGGGCCCAGGACAGAGCCCTGTAGAACCCCACTTGAGATATTCTTCCAACTGGATGTGCAGCCATTTACGACCACTCTTTGGGTCCGATCACTAAGCCAGTTATGAATCCACCTAACAGTTGCCTTGTCCATTCCATACTTAATCATTTTTTCAATAAGGATTAATAAGGATTGTGTGAGATACTTTGTCAAATGCTTTGCTGAAGTCAACATATATTATATCTCCAGCATTTCCCTGATCCACCCAGTCAGTGATTCTGTCATAGAAGGACTTTAAGTTAGTCCGACATGACTTATTAGTTACAAATCCATGCTGACTCTGGTTAATCACTTCATTCTTATCCAGGTACTTACATACATGTTGTTTAATAATTTGTTCAAAGACCTTTCCTCGTATAGACGTCAGACTTACTGGCCTATAGTTTCCTGGGTCCACCTTCTTCCCCTTTTTGAAGCTAGGAACAACATTTGCTCTTCTCCAGTCTTCTGGGACTTCTCCTGTTCTCCAAGAAGTTTCAAAGTGGAGAGTGGTTCAAAAATTTCTCCTGCTATCTCCTTCAATACTCTGTGGTGTAATTCATCTGGACCTGGAGACTTGAATTCATTTATGTTAGCTTAGTGTTTCCTCACTATCTTTCTATTTAAATATATCCTGGATTCTTCTATTCCCTTAATAGGACAGTGAAAATCAGTTGATGTTACATTTCCTTTCTGAGAGAAAACAGATGCAAAATAGGAGTTTAAAAGTTTGGCCTTCTCAACATCCTTTCTTACCATTTCATTTCCATCCTGTAAAAATCCTATAGCATCTTTGACTTTTCTTTTACTTTTGACATATCCCCCAAATCCTTTTTATTGCTTTTGACGTAACTTGCAAGCCTTAATTTAATGCCAGCTTTAGATAATCTGCTTCGTGCCCTGCAGGTTCTGCAGACAGGACTATATTCTTCTTTAGATATGCCTCCCTTTTTCCATTGGATAAACATTTATTTCTTCCTTTTTAGCATGTGTTTAATTTCTGTGTTCATCCATTCTGGTTTTCTTAAATGCTTTGTATTCTTCCCTCTTTTTGGAATTGTTAACAATTGTGCTTTGAGAATCTAATTTTTCAAGATTTTCCAACCTTCCTGGACATTTTTGTCCTTAAGGATATCCAGCCTTTGGATCCCTCCTATTCTCTTTCGGAGCCCCTTAAAATATGCCTTTCTGAAATCTAGCCTTGATGTCTGAGTCTTCACAGGTCTTCCTCCTCTAGTTATCCAAAAGTCTAAAATAGCATGGTCACTACCTCCTAGAGTCCCAGCCACTCTTACCTCTTCAACCATTTCCTCCCTGTTTATAAGGATTAGATCCAAAGTAGCAGATCCCCTTGTTTTCTCCCCTACCTTTTGGTACATAAAATTGTCAGCAAGAGAGGATAAGAATTTGCTTGACCTGTTAGTTTTGCCTGAGAAAGATTCCTAACAAATGTCTGGATAGTTGAAATCTCCCATGACCACTATGTCATATTTTTTGGAGAACTTGGCCATTTGATGAATAAAGAGTTCATCCATATCTTCAGCTTGCTCAGGCGGCCTGTAGTAAATGCCTACAATCATGTCCTTTCCATTGTTCTCTCCTTGCATTCTTACCCAAACAGTTTCCACAGAACTCCCAGTTTCTGAAGCTTCAGACTCTGTGCAGATATACGCTTTTCTAACATACAATGCAACACCTCTTCCTCATTTATTAAATCTGTTTCTTGCAAATAAGTTGTATCCTTCTAGCTTTGTATTCCAATCATGTGTATCGTTCCACTAAGTTTCAGTGATTCCAATGACATCATATTTCTTCTCCCGTGTTAGTAGTTCTAATTCTCCTTGTTTGCTGCCCATGCTTTGTGCATTTATATAGCAACATTTTAGTTTGTGATTGGATTCTCTTTCTCCATTATTTTTATTATTTTGATTTTTTTGACTTTGTTCTTCCCTTCCACTTCTAATAGCAGAGTTCTCAATAGTATTTGTCATGTGTATGTTTTTTTCTGGCCTTTTGCTTCCCTTCCCACATCGTTCTAGTTTAAAGCTCTCCTGATGAGTGTAGCAAGGCGACTTCCAAATACATGTTTTCCAGTCTTCATAAGGTGCACCCCATCTCTAGGAAGTAGTCCATCGTACAGGTAATTCACTCCGTGATCCAGACATCCAAATCCTTGCTGACGGCACCATCAACGTAGCCAGTTGTTCACCTGCAGAATCTTATTCCACCTCCTTGTTCCATGGCCATCCACTGGGAGGATGGAAGAGAAGACCACTTGCGCTCCCAGTTCTTTCACATTCTTACCTAAGTTTTCAAAGTCACTGCAGATGGTTTCCAGGTCCTTTCTTGTGATGTCGTTTGTCCCCACATATATTAGCAGGAATGGGTGGCCGTCTGTAGGTCTGAAGAGTCCTGATATCCTGTCAGACACATCTTTAATTTTTTCACCTGGAATACAGCACATTTCTCTTGAGGTTATATCAGGTCTGCAGATAGCAACCTCTGTTCCTCTCAACAGGGAATCCTCCATGACCACAACTCTACGTTTCTTTTTCACAACATTTTTCTTTCACCATTCAGAAGGACTATGAGGGCATCCAAGGTTGTTCTTTGTGGGCAAAGTCTTATCTTGATGTATTTCTCCTTTGTTCTACTGTGTGATAGCCTGGTATTGTTTCCTAAGCAGTATGGGTGCTGACTTCCTCCCGATCCTCCTGCTTCTTTGTGTCACATGCTTCTATTCCTCTGTTTCTTCAGGTGCACTTGGAATTTCTACTCTTTCTGTAACATGACAAGATAATTCTGCTCTGTATAAGAACTCTTCTCCAGAATTGATTGATTCCATAATTTTCCCCTATGCTTGGTTAAAAAAAATTAACCATTACTGACTACTACATTTTTTGTTCTTGATTTCTTTTAGTGCTTCTTAAAGCCAGAAAGTTGCCATTTGAAATGACATTAGTTTGTGCCATGTCTGAGATCTACTTTTTTTCTACAAAATTAAACAACTGAATGAACATCCTCCAAGGCCGGTGATTCCATAATTTTTTACCAGGGGTTGTATTTGCCAGTGTGATATTTCCGTGACAGCCCTCGCATGAAACATGGCTGGATGAGAGCCATGACTGGGCTGTTAACTTGCAGGGCTATAGCCTTTTCAGAAATGACCGTACAGATAAGCGAGGGGGAGGGGTGTGTCTGTATGTAAAATCGTCCTTAAAACCTATCCGGCGTGATAATATAGGTGAATTTAATGAAAATGTAGAGTCCCTGTGGGTGGAGTTAAGGGGAGGGGGAAAAATAATAAATTACTGATAGGGGTTTGTTACAAATCTCCAAAAATAATGGAAGCAATGGAGAATATCCACGTTTAAACCAAATAGATGAAGCTGTGACTTAAGGAGAAGTCATTATTATGGGGGACTTCAACCACCCTGAAATAGATTGAGGAACAGAAACCTGCAGTTCCAGCAAAAGTAATCGGTTTTTGACAACTATAAGAGACAATTACCTTCCACAACTGATTCAGGACCCAACAAGACCTAATATTAACAAACAGGCCAGAACGCATATCAAATATAAGGGTTGGGGGTCACTTGGGGAATAGTGATCACAAAATAATAAGTTTTCGTGTATCCTTTAATAAGATGTGTAGTAGAGGGGTGACAAGGACACTAAACTTCAGGAGGGCAAATTTCCAACGGATGAGAGATGATCTTGGTGCAATTAACTGGGACGATATCCTGAGACATAAAAATACACAAAGAAAATGGGAGACGTTTACTAGCATCCTGGATAGGACCTGTGCACAGTATATACCGTATGGGAATAAACATACTAGAAATACAAGGAAACCAATATGGCTAAATAGAGCTGTAAGGGGCGCAATAAGTGACAAAAAGAAAGCATTTAGAGAATTAAAGGAAGTAGGTAGTGATGAGGCATTAAATAAATACAGAAAATTAAATAAATTCTGTAAAAAGCAAATCAAGGCAGCAAAAATTGAGACAGAGAGACTCATTGCCAGAGAGAAAAAATAATCCCAAAATATTCTTTAACTACATAAATAGTAAGAAACTAAAACATGAAAGTGTTGGCCCCCTTAAAAATAGTCTGGGGGAAATGGTGGATGAGGATGAGGAAAAAGCCAATATGCTAAATGACTTTTTTTCATCAGTATTTACACAAGAAAATCCCATGGCAGACAATAAGATCAGTGATAACAAAAATTCCCCATTAAGTGTCACCTGCTTAACCCAGCAGGAAGTACGGCGGCGTCTAAAAATCACTAAAATTGACAAATCTCCGGGCCCGGATGGGATACACCCCCGAGTACTGCAGGAATTAAGTACAGTCATTGATAGACCATTATTTTTAATCTTTAAAGAGTCCATAATAACAGGGTCTGTACCACAGGACTGGTGTATAGCAAATGTGGTGCTAATATTCAAAAAGGGGACAAAAACTGAACTTGGAAATTATAGGCCAGTAAGCTTAACATCTACTGTGGGTAAAATCCTGGAGGGTATTCTAAGGGATGATATACTGGAGTATCTGAAGAGGAATAACCTCATGACCCAGTATCAGTACGGGTTTACTAGGGACCGTTCATGTCAGACTAATTTGATCAGCTTCTATGAAGAGGTAAGTTCCGGACTGGACCAAGGGAACCCAGTAGATGTAGTGTATATGGACTTTTCAAAAGCTTTTGATACGGTGCCACACAAAAGGTTGATACATAAAATGAGAATAATGGGGATAGGGGAAAATATGTGTA
Source organism: Ranitomeya variabilis (assembly GCF_051348905.1). NCBI lineage: Eukaryota > Metazoa > Chordata > Amphibia > Anura > Dendrobatidae > Ranitomeya > Ranitomeya variabilis. Next base: position 318,287,665 of record NC_135236.1, read on the forward strand.
AGTGGGTTGAGAGCTGGCTCAGGAATAGGAAACAAAGGGTGGTTATTAATGGAGCACACTCAGACTGGGTCGCGGTTAGCAGTGGGGTACCACAGTCAGTCAGTCAGTATTGGGCCCTCTTCTTTTTAACATATTTATTAATGACCTTGTAGGGGGCATTCAGAGTAGAATTTCAATATTTGCAGATGACACTAAACTCTGCAGGGTAATCAATACAGGGGAGGACAATTTTATATTACAGGATGATTTATGTAAACTAGAAGCTTGGGCTGATAAATGGCAAATGAGCTTTAATGGGGATAAACGTAAGGTTATGCACTTGGGTAGAAGCAATAAGATGTATAACTATGTGCTTAATTCTAAAACTTTGGGCAAAACTGTCAATGAAAAAGACCTGGGTGTATGGGTGGATGACAAACTCATATTCAGTAGCCAGTGTCAGGCAGCTGCTACAAAGGCAAATAAAACAATAGGATGTATTAAAAGAGGCATAGATGCTCATGAGGAGAACATAATTTTACCTCTATACAAGTCACTAGTTCGACCACACTTAGAATACTGTGCACAGTTCTGGTCTCCCGTGTATAAGAAAGACATAGCTGAACTAGAGCGGGTGCAGAGAAGAGCGACCAAGGTTATTAGAGGACTGGGGGGTCTGCAATACCAAGATAGGTTATTACACTTGGGGCTGTTTAGTTTGGAAAATCGAAGACTAAGGGGTGATCTTATTTTAATGTATAAATATATGAGGGGACAGTACAAAGACCTTTCTGATGATCTTTTTAATCATAGACCTGAGACAGGGACAAGGGGGCATCCTCTACGTCTGGAGGAAAGAAGGTTTAAGCATAATAACAGATGTGGATTCTTTACTGTAAGAGCAGTGAGACTATGGAACGCTCTGCCGTATGATGTTGTAATGAGTGATTCATTACTTAAATTTAAGAGGGGACTGGATGCCTTTCTTGAAAAGTATAATGTTACAGGGTATATACACTAGATTCCTTGATAGGGCGTTGATCCAGGGAACTAGTCTGACTGCCATATGTGGAGTTGGAAATGAATTTTTTTCCCCAATGTGGAGCTTACTCTTTGCCACATGTTTTTTTTGCCTTCCTCTGGATTAACATGTTAGGGCATGTTAGCTTAGGCTATGGGTTGAACTAGATGGACTTAAAGTCTTCCTTCAACCTTAATAACTATGTAACTATGTAACACATATCTGCGTGTTCCAAGTTTGGGCATTGTAGGCCGGTGGACCATTTTTTTTTATTTCTGTTACTGTAATTATATACAGCACTATTTAGCATAAAAAAATACAAAAAAGGCCACATATTTGCCAGTGTAGTATTTCCGTGACAGCCCTCATATATCTGCGTGTTCCAAGTTTGGGCATTGTAGGCCGGTGGACCACTTTTTTTGCTGTCTGTTACTCTACTTATACACAGCACTATTTTGCATAAATTAACTTCACAGAAAAGCCCCCCAAAATTGAATACATTCTGTTATGTCAGGCTGAGGCCTGCCTGTTGTTTGGGTTTGAAAAATCGTAGATTTGATGGCATACTGATCAGATATTATTTCGCTACTAATAAATATATTTGTGTTGAGCATTTGAAATAGTGCAGTAGTCCATATAAAATGGGCAAGGCAAAGGGCAAGGGATGGGGAAGTGGACGTGATGATGATGGTGCATGCAGAGGCTGTGGCCAAGTTGAAAGTGGGCAACAACAAAGACCCACATATTCTCACTCGACCTTCCTGTCCCAGTTTCTAGGGAACCGCAGCACACCACAGTGTGAAACGGTTGTTGGTTGGATAGCGGATAATGCTTCCAGTCACTTAGCCACCACCAACACCACCATGTCTTCCACATGGTCAAGGGTGCGGATGTGGAAGACAAGGTGGTGGATGCCTATGTGACTGACCCAACCTGGTAGGATGATATGCAGAGCGAGGGCAGCAGCACACATGGGGAATGAGGCATATCCACCCGACAGGCAGGAAGAAGCAGTGTGGTGGCCACAGACAGAAGGCGTGAATCCGTTCCCCGTAACACCAACATGAGTGAAGTTGCCATTCCACCTGTGAGATCTTCCCAAGTCTGGCTATTTTTTAAAGACTCTGCCGATAACTTCAAACAGGCCATTTGCAGCACCTGCCATGCCCGCATCAGCAGGGGTAGCAAAACAACCAGCCTGACCACCACCAGCATGATCAGGCACATGGCAGAAAAGCACCCAACTTTGTGGGCCGAACCTCAGGCTCCAGGACCACTGTCTGCAGGTCACACCTCTGCTTCTTCCACTGTTTTGCATAGAAGCCAATCCCCAGTACACCATGCACGTGAAGATGCCTCTGAAGATCCCTGCACCTGTTGTGGCCCACAGTCAAGCAGCACCATCATCAAGCCCGTCCACGTCCTTGTCCCAGCACAGGCTTCAGTTGTCTATAACCCAGTCTTTGGAACACAAGCAGAAATACCCAGCCAAGGCCCCACAGGCCACAGTCCTAAATTCTAATATTTTCTTCTGCTTGCACTAGAAATGCTATGCTGCCTTTTAGGCTCGCTGAGACCAAAGATTTCTGCAACCTGATGGCGGCAGCCGTCCCAAGGTACTCGGTTCCAAGTCGCCACTATTTCTCCCGGTGTGCCGTACCGGCATTTCACCAGCAAGTGTCCCACAGCATTCCCCGTGCCGTCAACAATGCTGTTACAGGGAAAGTCCACCTAACCACGGACACATGGACAAGTGCTTGTGGGCAGGGTCTGTACATCTCACTGATGGCACACTGGGTTAACATAGTGGAAGCCGGGACCCAGTCGGAGCTTGGGATAGAACACATCCACCCCATTGCTGGCCCTACATCAATCAGGGTTGCCCCCACAGGCTACAGCTCCTGCACCTCCTCCTCCTCTTCATCCTCCATATCTGAAATCAACACATCAGTCAGAAGCTGGAAGCACTACCGCACTGCCTCAGCCAAGCGGCAACAGGCTGTGCTGAAGGTAATCTGCATAGGTGACAAACCGCTCAATGCAGAAGAGTTGTGGACAGCACTGAAAAAGCAGTCAGATGTTTGTATGACACCGCTGAACCTACAGTCAGGCATGGTCGTGTGTGACAATGGCCGTAACCTGGTGTCGGCTCTGTGGCAAGTTGAGCTCACACACGTACCTTGTTGGCTCATGTCCTTAACCTTGTGGTTCAACGTTTTCTGAAAAGCTACCCAGAGCTGCCGGTTCTGCTAGTGAAAGTATGCCATACTCAGCTCAGCTGGTGTTTGATGTCCCCACGCTCTGGAACTCTATGCTGCATATGTTGGTGAGGAGTGAGCAGAAGAGGGCAGTTGTTGACTACCAACATCAACAAGGCCGTTGACATTCAGTTCAGACTCCACACATAAGACCTCAGGAGTGAACATGGATGTACGACATATGTACCATCCTCCAAAACTTTGAGGACTGCACCAAGATGGTGAGCGGCAATGACGCCATAATTAGCATCACCTTCCCACTTCTCAGCTGTTGTGAATTTGGATTCGGGGCTCCCCCGGTGGCTACTGGTGGAATTGAACTGGTGTCCTCATCTTCTCTGTTCACCTGTTCCCATCAAGATGTGGGAGTCGCTATATAACCTTGCTTCTCTGTTAGTTGCTTGCCGGTCAACAATGTTATCAGAAGCCTCTCTGTGCTTGTTCCTGCTCCTAGACAACTACTAGATAAGTTGGACTCTTGTCCATGTTTGTTTTTGCATTTTGTTCCAGTTCACAGCTGTAGTTTCGTTACTGTGTCTGGAAAGCTCTTGTGAACAGGAATTGCCACTCTGGTGTTATGAGTTAATGCCAGAGTCTTAAAGTAATTCCTGGATGGTGTTTTGATAGGGTTTTCAGCTGACCATGAAAGTGTCCTTTCTGTCTTCTGCTATGTAGTAAGTGGACCTCAAATTTGCTAAACCTATTTTCATACTACGTTTGTTATTTCATCTTGATTCACCGCCAATACATGTGGGGGGCCTCTGTCTCCTTTCGGGGTATTTCTCTAGAGGTGAGCTAGGACTAATATTTTCCTCTGCTAGCTTTATTTAGTCCTCCGGCTGGTGCTGGGCATCTAGAATCAACGTAGGCATGCTACCCGGCCACTGCTAGTTGTGCGTTAGGTTTAGTTCATGGTCAGCTCAGTTCCCATCTTCCAAGAGCTAGTTCCTATATATGCTGATGCTATGCTCTCTTGCCATTGAGATCATGACAGTTTGACCGGCCCACTAAAGGGTTAAAATCCTTGGCTGAGAAAGGAGAGTAATAAGAAGTCTGCTGAGTTTTTTTTTTTTTTTTCTTTGAATGGCTCTGTGTCCACCTGTTTGTAATGGATCTTCAGAGTGTAACTGCAGGTTTGAATAATCTCGCCACGAAGGTACAAAATTTGCAAGACTTTGTTTGTCATGCACCTGTATCTGAGCCGAGAATTCCTTTGCCGGAATTTTTCTCGGGGAATAGATCTGGGTTTCAGAATTTTCGAAATAATTGCAAATTATTTTTGTCCCTGAAATTTCGCTCTGCCGGAGACCCTGCACAGCAGGTCAGGATTGTGATTTCCTTGCTCCGGGGCGACCCTCAAGACTGGGCTTTTTCATTGACACCAGGGGATCCTGCGTTGCTCAATGTGGATGCGTTTTTTCTGGCCTTGGGGTTGCTTTATGACGAACCTCATTTGGAGCTTCAGGCAGAAAAAACTTTGATGTCCCTATCTCAGGGGCAAGATGAAGCGGAAATTTACTGCCAAAGATTCCGTAAATGGTCTGTGCTTACTCAGTGGAATGAGTGCGCCCTGGCGGCGACTTTCAGAGAGGGTCTCTCTGATGCCATTAAGGATGTTATGGTGGGGTTCCCTGTGCCTGCGGGTCTGAATGAGTCCATGACAATGGCTATTCAGATCGATAGGCGTTTGCGGGAGCGCAAACCAGTGCACCATCTGGCGGTGTCCACTGAGAAGTCGCCAGAGAGTATGCAGTGTGATAGAATTCTGTCCCGAAGCGAGCGGCAGAATTTTAGACGGAAAAATGGGTTGTGTTTCTATTGTGGTGATTCTACTCATGTTATATCAGCATGCTCTAAGCGCACTAAAAAGCTTGATAAATCTGTTTCCATTTGCACCTTACCATCTAAGTTTATTCTATCTGTGACCCTGATTTGCTCTTTGTCATCTATTACCACGGACGCCTATGTCGACTCTGGCGCCGCTTTGAGTCTTATGGATTGGTCCTTTGCCAAACGCTGTGGGTATGATTTAGAGCCTTTGGAGACTCCTATTCCTCTGAAGGGGATTGACTCCACCCCATTAGCTAATAATAAACCACAATACTGGACACAAGTAACTATGCGTGTTAATCCGGATCACCAGGAGATTATTCGCTTTCTGGTGCTGTATAGTCTACATGATGATTTGGTGCTAGGATTGCCTTGGCTGCAATCTCACAACCCAGTCCTCGACTGGAGAGCTATGTCTGTGTTGAGCTGGGGATGTAAGGGGGCTCATGGGGATGTACCTGTGGTTTCCATTTCATCATCTATTCCCTCTGAAATTCCTGAGTTCCTGTCTGACTATCGTGACGTCTTTGAAGAATCCAAGCTTGGTTCGTTACCTCCGCACCGAGAGTGCGATTGTGCCATAGATTTAATCCCGGGTAGTAAATACCCAAAGGGTCGTTTATTTAATCTGTCTGTGCCTGAACATGCTGCTATGCGAGAATATATAAAGGAGTCCTTGGAAAAGGGACATATTCGTCCATCGTCATCTCCCTTAGGAGCCGGTTTTTTCTTTGTGTCAAAAAAAGACGGCTCTTTGAGACCATGTATCGATTATCGGCTTTTGAATAAAATCACTGTTAAATATCAATACCCATTGCCGTTGCTGACTGATTTGTTTGCTCGCATAAAGGGGGCCAAGTGGTTCTCTAAGATTGACCTTCGTGGGGCGTATAATTTGGTGCGAATCAGGCAGGGGGATGAGTGGAAAACCGCATTTAATACGCCCGAGGGCCACTTTGAGTATTTAGTGATGCCTTTTGGTCTTTCAAATGCTCCGTCAGTTTTCCAGTCCTTTATGCATGATATTTTTCGCGATTATTTGGATAAATTTATGATTGTGTATCTGGATGATATTCTGATTTTTTCGGATGACTGGGACTCTCATGTCCAGCAAGTCAGGAGGGTTTTTCAGGTTTTGCGGTCTAATTCTTTGTGTGTGAAGGGTTCTAAGTGTGTTTTTGGGGTACAGAGGATTTCCTTTTTGGGATATATTTTTTCTCCCTCTTCCATTGAAATGGATCCTGTCAAGGTTCAAGCTATTTGTGATTGGACGCAGCCCTCTTCTCTTAAGAGTCTTCAGAAATTTTTGGGCTTTGCTAACTTTTATCGTCGATTTATTGCTGGTTTTTCGGATATTGCTAAACCATTGACCGATTTGACTAAGAAGGGTGCTGATGTTGCTGATTGGTCCCCTGATGCTGTGGAGGCCTTTCGGGAGCTTAAGCGCCGTTTTTCCTCTGCCCCTGTGTTGCGTCAGCCTGATGTTGCTCTACCTTTTCAGGTTGAGGTCGACGCTTCTGAGATCGGAGCTGGGGCAGTGTTGTCGCAGAAAAGTTCTGACTGCTCCGTGATGAGGCCTTGTGCCTTCTTTTCCCGTAAATTTTCGCCCGCTGAGCGGAATTATGATGTTGGGAATCGGGAGCTTTTGGCCATGAAGTGGGCTTTTGAGGAGTGGCGCCATTGGCTTGAGGGGGCCAGACATCAGGTGGTGGTATTGACTGACCACAAAAATTTGATTTATCTTGAGACCGCCAGGCGCCTGAATCCTAGACAGGCGCGCTGGTCATTATTTTTCTCTCGGTTTAATTTTGTGGTGTCATACCTACCGGGTTCTAAGAATGTTAAGGCGGATGCCCTTTCTAGGAGTTTTGAGCCTGACTCGCCTGGTAACTCTGAGCCCACAGGTATCCTTAAGGATGGAGTGGTATTGTCAGCCGTTTCTCCAGACCTGCGGCGGGCCTTGCAGGAGTTTCAGGCGGATAGACCGGATCGTTGCCCACCTGATAAACTGTTTGTTCCTGATGATTGGACCAGTAGAGTCATCTCTGAGGTTCATTCTTCTGCGTTGGCAGGTCATCCTGGCATTTTTGGTACCAGGGATTTGGTGGCAAGGTCCTTCTGGTGGCCTTCCCTGTCACGAGATGTGCGAGGCTTTGTGCAGTCTTGTGACGTTTGTGCTCGGGCCAAGCCTTGTTGTTCTCGGGCTAGTGGATTATTGTTGCCCTTGCCTATTCCTAAGAGGCCTTGGACGCACATCTCGATGGATTTTATTTCAGATCTGCCTGTTTCTCAGAAGATGTCTGTCATCTGGGTGGTGTGTGACCGTTTCTCTAAGATGGTCCATTTGGTTCCTCTGCCCAAGTTGCCTACTTCTTCCGAGTTGGTTCCTCTGTTTTTTCAAAATGTTGTTCGTTTGCATGGTATTCCTGAGAATATCATTTCTGACAGAGGGACCCAATTCGTGTCTAGATTTTGGCGGGCATTCTGTACTAGGATGGGCATAGATTTATCTTTTTCGTCCGCTTTCCATCCTCAGACGAATGGCCAGACCGAGCGGACTAATCAGACCCTGGAGACATATCTGAGGTGTTTTGTGTCTGCTGACCAGGATGATTGGGTTGCTTTTTTGCCATTGGCGGAGTTCGCTCTCAATAATCGGGCCAGCTCTGCCACTTTGGTGTCCCCGTTTTTCTGTAATTCGGGGTTTCATCCTCGATTTTCCTCTGGTCAGGTGGAATCTTCGGATTGTCCTGGAGTGGATGCTGTGGTGGAGAGATTGCATCAGATCTGGGGGAAGGTGGTGGACAATTTGAGGTTGTCCCAGGAGAAGACTCAGCTTTTTGCCAACCGCCACCGTCGTGTTGGTCCTCGGCTTTGTGTTGGGGATTTGGTGTGGTTGTCTTCTCGTTTTGTCCCTATGAGGGTCTCTTCTCCTAAGTTTAAGCCTCGGTTCATCGGCCCGTATAAGATATTGGAGATTCTTAACCCTGTTTCCTTCCGTTTGGACCTCCCTGCATCCTTTTCTATTCATAACGTTTTTCATCGGTCATTATTGCGCAGGTATGAGGTACCGGTTGTGCCTTCCGTTGAGCCTCCTGCTCCGGTGTTGGTTGAGGGTGAGTTGGAGTACGTTGTGGAGAAAATCTTAGACTCCCGTGTTTCCAGACGGAGGCTCCAGTATCTGGTCAAGTGGAAGGGATACGGCCAGGAGGATAATTCTTGGGTGAATGCATCTGATGTTCATGCCTCTGATCTGGTTCGTGCCTTTCATAGGGCCCATCCTGATCGCCCTGGTGGTTCTGGTGAGGGTTCGGTGCCCCCTCCTTGAGGGGGGGGTACTGTTGTGAATTTGGATTCGGGGCTCCCCCGGTGGCTACTGGTGGAATTGAACTGGTGTCCTCATCTTCTCTGTTCACCTGTTCCCATCAAGATGTGGGAGTCGCTATATAACCTTTCTTCTCTGTTAGTTGCTTGCCGGTCAACAATGTTATCAGAAGCCTCTCTGTGCTTGTTCCTGCTCCTAGACAACTACTAGATAAGTTGGACTCTTGTCCATGTTTGTTTTTGCATTTTGTTCCAGTTCACAGCTGTAGTTTCGTTACTGTGTCTGGAAAGCTCTTGTGAACAGGAATTGCCACTCTGGTGTTATGAGTTAATGCCAGAGTCTTAAAGTAATTCCTGGATGGTGTTTTGATAGGGTTTTCAGCTGACCATGAAAGTGTCCTTTCTGTCTTCTGCTATGTAGTAAGTGGACCTCAAATTTGCTAAACCTATTTTCATACTACGTTTGTTATTTCATCTTGATTCACCGCCAATACATGTGGGGGGCCTCTGTCTCCTTTCGGGGTATTTCTCTAGAGGTGAGCTAGGACTAATATTTTCCTCTGCTAGCTTTATTTAGTCCTCCGGCTGGTGCTGGGCATCTAGAATCAACGTAGGCATGCTACCCGGCCACTGCTAGTTGTGCGTTAGGTTTAGTTCATGGTCAGCTCAGTTCCCATCTTCCAAGAGCTAGTTCCTATATATGCTGATGCTATGCTCTCTTGCCATTGAGATCATGACATCAGCATTCTGAAAACCTCTCTGCTCACAATTAAAGAGGATGCATTGAAGGCAGAGCACGAGGACATGGAGCAAGGAACCATACAGGGGGATTACACTCAGCCCAGCCTCATGTCTTCTCAACTTGGATTGGTAGGCAATGAGGAGAAGGAGGAAGAACAGGAGCTACTTTCCTGCGCTCTAGACGGTACTACAAATACAGCTGTCATACTGTCTGTTCAGCGGGGATAGACTGAGGACAGAGAGGAGAAGGAGGAGGAGGACAGCATGGCCAGTCGTCCTGTTGGTTAGGACACAGAGGTCTTGCCTGTTAGCAGTCTGGCACGCATGGCTGACTTTATGTTGCGCTGCGTTTCATGTGACACTCACATTATAAAAATTTTGGGTGACACTCATTACTGGTTGGTGACACTTCTAGACCTACGCTACAAGGAGAAATTTCAATCTCTTCTACCAGAGGCAGAGAGGTGTACTAAAATGTTGCAGTACCATAGGACCCTTGTAGCGGAATTACTTAGAAAATTCCCATGTCAGAAGGCTGGCAGCAGACGTCAGAGTTTGTTGTACAACAAGGAGTCCGAGAGAGAGAGACAGAAGTACAATCCAGCTCAGGCAGGGGAACAATGGCAAAGTTCTGGGACAGTTTTCTCAGACCCTCCCATTGTGACGGCACAGAGGCAGGGGGTGCTGTCACAAGATGTACAATGTTTGGGAAGATAGTGTGGGTGTACCTTGCATATCGCACTAACGTCCTCTGTGATTCCTCTGTGCCTTTTCATTATTGGGTATCCAAGCTGGACACGTGGCATGAACTGGCTCTCTACATCTTGGAGGTCCTGGCCAGCCCTGCTGCTAGCTTTCTGTCAGAGTGTGTTTTTAGTGCCGCTGGTGGAATTATAACAGATAAGCACATCCGCCTGTCAACTGAAAATGCTGATAGGCTGACTCTTATAAAAATGAACAAGGGCTGGATTGGGAAATACTACTGTACACAACCAAGTGAAAACAGTGAAACATAACCTCAAATACATTCTCTCTTTTGGGAAGGTGTATTCTCATGCACCTCTTCACAACCACACATGGGTATACACTTCCAGATTTGGTCTGTTGGTTGTTATTCTCCTCCTTATCCTCATCCTCATCATCCAGAACCACTAGATGACCAGAGTGAACGTGCTCTGTACTGTTATTGGCCGGTGCATTTTGGACAAGGGGGCTGTGATGGCACTATTTTATTTAGTAAAGAAAGGACCCTACATTGTGGAATTGCGCATGACATTACATTGGGCCTACTTCTTAACTCTGTCTCCTGCAATGTGTCCTTTAACTGCTACTAGATCACCAGGGTGAACGTGCTCTGTACGGTGAATTTTGGGCAATTGGGCTGTGATGGCACTATTTTATTTAGTAAAAAAAGGACCCCACATTGGGGAATTGTTTGTCAGCTCATGCCCTCCATTACAAGTCTCAGAGACCCACACTCCTACATTGGGCCTACTCCTTAACTGTTTCCTGCAATGTCTCTTCCTTATCTCCGACGACATGACCTAAGGGAACATGTTCTGTACTTTTATAGGCCCCACAATTTTGAGCAAGGGGGGCTGTGATGGCAATAGTATATTTTTTAAAAAAGGTACCCCCCATTGGTGAAATCACATCCTTGTTGGCAAAGACTTCATAACATTTGTGTACCTTAACCCCTTCATGACCTTGGGATTTTCCATTTTTCCTTGTTCGTTTTTCGCTCCCCTCCTTCCCAGAGCCATAACTTTTTTATTTTTCCATCAATATGGCAATGTGAGGGCTTATTTTTTGTGGAACGAGTTTTACTTTTGAATGACATCATTGGTTTTACCATGTCATGTACTGGAAAAAGGGGAAAAAATTCCAAGTACCGGTGAAATTGACAAAAAAGTGTAATGCCACACTTGTTTTTTGTTTGGATTTTTTGCTAGGTTCACTAAATGCTAAAACTGACCTACCATTTTGATTCTCCAGGTGATTACGAGTTCATAGACACCAAACATGCCTAGGTTCTTTTTTATCTAAGTTGTGAAAAAATATTCCAAACTTTGCTAAAAAAAAAAAAAATTGCGCCATTTTCCGGTATTCGTAGCATCTCAATTTTTCGTGATCTGGGGTCGATTGACTGCTTATTTTTTGCGTGCCAAGCTGACATTTTTAATGATACCACATTTGTGCAGATACGTTCTTTTGATCGCCCGTTATTGCATTTTAATGCAATGTCACAGCGACCAAAAAAGCATAATTCTGGCGTTTAAATTTTTTTTCTCACTATGCCATTTAGCAATCAGGTTAATCCTTTTTTTATTGATAGATTGGGCGATTCTGATCACGGCAATACCAAATACACTATGTTCCAAATTATTATGCAAATGACATTTTTCTCGGATTTTCCTAAATGGTCAGTGCAAATGACAGTCAATCTAATAAAAGTCATCACCCGTTAGAGTACACATCGAATCTTATTGAAGAAACCTCCCAATGATAACAGTATAATCTCCAAAATGAATAAAAACTCAAAATGCACTGTTCCAAATTATTAGGCACAGTAGTATTTCTAAACATTTGATATGTTTTAAAGAACTGAAAATGCTCATTTGTGGAATTTGCAGCATTAGGAGGTCACATTCACTGAACAAAAAAGCTATTTAACTCCAAAACATCCTAACAGGCCAAGTTACATGTTAACATAGGAGCCCTTCATTGTTATCACCTTCACAATTCTTGCATCCATTGAACTTGTGAGTTTTTGGAGAGTTTCTGCTTGTATTTCTTTGCATGAAGTCAGAATAGCCTCCCAGAGCTGCTGTTTTGATGTGAACTGCCTCCCACCCTCATAAATCTTTTGTTTGATGATACTCCAAAGGTTCTCTACAGGGTTGAGGTCAGGGGAAGATGGTGGCCAAACCATGAGTTTATCTCCTTTTATGCCCATAGCAGCCAATTACTCAGAGGTATTCATTGTCATGCATGAAGATGATTTTGTTCCTGAAGGCACGTTTCTGCTTTTTAGACCATGGAAGAAAGTTGTCAGTCAGAAACTCTATTTACTTTGCTGAGGTCATTTTCACACCTTCAAGAACCTTAAAGGGCCCTACCAGCTGGTTCCCCATGATTCCAGCCCAAAACATGACTCCTCCACCTCCTTGCTGACGTCGCAGCCTTGTTGGGACATGGTGGCCATCCACCAACCATCCACTACTCCATCCATCTGGACCGTCCAGAGTTGCTCGACACTCATCAGTAAACAAGACTGTTTGAAAATTAGTCTTCATGTATGTCTGGGCCCACTGCAACCATTTCTGCTTGTGAACACTGTTTAGGAGTGGCCGAATAGTAGGTTTATGCACCACAGCAAGCCTTTGAAGGATCCTACACCTTGAGGTTCGAGGGACTCCAGAAGCACCAGCAGCTTTAAATAACTGTTTGTTGCTTTGTAATGGTATTTTGGCAGCTGCTCTCTTAATCCAATGAATTTTCTGCCAGAAAACTTCCTCATTATGCCTTTATTTGCATGAACTCTGTCTGTGCTCTGTTTCAGTCACAAATCTCATCAGAGTATGATGATCACTCTTAAGTTTTCGTGAAATATCTAATTTTTTCATACCTTGTCCAAGGCATTGCACTATTTAACGCTTTTCAGCAGCAGAGAGATCTTTTTTATTTCCCATATTGCTTGAAACCTGTGACCTGCATAATAATGTGGAACATCATTTTTGAGTAGTTTTCCTTTAATTAGAATCACCTGGAAAACTAATTATCACATGTGTTTAAGATTGATTTCAGTGATTCATTGAGCCCTGAGATACAATACCATCCACGAGTTTATTTGAAAAGCAAAACAATTAAATCTTTAAGACACTTAAATCCAATTTGCATAATAATTTGGAACACATTGTATGTGTAGTTTGATTTTTTTATTGTTTTAGTTTGAATGGGGCAAAAGGGGGGTGATTTCAACTTTTATTTATTTTTTTACTTTTTTTTTACTTTTGCCATGCTTCAACAACCTCCATGGGAGGCTAGAAGCTGGCAGAACTGGATTGGCTCAGCTACATGGGAGCAATCATCAGAAGGGTGGCGCTCATAGCAAACCGGCATCAGCAACCATTGAGGTCTCAAGGACCTCTATGGTTACTATGCCGACTCATCGCTGACCCCCGATCATGTGGTGGGGTCGGCGATGCGCTCATTTCCGGCCCTATGGTTGGAAGTGCCGGATAAATACCGCTTGACAGCAGCATTTATCTAGTTAATAGCGGCGGGTGGATCGCGATTCCACCCGTCGCTATTGCGGGCACATGTCAGCTGTTCAAAACAGCTGACATGTCCCGGCTTTGATGCGGGCTCACCGTCGGAGCCCGCATCAAATCGGGGGTTCTGACCTCGGACATACTATCCCGTCCGAGGTCAGAAAGGGGTTAAAGAGCTCACTTGAAAAGCTCCTTTTTGTGCTGCCTCGTTGCTCAAAATTGGACACAATACACTTCATATAAATTTGATAAAGCAATGCTGTTAGTTTGGCTCAGTAGTTCATTACAAATATTTCTTTGTCGACTATATTAGTTTCTCTCCTTGAGAGCCATAAGTTTGGCTAACCTCAAATGTACAAATGGCGAATATACAAATGGCGATTTGGAATCCAGATTAAAATACTGCATACCGAATGCATTCAGACAATCACATAGCTGCATTTCTTGTAAAACATTTACAGATGTGACAGACAATGCTCATAGTGACACAATCTTGAGAAGTATTTGTTTATTCACTTCACAAACAGTTCTAAGCCTCTATATGTTTTCTCATTGTAAAACATTAAGGTTTACTGAAACTCTGCCTGTGGTGGTTTGTTCTAAATCCTTGTGGATTTTATATTCTAGGGGTTCTCTGTCTGGGCGTTGCTTCTCTGATATTCCAGGCGGATGATGATTAAAAGCCTCTTGTGGATGATGTAAGTATACTGTATGTAGTTAATCTTCATATATACTTAATCACTATATGTATTTAATCCTTATATGTACTTATTAACCTTCGTATGTTAACATATACAAAAGTGTACGCACTCACACTATTCAATCATACTATTCCTTGAATTTTGTAGTTTGCAATAAAATTGTTTTGTATTGCAAGTATTAAAGCCATATCTGAAACTTATTGTTAAAAACATGGCAAAAGAAAATTGGCAAATTCTCCTGTAAATAATTCGGCAAAGAGGGCTCCATCATCCCATCAAAAAATATGAGTGAATTTTCATGGGCCCATCCAGTATGTGGGTTCCAAGGTGTATTGGGGTGCATATGACTGACTATGCAGCAGGGCTGGCTTTGCTGCCCATGTGTAAAACAAAGGAGTACGGGAGTACAAAATGCATATTGTGAAGTTGATTTTCATGGGCCCATCCAGTATGTGGGTTCCAAGGACTAATGGGGTGCATATGACTGACTATGTAGCAGGGTTGGCTTTGCTGCCCGTGTGTAAAACAAAGGAGTACGGGAGTACAAAATGCATATTGTGAAGTGGATTTTAATGGGCCCATCCAGTATGTGGGTTCCACGGCCTAATGGGGTGCATATCACTGACTATGCAGCGGGGCTGGCCTTGCTGCCAATATGTAAAACAAAGGAGTACGGGACTACAAAATGCATATTGTGAAGTGGATTTTCATGGGCCATTCCAGTATGTTGGTTCTAAGGCTTATTGGTGTGAATATGAATTGGTAGCATGGCAGGCCTTGAATTTAATGCAACACTTTTTCAGGAGTCCCTCCTGGACATCTTATGACAGGGGCATTGTAGTGCATCGTAATTCTTGGCAGCCCATCCACTCACAGCACAGGCTACAACAGCTTAGGAGACCCACTGTTTAATAATGGCCCTTTAAGAAGATTAATGCCACCTGATGCACCAGTAAAAATAGGCTCTGTGACTTTAAGAGTCCCTCCTTCATAAATGAAACAAGATGGGTCTGCTTGTGTGTCACATACCACATGGCCAGCTAGGGTTGGTAAATATTACAATGACATTTCCCAGTGAATGCATTTGTAGTGGTTGAAAGCAATGTTAAAGTTGAAAAAAGCTTCAAAAACGCTGCGTCTGAACTAAGCCTAAGTGGGGGTGGAAATTTTCGGTCTCGGGTTAAATATTTGGCCTTACAGGCAAGTCATTAACCTGCAAAGGATGTACCGTGATATATTTCCCAGCAAAATCTGTTTTGGTTTCATGTTAGTGTGTTTTTTGTGGCACCGGGAAAAATGGCATGAATCTCAGAAAAAATTGATTAAAGCTGTGAACTAGGAGTCAGGAATGCTTCCAGGGGCGATCCCCATGATGTCCTTGTGTCATTCAAGCAGTGTTTCCATCATTTCCAGATGTTTTTAGACCTTAAAAGGACCTCCAGGGGGGATCACGGTAAAAATACTCGGGTCTCCCGTAGACTTACATTGGGCTCGTTGTTCTGGCCGAGTACCCGAGTATTCCAATTTGCTAGACCCGAGCAACGAGCACCCGGGCGTTTTAGTGCTCGCCCATCACTAATTACTGCCTCTTGATCAGTTTTCTCTCAATAATTGCATCTATACATTGTCTAGAACTTCACCTTTTTTTTTCTTGCAGAAGTATTTATCCTCTTTGAAAATTTTTCAGGGTTTTATTCTTCTGTACCAGAGAAGAAGAAATTTTCTTCATGCTTGATTAAGACATGGAAGGATTTTGAAAAAAAGTCTTCTGGTGTCTTGTGACTGACAGAACTGGTAACCGTAGACATATGAAGGCTCCTATTTTTAATGTAGGAGAATTTGTGCGGTTGTGTTAAAGAAACTTATGTCTCAAGTAGCATCAAGAAAATGTGCTACCAAGTTTGTTAGTCTGCATAAGGTAATTAAAATCCTTAATCCTATGACAATCAAACTCCAGCTTCTGGTGTCATGAAGAATCAATAAGTCCTTTTATTCCTCTCTACTTCAAAACTTTAAATAGACATCTATACTCAGGACACTATTGAGAAGGAGTTAAAGGAAAATCAGGAGTTTGAAGTAGAGAGAGTTTTGAGTTCCAGGTGTGTCAGATGCTGGCTGTGGTAGTTTGTTAAGTGGAAGGGATTTTGCCTGGAAGACAACTCCTGGGTTAATGTGGAAGATCTGCATGCATATCATCTCATAAAAGAGTTCTGGCAACAAAGTCAGGGGATGGGGATCTCAGGGAGTCCAGTGACCCCTCCTGAAGTGGGGGTACTGTCATGTCTCGGAAATCAATCCAACGGTCTTGTGCTCTTTTGTCAGTGTTTCTGTCCTCCGAACCAGGTTTTATCGCTGTCTAGGTGCTGATTATGTTGCTACTTTATCCATTTTTACAAACAACAGGTGTTTTTCCATTTGCTATCTAACCTGTCCTATCATACTACAGGTGCTATTATTTAAACCTACCTCCTCCTGGTAATAGTCTTTAGTGGATTCTGCTTGGAGTTCTAGTCTTACTTTTGAGTATTTAGGTCACTCAGATAAGTTTATTGCTAAGGTACAGGAACTGGGTATGATTTGTGCAGTTTTTTCTTAGTCTTTAAGATGCCCCCATTACTTACCCCATAGTTAGATTGCAAAAAACACACAGACAGAATAAAATCCTTTATTTGAAACAAAGACATGGATGCCTTTATTTGAAATAAAAATAATAAAGCACAGTTATACTAACCTTTTGCCTAATCCACCAATGCCCATGTCACATGTGAAAAACACAAAATAATGAACAACCATATCCATCACCTGTCCCCAATATAATGATAATCCTCCATTGCCAATATTCCCTAGAATAGAAAAAATAATAATTAATAACCATATCCCTCACCTGTCCAATGTGAAGTTAATCCATAGTGATCTGTATGATTACAGGAACTTAATTGTTCCTCCAATGTCTAGCATTAAGCTGTTGTGAGACAGTTCACTGGAATTCAAACCTGAGTGACCGGACTGGTTTGATCTCCAGTGAACTTTCTGCTGGCATTTCAGCGCTACACACTACAGAAGCGATTACGGTTCTGTCAGTGTGTTTCGGCTGATGGGGATAGCGGTTGCATCACTGATGTGACTCCTCTCCAAATCATCCTGATTGTCGTGAAACAGTATGGATTATTTTCATATTGGACAGGTAAAGGATATGGCTGTTTATTATTTTCAGTTTTTTTTTTTTCAGGTGACATGGGTATCAGTGGATTAGGAGTAAGGTGTGTGCAGCACGGTGGCCCAGTGGATAGCACTGCAGCCTTGCAGCACTGGAGTTCTGGGTTCAAATCCCATAAAAGCCAATATCTGCAAGGAGTTTGTATGTTCTCCCTGTGTTTGCAGTTTCCTCTGGGTACTCTGGTTTCCTCCCACATTCCAAAGACATACTGATAGGGAATTTAGATTGTGAGCCCCATCGGGACAGCGATGATAATGTGTTCAAACTGTAAAGCGCTGCAGAATATGTTTGCGCTATATAAAGATTAGATTATTATCCCCTCCTTCCCAGAGCCATAACTTTTTTTATTTTTCTGTCAATATGGCCATGTGAGGGCTTATTTTTTGCGGGACGAGTTGTACTTTTGAACGACACCATTGGTTTTACCATTTCTTTTAATAGAAAACGGGAAAAAAATTCCAAGTGTGGTGAAATTGCAAAAAAAGTGCAATCCCACACTTGTTTTTTGCTTGGCTTTTTTGCTAAGTTCACTAAATGCTAAAACTGACCTGCCATTGTGATTCTATAGGTCATTACGAGTTCATAGACACCTAATATGACTAGGTTATTTTTTATCCAAGTGGTAAAAAAAAATTCAAAACTTTGCTTAAAAAAAAAAAAAAAAAAAGTGCCATTTTCCGATACCCGAAGCGTCTCCATTTTTCGTGATCTGGGGTCGGGTGAGGGCTTATTTTTTGCGTGCCGAGCTGTTGTTTTTAATAATATCACTTTTGTGCAGATATGTTCTTTTGATCGCCCGTTATTGCATTTTAATGCAATGTTGTGGCGACCAAAAAAACGTAATTCTGGCGTTTTGAATTTTTTTCTCGCTACGCTGTTTAGCGATCAGGTTAATGCTTTTTTTTATTGATAGATCGGGCGATTCTGAAAGCGGTGATACCAAATACGTGTAGGTTTGATTTTTTTTTATTGTTTTATTTAGGAATGGGCGAAAGGGGGGTGATTTAAACTTTTATGTTTTTTACGTTTTTTTCATATTTGTAAAAAAAATTTTTTTTACCTGTGCCATGCTTCAATTTCCTCCATGGGAGGCTAGAAGCTGGCACAACTCGATTGGCTCAGCTACATAGCAGCGATCATCAGATCGCTGCTATGTAGCTGAAATGCAGGTGTGCTGTGAGCGCCGACTTGGTCGGCGTTCACAGCAGGCCGGCATCAGTAACCATAGAGGTCTCAAGGACCTCTATGGTTACTGTCCTGACACATCGCCGACCCCCGATCATGTGACAGGGGTCGGCGATGACGTCATTTCCGGCCGCCCGGCAGGAAGCTTTAGTTAGATGCCGCTGTCTGCGTTTGACAGCGGCATTTAACAGGTTAATAGCGGCGGGTGAATAGCGATTTCACCCGCCGCTATTGCGCGCACATGTCAGCTGTACAAAACAGCTGACATGTCGCGACTTTGATGTGGGCTCAGCGCCGGAGCCCACATCAAAGGGGGATTCACGGCATGCGCAGTACATGTACGGCGCATGTCGTGAAAGGGTTAATATTACAGTTGTTTATTATTTTAATTTCTGTGCAGGTGACATGGGCATCTGAGGATTAGGCGTAACTGTATTTTTTATTTTTATTTCAAATAAAGGAGTCTGTGTCTTTCTTTCAATTAAATTTTTTTATTCTGGCTGTGTCTTTTTTACTATCTATATACTATCTATCTAACTATGGGGTTAGTAATGGGGGCATTTTATAGATGCCTCTCCATTGCTAGCCTCTGGGCTTGATGCCAGTGGCCATAAAACAGCTGACAAAATCCCCACAACCATTACTCCACTTGCCTCTGCACCAGGACAAGTGGGACGATCCAGGCAAATAGCCAAAATTGTGGAATCTAATAGATGCGCCTTTTTAGGGGTGGCCATGCTCTGCTAATCTTAGGCTGTAGGGGGCCAATATCCATGGCTCCTTACCAGTCTGAAAATACTCCCCCCCCCCAGCTGTTTTAGCTTGGTTGGTTGTCAAAAATGGGGGGTATCCCAACCCATTTTTTAAAATCATTTAAATAATTAAAAAAACACCAAGGGACCCCTCAATTCTTGATAACCAGCTATGATAAAGCTAACAGATGAGGGTTGCAGCCCACAGCTATCAGTTTTGCCTGCACTGGTTATCAAAAATATTAAAGACCCCACATCATTTTTTTCACTTACTTATATATAGCACAGGTGGCAGCTGATGAATACTTCCATCAATGGTGCCTGCTCTTACTGTTATCAGTGACAGCAGGCATAGGCTGATGGGAGTAAAACTCTCATCAAACAATGCATGTGACCAGTGGAAACCTTTCTATTGCTGGCCACAGCTGCCAGCTCATGCTGTTATTTGACTGCTTGGGAACCCCTGCTCTCTAACCAGCTGTAATTATTATTATTATTATTATTATTATTATTATTCATTTTTATAGCGCCATTTATTCCATGGCGCTTTACATGTGAAATACGGGGCAAATATAGACAAATACATTAGACATGAGCAAAAAACAAGGCACACGGGTACATAAGGAGGGAGGACCCTGCCCGCGAGGGCTCACAATCTGCAGGGGATGGGTGATGATACACTAGGAGAGGGCAGAGCTGGTTGTGCGGCGGTTCAGTAGGTTCAGGATCACTGCAGGCTGTAGGCTTGTCGGAAGAGGTGAGTCTTCAGGTTCTTTTTGAAAGTTTCTATGGTAGGCGAGAGTCTGATGTGCTGGGGTAGAGAGTTCCAGAGTATGGGGGAAGCACGGGAGAAGTCTTGGATGCGGTTGTGGGAAGAAGAGATGAGAGGGGAGTAGAGAAGGAGGTCTTGAGAGGATCGGAGGTTGCGTGTTGGTAGGTACCGGTTGATCATGTCACAGATGTATGGAGGAGATAGGTTGTGGATGGCTTTGTAGGTCATTGTGAGGGTTTTGAACTGGAGTCTCTGGGCAATAGGAAGCCAGTGAAGGGCTTGGCATAGGGGAGAGGCTGGGAAATAGCGGGGAGACAGGTATATTAGTTGAGCAGCAGAGTGTAGGATGGATTGGAGTGGTGCCAGAGTGCTAGAGGGGAGTCCAGAGAGTAGGAGGTTGCAGTAGTCGAGGCGGGAGATGATAAGGGCATGCACTAGTGTTTTTGTGGTGTCACGGTCAAGGAATGCGCGGATCCGGGAATTGTTTTTGAGTTTGAGGCGGCAGGAGGAGGCAAGGGCTTGGATATGTGGCTTGAAAGAGAGGGCAGAGTCGAGGATCACCCCGAGGCACCGGGCGTGTGGGACTGGGGAAAGTGAGCAGCCATTGACATTGATGGATAGGTCTGGTGGAGGGGTAGAGTGAGATGGGGGAAAGAAGATGAATTCTGTTTTGTCCATGTTCAGTTGTAGAAAGCGAGCAGAAAAGAAGGCTGAAATAGCAGACAGACAGTGCGGGATTTTGGTAAGTAAGGAGGTGAGGTCAGGTCCGGATAGGTAGATCTGCGTGTCATCAGCATAGAGATGGTACTGCATGTAATGATCTTACATTGACAGATCACAGCGTGAGAAATATCTGATATTCGGATTGCCAAACCCAAACAGTAACATGGACTTCCTGGAGAAGTTCATGCTCTGGTTCAGTGCCCGAACAATAGGTGTTTGGTACTGACCCCAAATTTTACTGTTTGGATTCACTCATCTCTACCTGCGATTGCTTGATTGCTTATACTATAGGCTGCTTGGTATGAAGTGTCACCTGTTAAGACTGCTTCATACATTATAATGCAAATATACATGATAGGTCTTTTAGGAGTTAATGTTCTTTAAAGTGCATCTATTTAATATTGCAGTCTTGGTATGTATATTTTTTTACAACAAAAGCAGCTTCCACCTTCTCACAGTGGTTTCATTGTATTAAGACGTGCAAGTCATATTTGTTTATTTTATAGCGTCTCATCATTCTAAATATTTGCAATTAGACCTGTATCCAATGTTTCCCTTTACATTTTCAGAGTTAAGGTAGATAGATCAATAGATAGGAATGGATGGATGGATATTGGGAGGAGAATAATGTGATTATTCAACAACAGAAAAAAAAAGAAACCTGTCTAGTAGCTGAAGATTTGTTACAAACAGTAGTAAGTAATGTGCAAGCAATTTTCCAGATGCCTAGAGAATTGACTGATCTAGTTCCTTTATTGACACAGCCTGTACTGAATATTATAACACACATGGAAATACTCCTCTGAAATTCGAGTACCAATTTATCTTGTTGCCATAATAACTTGGAAAAGTCAAGCAGATGACCTAGAGGCATTTTGTCATCTGTTTTACAAGACAAGAAAAAATGAAAAGACATGTCAAAAGACTGGCAGATAGGAACTTATTTTTTACATAAATTGTATGATTCATTAGTCTTCATTTGTGTCAGAAGGCTGTTTTTTTGCAACCAGAAGAAAATGACTTAGAAATCAACATTTACATAACAGCTATTCAGAATATTAGAATCTAACATATTGTGTTGGTACGAGCTAAGACTTGCAGTAGATGTATTTTAAATTAATGTTACAATTTCCTCTCATACCAGAGCACTGCATTACAATGGTTCAACTACACAACAAAAATGAAAAGACAGACTTTTCTTGTTATTCATTTCCCGTAATACAGGTAATTATTAACAACTGTGAACAATTCATGTTAACTCACAAAGCATGCGCTTACAATTGTTTGTAGCTGCTGTGCGTCATTGTCTTTGACAGTTTCAATTTTCTGAAAACTTTATATAGGGCAATACGCAATAACATTTTGCTCTACAATTCAGTATAGTGTTTGAAATTCGGAAAATTGTACAATATATTTTGGTGAGTTGGAACATTTCTGGAATTAGATTTTAACAGACCTGATGAAGGAGTGACTTAAAGGAAATCTGTGAGGTGATTTTTTTTTATAGCATACTAATACTGTAATGAAATAGGGCTTGCACAGCCCTTTCACAATATGTAATGTTTATTGCTGTGCCGTGTCCCATTGTCTTGCTGAAAGCTCCAGACAGTTCAAAGTTGCCTGCTGACTAGTCAAGCTTGTGCAAATTCAAAGTAAATAAGCACCCTACCACCCCCCTGGACCCATTATCCCTACCACCCCCCTGGACCCATTATCTCTACCACCCCTCTGCATCGGTGTCAGTAAGGGTACTGTCACACAGTGGCACTTTTGATCGCTACGACGGTACGATCCGTGACGTTCCAGCGATATCCATACGATATCGCTGTGTCTGACACGCAGCAGCGATCAGGAATCCTGCTGAGAATCGTACGTCGTAGCAGATCGTTTGGAACTTTCTTTCGTCGCTGGATCTCCCGCTGTCATCGCTGGATCGTTGTGTGTGACAGCGATCCAGTGATGCTTTCGCTTGTAACCAGGGTAAACATCGGGTTACTAAGCGCAGGGCCGCGCTTAGTAACCCGATGTTTACCGTGGTTACAAGCGTAAAAGTAAAAAAAAAAAAACAGTACATACTTACATTCCGGTGTCTGTCCCCCGGCGTTCTGCTTCTCTGCATTGTGAGCGCCGGCCAGCCGGAAAGCGAGCACAGCGGTAACGCGGTGACGTCACCGCTGTGCTTTCCGGCTATGGTGCTTACACAGTGGAGAGAAGCAGAACGCCGGGGGACAGACACCGGAATGTAAGTATGTACTGTTTTTTTTTTTTACTTTTACGCTTGTAACCACGGTAAACATCGGGTTACTAAGCGCGGCCCTGCGCTTAGTAACCCGATGTTTACCCTGGTTACCCGGGGACCTCGGCATCGTTGGTCGCTGGAGAGCTGACTGTGTGACAGCTCCCCAGCGACCACACAACGACTTACCAACGATCACGGCCAGGTCGTATCGCAGGTCGTGATCGTTGGTAAATCGTATAGTGTGACAGTACCCTAATAGTACAAATCTTGCACATGCGAGATGCCTCATTGATGCCAATGCAGACAAGTGGGAGGGATTAAGGGTGTTGGTAGGGTGGATATTTACTTGGGATCTACATAAACTTGACTAGCAAGTGCTTGAATTTTCAGGAGCTTACAGAGAGACAACGGGAAAAGGTGCAGAAATAAATGTCACATGTTCTGAAAGGGCTGACCAAGTTCTATTACAGGATTCCATTAGTATGGTATGAAAAACTCACCTGACAGATTCCATTTAATGATCTTTTTTTTTTGCATCATGTTCAGTTCAGTTTTTGCTTTTAATGTGATAATAAAACATGCAAAGGCATATTTTCTATGGCAGAATAATGTTTTGAGAGATTACTAGTATTATTTTGCCGAGTTGTAAATGGAAATAGGCTATTTTGAATCGAAAATAGGTATGAGTAACTGTGCTTGGTGTTACTAGGATATCATTGGAGTGCTTCACACTCAACGAGCTTTGGCTGGTGCTTGGATTTGAAGTTTGAATCCCAGCATCGCATGTTTTATGTCTGTTATACAGACAATAAACATGCAGGGATTGCCTATTAGTCACTGTAATGCCGTAGCCATCTTGGTAGTGGAATTACCGTGATTGATTGGCTGCATTACCTCACTGGAGGTTATTAAATGAACAGCACCACCGCACTCTGCTCACTAATGGCATTTTACAGTTCTTATTGGAGGGAGAAAGTGTTTGCTGAATCATCATACTAACAGTCCTTCTTAGATCTAATCTTGTGCTTTGCTGTTTGTATCAATAAAAACAGTACATTTTGCATTTAGCCTACGGACAGTTGCAGGAGCAGGTGGAGAGGCAGAATACAGCCTCTAAAAAGGGCTTAGGGCTCTGCAGTCCATTGCTAAATATAATGCTGATGCACGTGACCACAATCTTTTTTTTCAGGGGCTGAAAAAATTGACTATACAGTATTATCATCCATAGAGTATTACATGTTTTACTTTAACATTTTGGTGGTATCTAAGACTCCAAAAAAGAGTTAACATTTTTTTCTGAATTCAATTAGTCATCCAATGAGTATTATATGCTTTCTTTTAAATTATGGTTGCATGGAACACTCCAAAAAAGTGGTGAATTTTTGTTCTGGATTCAATTAGTCATCCATAGAGTATTACATTCTGTTACATTTCGTTGGTACATAATGCTCCAAAAAAGCTTTCAAAGTTTTTTCTGAATTCAATTGGTCATCCATAGAGAAATGCGTGCTTTCTTCTAAATTTTGGTGGTATATAACACTACAAAGTATTTAAATTTTTTTCTGCATACAATTAGTCATCCAACCATTACACCGATGCCTCTACCTTGTGCCAGTCATTACACTGGCTACCCATCCACTCCAGAATCCAGTACAAAACTACTACCTTCATCCAGAAAATCACTCCATGGCTCAGCACCACCCTACATCTCATCTCTGGTCTCAGTCTACCACCCTACCCGTGCCCTCCGCTCTGCTAATGACCTGAGGTTAGCATCCTCAATAATCAGAGCCTCCCACTCCCGTCTCCAAGACTTTACACGTGCTGCGCCGATTCTTTGGAATGCACTACCCAGGTTAATACGATTAATCCCCAATCCCCACAGTTTTAAGCGTGCCGTAAAAACTAATTTGTTCAGATTGGCCTACCACCTCAATGCATTAACCTAACTATCCCTGTGTGGCCCATTAAAAAAAAAAAAACTTAAACCATAATCAGGTTTCTCGCATCATGTTCTCATACACTTTATACAGTTAATAGCCCTCTGTGTCTGTACTGCTACATACTTAGGCAGTTAACTGGTTCATGCAGCTTTACATGAACACCCGAGCCTTACACTATGGCTGGTCCAAATAACTAAAGCAATTGTTACCATCCACCTCTCGTATCTCCCCCTTTTCCTCATAGTTTGTAAGCTTGCAAGCAGGGCCCTCATGCCTCTTGGTATCTATTTTGAACTGTGATTTCTGTTATGCTGTGATGATGTATATTGTATGTACAAGTCCCCTCTATAATTTGTAAAGAGCTGCGGAATATGTTGGCGCTATATAAATAAAATTATTATTATTTATTATTATCCAAAGAGTATTACATGCTTTCTGTTAACTTTCGGTGGTATATAACACTAAAAAAAAGTATTGAAAAAATATTCTGTATTCAATATTTCATCCATAGAGTATTAAGTGCTTTCTGTTACATTTCGGTGGTGTATAACACTACAAAAAAAATTATAAAAATATTCTGGATACACAAGAAAAACTCCCATCCACGACACATAAGTTCTTGTCCCACTTTGCAGGAGGCACTGAACAGCACTTTTGAAGCCACATCAGTGCTAATAGGTGGTCAGTTGGTTGGATAGCAGATAATGCTTTCAGCATGCTTGACAGTACCACTCAATCTTCCACACTGTCTAGTTTCACCAGCTAGGAGTCTGGATCACCAATTCCTCACTCTAATCCTTCTTCCTCCCACCATCTTGAGTCCCAGTAGACTAGTGATCCCACACTAGGACACTACACGGAGCTCTTTACAACATAATTTCTTGATTGTGGCCTCACACCCTACATGGTCCAAGAGGTACAGGAAGAGAAGCTGTTTAGTGATGCACAAGACTTACAGCAGCCAGAGACACAAGAGCATGATGGAAGGGAACAGTAAATTGTGTCTAAGGAGGTAGATGACAATGAGACACAGTTGGCTATAAGTCAGGTTGTTGTTAAGTCACCATGTTAGAAGGGTCAGGGTGCGAAGGTGGAAGACGAGAAGTTGGATGATGAAGTCACCAACCCAACCTAGGAAGCTGGCATGCAGAGCGAGGCCAGCAGCGCTGAGGGTGAGGGATCATCAGTACCACAACAGACAAGAAGAAGCATTGGGGTGACTAGATGAAGAAGGCAGGTGACTGTTCCATAGAGCAACAACACTTGTGAATTTCTCCTTCAGGGAGTTGGGTGTTCTCAAGTCTGGGAAATCTTTAAATAGAGTTCTGAGACAAAAAAATAGTCATTTGCAACTTGTGCCATGGCAAGATCAGCAGGGGGCTGACCACAAATAACCTAACCACCAGCAGCATGATCAGGCACATGTCAACTAAGCATGTGAACTGGGCCGAATGCCTAGGTTCACGATTGATGGCAGAGTGTTACACCACTGCGTCTTCCCTTGAGCTTGGTGCTACCCAATCCCCTGTTTATGACACTGGTGCAGATGCCTCCTGCCCTGCAGGTGAGTTGAGTGAGGGAAAAAAAGGATGTTTGGAAAAAATCATTACAATAAAGAAAAAACATAAACAAATTTGAAAATAAGGATAAATAAGAGCAACAATAATCTTGGACTTGTATGTAGTGTAGCATTGTTTGAGTGAGATAAAGTTACACTACAAATGCATAGATTTATGAGTAGAGATGAGCGAATATTTCAATGTTCGATTCAGATTACGTTTCCGGAATTTGCAATATTCGCAGATTAATTTGTCTAATATTCGCCAAACATAGTTGAACACCATTATAGTCAATAGTAGGCAAAAACAAACGTATGCATAGCACCTTAGAATGGCCCCTAATGATGCCAAAACACATCAAATGAGGGACAGACAACAGGAAAGTGTCCTCTTTTCACCCACAGTACAAATTGCAGCATGGAACTGCAGCAATCAGCCAGGCATGACGTATCGGGGTCTGTGACAGAATTTAAAGCTTTCCAATGAAAGTCACAGTAAGATGAGGTTGGTGAAGGATCAGTGTAGGGCCCCTTTGCTGGGAGCCCTGACACTACATGCAACACTTCTACCTTAGTTCATGCTGAGCCACACTCAGGTGGCACAAAGATCAGTTTTCTAGATTGCCTTTGTCAAAAAATTAACAATAGTAACACAGGTAGTTGAGTACAAGGAAGTGGAGGCCTGATGGTCTTGGGGGCCTACTTCTACAAGCAACACGCATGAAGCAGACCCAACCAGGAGTCTACACATTTTCAAAAATTAGTGGCAGATACCAACAAAGTGGCATCAATTGCAATAAAGTAGAATAAGTATAGCGAGGACCGACACCTCTCCCAGTACAGCCAACCCAGCAGATGGAAACTGTAGCGGGTAAGGTGGAATCACTGTTCCATATCTCTCTGAAAGCCTGGAAGGGGTAAATCTAGGTGGCCTACCAAATTCCTACTTAGACAAGTGGCAGCAAGTGAAAACTGCAGTAAGGCACTGCAGGAACTCTGTACTCATGGGTGCAGATGGGACCAGCTGAGGTACAAAAAAGCACTAGCAGGTGAGGTCTGGACCAGGTGTTTGACACATGGGTGCTGGCAGGTGCAATCTGGACTGGCTGATGGACAGAATAATGCAGACATGTATGAGCTGATGGGTACAGACAGGTAAGAGCAGATGGGTACAGGGTAGACAAGCAGACAGATGGACCTGTGGAACCTGACAACTAGCAAGCATGCAAGGCAAGCTAACAGCATAGCTCAGGCACCTCCATATTGCTGGAGAAGCCTTAAATAGAAGGTGTCACCCAGCTATAGGTTGGGAATACCTTAGGTTGATGATGGTGGTCCCTTTAAGAGGGAGGGAGCACACGAGTGTGCCCTCTACACACAGTTCCCGGTCCTACAACTGAACCTTGGTGGACACAGACACACAGGGGTGAGATGAGGAGGTGGTGTGTGAGTTGGAGACAATGAATGTCCTGTCTGTTAGGTAAGAGAAGATCCTACAAAGGGCCAAGTCTCTATTGTCAACAGGTCAGAACGTCTGTAGTAACAGGGAATGGTCCACCATGTCAAAGACAGATGTCAGGTCCAGGAGAGGGAGATGGACAAACTCATGTCACTTTCATTTGGCAGTTAGGTCGTTGGTGACTTTATTCAGGGCAGTTTCAGTAGAATGGTGCTGTCTGAAGTCAGATTGTACACAGTCAAATATAGAGCAAGAGGAGAGGTGGGAGGACAGTTCAAAATGGACATGTTGTTCCAGCAGTTTGGTGGCATAGGGGAGAAATGATATGGGCTGAAAGGTAGACTCAGAAGATAGGTCAAGGGTCAGGATGGAAGACACCAGTTGTTAGTGACAGGTTGAAGAGGTGGGTTATGCTTGTGATGAAGACTATGGTAAAGTTTGGAATGAGGTGGGATTTTATTGTGTCACATTCACAGGTGGTGAGGCAATGTATTCAGATGAGAGGAGAGGGAAGGGGAACTGGTGGACGCAGGAAAAAATTGAAAGTACTGAAGAAGCTGCTTAGGGTTGTAAGACAGATATTATAAGAGGGATGAGAAGTTGTTTTGTTTTGATGCAGTCAGAATTTGCGCAGCATTTGCGGAGCATTTGCTCCCTATCTTTGGCAGCTGTACAATGGGCCAGAAAGAACATGTTCTCCAGTAGATGGCAAGTACTGCATCAAGTGACCTCTGCTCCTCTTCCTCCACCTTAACATCACATACAATACAATGCTCAGTGATGGCACCCCAATTAACCTATTTTTTCCCCCAGACAGGGCCAGCATTTGGGGCAGGCAGACCAAGCAGACACCTGGGTCCCCCACCTACAAAGGGGGCCCTGTTGTGAAATTGGATTCTGGGCTCCCCCGGTGGCCACTTGTGGAATTGAACTTGTGTGCATCATCCCCTCTGTTCACCTGCTCCTATCAGGATGTGGGAGTCGCTATATAACCTTGCTCCTCTGTCAGTTTCTTGCCGGTCAACAATGTAATCAGAAGCCTTCTGTGCTTGTTCCTGCTACTAGACAACTCCCAGCTAAGTTTGACTTTTGTCCTTGTGTGTTTTTGCATTTTGTTCCTGTTCACAGCTGCTGTTTCGTTACTGTGTCTGGAAAGCTCTTGTGATCGGAAATTGCCACTCTGGTGTTATGAGTTAATGCTAGAGTCTTAAAGGAATTTCTGGATGGTGTTTTGATAGGGTTTTCTGCTGACCATGAAAGTGTCCTTTCTGTCTTCCTGCTATCTAGAAAGCGGACCTCGATTTTGCTAAACCTATTTTCATACTACGTTTGTCATTTCATCTAAAATCACCGCCAATATATGTGGGGGCCTCTGTCTGCCTTTTGGGAAAATTTCTCTAGAGGTGAGCCAGGACTGTCTTTTCCTCTGCTAGGATTAGGTAGTTCTCCGGCTGGCGCTGGGCATCTAGGGTTAAAAAACGTAGGCATGCTACCCGGCCACTTCTAGTTGTGCGGCAGGTTTAGTTCATGGTCAGTATAGTTTCCATCTTCCAAGAGCTAGTTCTCATATATGCTGGGCTATGTTCTCTCGCCATTGAGAATCATGACAGGGCCCCCTGCACCTGCAGCCCCTTTATGAAGTGCCTAAAGAGTGTACAGCAGTGAATAATGCTGTGTATTTCTCTGTAGTCCTGGAGCGTCTCTCGCAAACCCCCCATGACTGTGGTCCCAGAGCTCTGTGCTGATTGCTGTAGGATCAGGTTTCACAGTCACATACGGCCAGGATCAGCATAGGCTCTGACCACAGTCACTAAATAATTGCTTTTAATCTGAAAGGGCAACCTCATGTCACTACTGTCTGGATGTCACAAGACAGGAATATTGTCTGCTGAATTGGGGTAATTATTATATAGAAATAAATGAATTCCCATGTGAATTAATAAGGGTAAACCATACACATATATAGTACAGATGTGCATATGAATCAGTAGGGTTGAGCGAAATGGATCGGACAAATTCAAAAATCGCCGACTTTCGGCAAAGTCGGGTTTCATGAAACCCGACCGGATCCTAGTGTGGGATCGACCATGAGGTCGCCGATCTGCGCGCAAAAGTCTCGTTTTGTATGACGCTTTCAGCGCCATTTTTCAGCCAATGAAGGAGGAAGCAGAGTGTGGGCAGCGTGATGACATAGGTCTCCGTCCCCACCATCTTAGAGAAGGGCATGACAGTGATTGGCTTGCTTTCTGCGGCGTCACATGGGCTATAAAGGGGCGTGCACGCCGACCTCCATCTTACTTCTGCCGATCTTAGCATAGGGAGAGGTTGCTGCAGCTTCATCAGAAGAAGGGATATAGTTAGGGAGGGAAGATTAACCCCCAAACTGCTTGTGCTGTAGCGATTTCCACTGTCCAACACCACCTTTTTTTTGCAGGGACAGTGGAGGCTATATTTTTGTGCATCAGCTCTGTAGCTTATTAGGCTGCCTTATAAAGCTCCCTGATAGCTGCATTGCTGTTTGCACGCTGCTGTGCAAACCAACTGCTTTTTTAAAAGCAAAAATCCTGTTGCTCCTTTCTGCACAGTTATCTTGTTTATTTGTCCACACTTTTGTGTGCAGCAGTACTTTTTATTGCTGCCATACTTGTCCGTAGATCATTGTAGGGAGATTGAAATTGTACTACAGTCCTTGTATTTTTTCATATATCTTCCAGCCACTTTCTGCCACTTACATTATGTTGTTTTATACACTGGGCCTGAGTTTTGGTTCAGTCTCCCAAAAAAAAAGTGAGATTCAAATTCTCACAAAGTGGATATACTGCAGTCCTGTTAGTTTGTCGTATGTCAGCCAGCCACTTTCTGTCACTTAGATTGCATTGTTATATACACTGGGCCTGAGTTTTGGTTCAGTCTCCCGAAAAAAGGGAGATTTAAATTCTCACAAAGTGGATATACTTCAGTCCTGTTAGTTTGTCGTATGTCAGCCAGCCACTTTCTGTTACTTAGATTGCGTTGTTATATACACTGGGCCTGAGTTTTGGTTCAGTCTCCCCAAAAAAAGGGAGATTTAAATTCTCAACAAGTTTACATACACCTTCAACCTTGTTTTAAAGTACCATATAACAGTTGTTATTTTGGTTAGATTTTCCAAAAATGAGGAAGTCTGGTGGAAGAGCTCGTGGGCGGTGGTTGCAAGCTGGTACTGATGGTGGTGGTGGTGGTGCATCTGGTGGTAGTGGTAAAAGCACAATAGCACTTAAAGCTGGAGGTGTTGAACCAGCGTCATCATCTGGCTACACAAGGCCTCGAAGGCTCCCTTATCTGGAAGTAGGAAAACAGCTTTTAAAGTCCAGTATGGTTACGAACTACTTTTCCTCCCTTATCGATGTTCTCCCTCACAGGTCATTCCCCTTTGATTACTGGGCATCTAAAATAGACACCTGGCCTAAATAGGCAGAATATGCATTACAGGAGCTCGCTTGCCCTGCTGCTAGTGTGCTATCAGAAAGAGTCTTCAGTGCTGCTGGTTCAATACTGACCGAAAAAAGGACACGTCTGGCTACCCAAAATGTTGATGATCTAACCTTCATTAAAATGAACCAATCATGGATTTCAAATTATTTTGCTCCATCTTCCCCTGCTGACACCTTGCTTGCCTGAAAAATGTCTTGCTTTTGGCCTCCTCTTACTGACTTCTCCAATTCCTCCATTTGCAGCTGCTGAATGTCCACCATAGGCCATTTTTATACCTCCCTAAATAGGCTGAATCCCAACACTGGGCCGTGGTCACTACCTGGCGCAAGCACCCGTGCGAGTGCCATTTGCCTGGACAGGTGGGTGGGCCAACTCTTGGGCGACGGCACTGGCACAGGGTCCCTCATAGTACAATGAAGTGTCTCTGACGGTGGTGGTGCACAACCAACATCAGACACACCGTCGAAATATGAGGGGCCCTGTGCCAGTACCGCCGCCCACGAGAGAGTGTTCCCCTCCAGCTCGAACAGTGCTCTACCACTTGCAATACTTACCTCTCCCTGCTCCACCACTGTGTAGTCTGTGCTGTTAAATCCTTCAATGGCACTGCCAATACAAATTTGTTGAAATGATAGATGAATCATCTATCATTTCAACAAATTTGTATTCTATCTAAGATGATAGTTAAAATATACAGGGGCCCTGGCCTCCATTTAGACCAGTTAATACTTTGCGCCTACTACCACTGTCTGCTACTCAGCAGAGAAGCCCACCCCTGTACCTAGCTATGTCACCTGTTTATTTATGAACAATTTTTTGGCAGATATTTAGCCCACTTTATTATTTGGGGTTACTAACTTAGTCTGCTACTCATTACAATTTTCCGACACTGAGCAAAGCAATGTCGCCTATTTATTTATGAACAATTTTTTGGCAGACATTTAGCACACTTTATTATTTGGGCCTACTAACTGTGTCTGCCACTCATTACAGTTTTCCTCCACTGAACAAAGCAATGCCGCCTGTTTAGTCCTGTTACCACATTTGAACTGCATTTAGCCTACTTTATTATTTGGGCCTACTAACAGTGTCTGCCACTCATTACAGTTTTCCTCCACTGAACAAAGCAATGCCGCCTGTTTAGTCCTGTTACCACATTTGAACTGCATTAAGCCTACTTTATTATTTGGGCCTATATCTGTGTATCCTCCTCATCCTGCCCATTGCCCAGCCACTGCTAGATGAGTCTGCTGGTACATTGACCCAGACCACTACATTCCCCTTGCACTTTAAACAGCCAGAATCTGACCCTGCTGAAAGTCAGGCTCCCCTTCCCTCATACTATACCACCTTACACGGGGACAAAGAGGAAGGTGCAGATGAAAGTGCAGGTTCCTTCATCTGGTGGGGGGGCATACTCGTCGGCGACATCACTGGCACAGGGCCCCTCATAGTATGCAAAAGTGTCTCTGCCAGTGGGAGGCACCACCCGCCGTCAAACACACCGCCGTAGTATGAGGGGCCCTGTGTCAGTGCCAACGAGTGGGCCCCCCTGCTTGCTCAGGATCACAGCACTTGCAAAGTTGAAATTCTTACCTCTCCCTGCTCCACCACCGTGATGTATTCCGCGTTTCCTGGGCCCACGAAAATCTTGAGCCAGCCCTACCCCCCCACAACTTTAGCCAAATGACCCCCAGTTTTCAATGCCTAACTATCATTATAAAGTAAATTAAGATTGACAAGCTTAAGTAATAAGAATTGATGCTTTTGGCATTAAAATGGGCACTGTAGGTGTTTTCCTGTCCTCCATTGGGTTTCGTGTTTCAGTCGGCCCCCGACTTTTCGCAATAATCGGCCGATTCTACCCGACCCAACTTTTGACAAAGTCGGGTTTCGCGAAACCCTACTCGATCCGAGAAAAGTTAAAGTCGCTCAACTCTATGAATCAGCATTTTTGGTGCTTTTTTTTTTTTTTAAGCCAAAGCCTGCCCTCTTGGCAGTAAAAACACTGCTTTCACAACACCCATTTTTTAGGGTATGTGCAGATGATCTGGAAATGTGCTGAGTCCAAAGTGCTGCCATCTTTTGAACACAGGTGATTCTGCATGTGTTCATTGAACAGTGTGGAATCACAGTGTCCTATACATTGCACGGGTGAGATTTCTCTTGCGGAGACTCGCATCTACGCAAGATAAATTGACATTCTGGGGTCTGGAGAGATGCGCTGCATATCCGTCTCCGCGGGTGATCTGTGGACATCTGTGGACACATAGTGAAGATGGAATTTCTTGAAATCCCATCCACTATACTGTAACATCTGGCAGCTGCAGGTTGGACGCTGCACAAGTACACAGCAGCCGACCCGCAGCGTTTACTGATTGTGGGCACTTACCCTTAGGCCGGCATCACACTAGCGTATTGCATCCGATGCGAGAGCATCGGATGCGATATGCTAATGACCCTCGGTTCCTGCTCGCAGCAGAGCAGGAGCCGAGTGTCATGCATCTGTGCTCCGATTCTCTCGCACACAGGGAGGATCAGAGCACAGCTGCGGAGGAGGCGGAGAAATGAATTTCTCCATCTCCTCCATTGCTGGGGTCCGCTTATAACGCACAGCACTCGGATGATATCCGAGTGGTGTGCACTGTCTCACTCGCACCCATAGGCTTACATGGGTGCGAGTGAGCCCAGAGTATTCCTCGGCCCGAGACAATCGCAGCATGCTGCGATTGTCTCGGACCGAAGAAAACGGCCGACAAAAATTCGGCTACTGGGAGCTGCCCCATATGTTAACATTGGTCCGAGTGCAATGCGATTTTTTATCGCATTGCCCTCGGCCGTTTAAAACACCAGTGTGACGCCGGCCTTAGAGCTTTTGCTGTTTGTTTGTTTGTTTTTTACAGCATGCATTTTGTCTACAGTACATTTTTAATAAAGTTAGTTTTTTTCATCAAAAAGGCAGCGAAAAACAACGTTGCGGCATTTGAAGCATTTTTTTAACTTTTTCATTGCTTTCTATGGGTGAAAAAAAATTGCTGAAAGAAGTGATATGTTGCAGATTTAAAAAACGCTGCAGTTGTGAAATTCAGTCAGTTTTTGCTTGTGCTGTAAAATGCTGTAAACTTCTTATTTGCAGAAGAAAAAGCTACAAAAATTCTTCATATGAACGTGGCGAAAAGCTGCTTTTTAAAGTGCCAGCAAAACATATGAGATTTCCGAAATCTCCTGCATGCACTTGTTTTTTTTCTGACTGGATTTCAGAACTGTAGCGCTTTTTAAATTTGCAGCATGTCACTTCTTTCAGTGTGTTTTCACCCGTAGAATGCAGTGAAAGAATAAAAAAGCTGCAGATATTGCAACTGCATTTTTCGCTGCAATTTTTTAAGTGGTTTTGGTGAATTAAACTATTTTGTCTCATTCACATGTTCAGTATTTCACATCAGTATTTGTAATGCAGAAACAGCAGTGGAATAATGAGAAACATGTCACCACTTCTGTATTTCTCACCCTCCTGGTTTTGGCTTACACATACTGATGTGAAATACTGACCAAATACTCAATGTGAGAACGTGGCCTTAAACATACTGTAGACAAAGCAAATATCATCACTAACAAAAAGCTGAAAAAAGTGTGAAGAACACCACAAAACAAGCTGAAAAACAGGTGTTTTGAATGCAATGTTTTTACTGTCAAAAAGAAAACGCTATGGCTATCTGTGGTGTTACATAGGACTGCAGGTGACATCTAATACATAATCTGTACTCAGAGAGTTATTACTGTGTTATCTGCAGTGTTGAAAAAAAAAAAGATTAATAGCGGGTTAAGGGGAAACTCCTTGTCTTGGGCCCCCAATCCTTTCTGACCCCAGCAATGCCCCTGCATACAGCTAATAGTGGCAGACCCGTTGGTCGATATAAGGCCCCTAAATATGGGGGGCCACAGTGCAAGCACTGGCTCCAGGCCCCTCCAACTTTATCCGCATCCTGCTCATGTAATGTAACCTAAATGTTTGTGTGATTTTACAATGTTAGCATTTGGGGTCCCACTTTAAACTTTTGCCTATGGCCCCACTTTGTCTAAAACTGGCCCTGCCCCCTCATCACAACTCTCTAAGCGCCCAACTGACTGTTGGGAACCACAGATGGGTCATTCTTCAGATCTGTTCACACTTTCTTTTTCATGGGTATCAGATGTATGCTCTAAACATTCACAGAGTCAGAAGAAGGAAATCATCTGCACCGATGGCCAAATTTTTTCTGACTTATACCTATGGCTGGATGAAGTTTTGTCTGAGCATAAACCAAACCCTCTTCAACAGACATTAACCCTACTGGGTTAAGATGATCCATTTGTGACAAGACTCAGATATTTGATGCACCCACATAATGTACTGTGCTGTCAAGGCAGGAAGAAGAAGAGGGTGACTCTCGGGGCGAGCAGTGGTAGAACATAGAAGATGATGATGAGGTTTTAGATCACACTTGTTGTAATCCCAGAGGCATGCAGCTGATTAGCTCAGCTGAGGAGGAGGAGGAGGATGATGAGGAGGGTGTGTACACACAGAGTTATGCAATCACGACAACCAATGCATCCTGAGGCCCAACTCTGGTAGTGGACAGCAGCGTTTGCAGTTCTGCAGTTGCCTAGGGTCTTTTTTCAGATTGGCAAAAATCTTAAGAATCATGTTATCTGTCAACTTTTTTTAAAAAGATCTTAGTAGAGTAAAAAAAATGAAACAATTTCAGTACTACATGCATGACCTGCCACATGAGTGATCAACATGAGTTAATCTTGGAATGTCACATAAAAAGATGAGAGAGGCCTGTAATTGACATCATACAGTACAGACCAAATGTTTGGACACACCTTCTCATTTAAAGATTTCTCTGTATTTTCATGACTATGAAAATTGTACATTCACACTGAAGGCATCAAAACTATGAATTAACACATGTGGAATTATATACTTAACAAAAGAGTGTGAACAACTGTCTTACATTCTAGGTTCTTCAAAGTAGCCAACTTTTGCTTTGATAACTGCTTTGCACACTCTTGGTATTCTCTTGATGAGCTTCAAGAGGTAGTCACTGGGAATGATTTTCACTTCACAGGTGTGCCCTGTCAGGTTTAATAAGTAGGATTTCTTGCCTTATAAATGGGGTTGGGACCATCAGTTGTGTTGAGCAGAAGTCTGGTGGATACACAGCTGATAGTCCAACTGAATAAACTTAGAATTTGTATTATGGCAAGTAAAAAGCAGCTAAGTAAAGAAAAACGAGTGGCCATCATTACTTTAAGAAATGAAGGTCAGTCAGTCTGAAAAATTGGGCAAATTTTGAAAGTGTTCCCAAGTGCAGTTGCAAAAACCATCAAGAGCTACAAAGAAACAGGATCACATGAGGACCTCCCAAGGAAAGAAAGACCAAGAGTCACATCTGCTTCTGAGGATAAGTTTATCCGAGTCCGCAGCCTCAGAAATCACAGGTTAACAACAGCTAAGATTAGAGACCAGGTCAATGCCACACAGAGTTCTAGCAGCAGACATAACTCTACAACAACTGTTAAGAGGAGACTTTGTGTAGCAGGCCTTCATGGTAAAATAGGTGCTAGGAAACCACTGCTAAGGACAGGCAACAAGCAGAAGAGACTTGTTTGGGCTAAAGAACACAAGGAATGGACATTAGACCAGTGGAAATCAGTGCTTTGGTCTGATGAGTCCAAATTTGAGATCTTTGGCTCCAACCACCGTGTCTTTGTGTGACGCAGAAAAGGTGAACGGAAGGACTCTACATGACTGGTTCCCACCGTGAAGCATGGAGGAGGAGGTGTGATGGTGTAGGGGTGCTTTGCTGGTGACACTGTTGGGGATTTATTCAAAATTGAAGGCATACTGAACCAGCATGGCTACCACAGCATCTTGCAGCGGCATGCTATTCCATATGGTTTGCGTTTAGTTGGACAATCATTTATTTTTCAACAGGACAATGACCTCAAACACACCTCCAGGCTGTGTAAGGGCTATTTGACCAAGAAGGAGAGTGATGGGGTGCTACGCCAGATGACCTGGCCTCCACAGTCACCTGAACCCAATCGAGATGGTTTGGGGTGAGCTGGACCGCAGAGTGAAGGCAAAAGGGCCAACAAGTGCTAAGCATCTCTGGGAACTCCTTCAAGATTGTTGGAATACCATTTCCGGTGACTACCTCTTGAAGCTCATCAAGAGAATGCCAAGAGTGTGCAAAGCAGTCATCATAGCAAAAGGTGGCTACTTTGAAGAACCGAGAATATAAGACATAATTTCAGTTGTTACACACTGTTTTGTTAAGTATATAATTCCACATGTGTTAATTCATTTAATTCATAGTTTTGATGCCTTCAGTGTGAATGTACAATTACATAGTCATGAAAATAATGAAAAATCTTTAAATGAGAAGGTGTGTCCAAACTTTTGGTCTGTACTGTAGGTAGACTACAACTATGAGAGTCAAAATTGAGAAAACAAATCTGGAAAATCACCTTGTCTGATTTGGCAAGATTTATTTTTCAAATTATGGTGGAAAAAAAGTATTTAGTCCCCAACAAAAGTTCATCTCAATATTTTGTTATATATCCTTTGTTGGCAATGACACAGGTCAAACGTTTTCTGTAAGTCTTCACAAAGTTGGTACACACTGTTGGTGGTATGTTGGCCCATTCCTCCATGCAGATCTCCTCTAGAGCAGTAATGTTTTGGGCCTGTCGCTGGGCAACAAGGACTTTCAACTCCATCTAAATATTTTCTATGGGGTTGAGATCAAGAGACTTGCTAGGCCACTCCAGGACCTTCAAATGCTTCTTACGAAGCCACTCCTTCATTGCCATGGTGGTGTGCTTGGGATCATTATCATGCTGAAAAACCCATCCACATTTCATCTTCATTGCACTTGCTGATGGAAGGAGGTTTGCACTCAAAATCTCACAACACATGACCCCATTCATTCCTTCATCTATATGGATCAGTTATCCTGGTCCCTTTGCAGAAAAACAACCCCAAACATGATGTTGCCACTCCCATGCTTCCCAGTAGGTATGGTGTTCTTTGGATTCAACTCAGCATTCTGTCTCCTCCAAACACAACGAGTTTTGTTTCTACCAAACAGTTCTACTTTGGTTTCATCAGATAATATGACATTCTCCCAATACTCTTCTGGATAATCCAAATGCTCTATAGTAAACTTCAGACTGGCCTGGATATGTACTGGCTTAAGCACGTCTGGCACTGCAGGATGTGAGTCCCTGGTGGCATAGTGTGTTACTGATGGTAGCCTTTGTTATGGTTGTCCCAGCTCTATGCAGGTCATTCACTAGGTCCCCTTGTGTCGTTCTGGGACTTTTTTCTCACCGTTCTTGTGATCATTTTGACTTAATGGGATGAGATCTTGCATGGAGATTGAGGGAGATTAGCAGTGGTCTTGTATGCCTTCCGTTTTCTTATTATTGCTCCCACAGTTGATTTTATCACACCAAGTTGCTTGCCTATTGCTGATTCAGTCTTCCCAGCCTGGTGCAGGGCTACAATTTTGTTTCTGATGTCATTTGGCAGCTCTTTGGTCTTCACTAGGGTTGAGTGACTTTTATTTTTATAAGATGGGGTCGGGTTGAGTGAAATCGGCCGATCCTATAAAAAAGTGGGGGTCGGGGTCGGCCGAAACACATCCTATTAGGTATATACTCACCCTCGGATGCGCCCTGCTTCTTTCCGGCAGCCTTCCTTCCTAAGAATGAGCGCGTGAAGGACCTTAGATGACGTCGCGGCTTGTCCATGTGACCGCTCGCGACCAATCACAAGCCGCGACGTCACCGCAGGTCATTCACGCGCTCATTCTAAGGAAGGAAGGCTGCCGGTTAGTACCAGGGCACGTCCGAGGGTGAGTATATCAATATTTTTTATTTTGATTCTTTATTTAACACTTATATATGGATTCCGATACCGATTCCCGATATTGCAAACATATCGGAACTCGGTATCGGAATTCCGATACCAGATTCAGAAGATCGCCGACCTCATGGCCGACCCCACACAGGGGCGGCGACTTCTGAAAATGGCCGACCCGTTTCGCTCAACCCTAGTCTTCACCATAGTTTAGTTTGGAGTGTGACTGTTTGAGGTTGTGGACAGGTGTCTTTTATACTGATAACAAGTTCAAACAGGTGCCATTACTACAGGTAATGAGTGGAGGACAGAAGAGCCTCTTAAATAAGAAGCTACAGGTCTGTGAGAGCCAGAAATATAGAATGTTTTTAGGTGACCAAATACTTATTTTCCACCAAAATTAGCAAAATAAATCTTGCCAAATCATACAAGGTGATTTTCTGGATTTGTTTTCTCATTTTGACTCTCACAGTTGTGGTCTACCTATGATGTCAATTACAGCCTCTCACATCTTTTTAAATGGGAGGACTTGCACAATTGGTGGCTGATTAAATACGTTTTTCCCCACTGTAAATTGACCCTATCATGGAATCCTTCCCTTGGGAGGCTCTTGAGTAACACCTGGCATGGTGGAGCTCTCCTGTCCCAGCTTCCATATCCCCTGATGAGTCCTGGTGGGATGAAATGTGTTGGGAGGCGGTCCCTACTTGGAATGGCATATCGATCTTTACTCCTGACTTGGATGTCTGTCTGTATTGTGTAATGCTTTCAGCTCTATAGGAGACTATTTCATCTACTTTGGAGGTCCTACTCTCTACGTGATGGTTGAGATTGTTCCCTTTTTATGATATGGATATCTATTGTATTTAGGGGGCATAGTGGGCATTTTTTCAATTGCACTCACTTGTCTTTGGGCTCCCTATGTCTACTAGGTCTATTTTGCTTCATTACCAGTGGTACTGGTATTGCTAGTTTTTTGATAGGCAGTTGGTCCCCCGATTCGGTACTTTAAGCCCTTTGGCCTATCCTGTTGGGGGACTCTGATTTTTATGTTTGTTGTGTCTTCGAATTTTAATAGTTACCATTAAATGCTACTTTCTTCTTATGACATTAATGGATCAACAATCCTTGATTGATTCATCTATACTTGTAATTGCTTATTTGTGTCAGTATGTGGACAGGTGACAAGTCCTGCTGGAGAATTAAATTTCCATCTCCAAAAAGCTTGTCAGCAGATGGAAGCATAAAGTGCTCTAACATCTCCTGGTAGATGGCCGATCTTGATAAAACACATTGGACCTACACCAACAGATGACATGGCTCCCAAAACCAACACTGATTGTGGAAACTTCACACTAGACCTCAAACAGCTTGGATTGCATGCCTCTCCACTCTTCCTCCTATAAGGATTCTGAATAGAACCCAAGAGTGGACCCTCTGGGTCATGGCTCTAGAGCCCCCGAGGACGAGCGGACCAGATGGAACCACCCCCTATACAGGGAGCATTAGCAGCAGGCCCAAGGAGGATGGAAACACAACTACTAGAGCCAAAGGGGCGACCAAGTCAGGGAGAAGGAGACTGAAGGCAGAACGGAACAGACTAAAGCTGGGTATATGTTGGGACTTCCAGAGCCGGACTAGGAC
The DNA here is from genome assembly GCF_051348905.1 of Ranitomeya variabilis. Taxonomy (NCBI): domain Eukaryota; kingdom Metazoa; phylum Chordata; class Amphibia; order Anura; family Dendrobatidae; genus Ranitomeya; species Ranitomeya variabilis. The sequence continues at coordinate 318,328,671 of NC_135236.1, forward strand.
AGAAATGATGCTGCAAAAAAGGAGACAAAAAGAAATAAAGCCAAGAAGACAAGACTAAACGAAGGACAAGTATATGTAAAGACAAAGGGCAAGAAAGACAGAGACTTAGGGACAGATCTGGCGGAGACATGGAGTAGGTATGATTGAGACACAAAACTGGAAAGATGGAGACATGAGGCACTGGCACAGGGCAGGTATGATGGAGATATGGGGCATGTATGGCAGAGACACAGGACTGGTACAGCGGAAATACGGGCACAAGCACTGGGCAGGTATGGTGGAGACACAGGACCAATACATTGGAGACATGAGGAAAAAGCACGGAGCAGGTATGATGGAGACACGGAGCACAGGCACAGGGCAGGTGAGGTGGAGACACTGGGCAAAGACACAGGACAGGTATGGTTGAGACATGGAGCACAGGCACAGAACTGGAAAGGCGGAGACAGAGGGCAAAGACACAGGGCTGGTATAGCGAAGACACGGAGGAGCCTGAAAGAGACAAAGGAATACTGACAAGGAACAGCGAATAACCTTAGAAGTTCAGGGGTCTTACCTGGGAAGATGCTGGAATGAAATACCAGATGGGTGCCGCCATATTGGGGCGGAGCCATCGGGTCACGACCTCCCAGGAAGCCCTGCGGCACAGGAGGCGCGATTGCGCATGCGCAAGGAAAGGATACACCAGAAACCAGAAAACACAGAGGAGGAGTGGTAAGGGACAGAGTTGGGAGCGCGCTGAGGGATGGGAGAAGGCAGGTAAGTACTCCTTGTGACTCTCCCGCAAATTTTTGAATGGCCTTTTCTTAACAATCTTTTCAAGGCTTTTCAAGGCTGCGCTTATCCCGGTTGCTTGTGCACCTTTTTCTACTACACTTTTTCCTTCCACTCAACTTTCCATTAATATGCTTGGATACAGCACTATGTGACCAGCCAGCTTCTTTAACAATGACCTTTTGTGGCTTACCCTCCTTGTGGAGAGTGTCAATGACTGCCTTCTGGACATCAGTCAAGTCAGCAGTCTTCTCCATGATTGTGGAGCCTACTGAAACAGACTAAGGAACCTCTTTTACATGCCAGGGAAGCCTTTGCAGGTGTTTTTTGTTAATTATTTAAATTTACTGAGATAATTACTTTTGAGTTTTCAATGGCTGTAAGCCATAATCATCAACATTAACATAAATTAACACTTGACATAGAGCACATAATATGTGAGTTCCGCTTTTTGTAATGAAGAACTGAAATAAATTAACTTTTTGATGATATTCTAATTTTGTGAGAAGCACCTGTATGTATGTGTATATATATATATATATATATATATATATATATATATATATATATATATATATATATATATATATATATATATATATATACAGTATATATATATATATATATATATATATATATATATATATATATATATATATATATATTACATAAGGTGAAAAAAGCAGCACAAAATTAGTCATAGGGTGCAAAGCTTCCCAGGCATGTACCAATCCCAGTAAGTATATCCACAAAAATTGGAAGCAGCACACCATAATAGAGTCACATCACATGCAGTTTAATTGCCCATCTGGTGACGTTTTGGTCCCAAAAAAGAAGGGGGAGTCAAGTAAACTGCACTTGATTTGACTCTACTATGGTGTTCTGCTTCCAATTTTTGTGGATATATATATATATATATATATATATATATATATATATATATATATATATATACACACAGATGCGCATGTATGTTTCATCTTATTTTATTTTTAAGGCATATGTAGTAAATTGTACATGTTATAGAGTTGTTTCTTTAGTGAGTCATGTTTTGTCTTGCCCTATTTACATTCTTATTTTAGAATAAAATTTAGAAGATGAAGGCTGTGTGCACACGTAGCAGATTTTTCGCATTTTTTTCACGGCTTTTCGCTATAAAAACGCTATAAAACCGTGAAAAAAATGCTTACCAAAAAACCAATCTGCAGAATTATGAGACTGTAAGTGCCGAGCTTAATAAAACACAAGAAGAATTAAAGACAAGATTCACAGAGAACCAATGGGGAGTTTGTCATAAAAAGTTGGAAAATAGGCTAATACCCATTCAAGCTAATATTAAGCAAAGGAAAAGGGATAAGTATATACGCGACAAAGTACACTTTGATAGTGGTCGTGTTTTTTCCTGGAATATTTCCAATGGTGGTAATGGCAAAAATAGAAACACCGCCAATTGGAGGAAAAAAACTGGTTTTAATAAGAATCGTTACAGGGACTACCTTACTACGGAATCTGAATCAAGCCTTAGTGACAGTGTGGGCACCACAGCAGGTTCGATGGATGTTTTGGCTTTTACTGACACAGACATTGTAGGAGCATCAACCCCTTTAGGAGAAAGACCCGGAGGGGTGGAAGAAAGAAACAACGGAGGAGAGCTAAGAAAGCAACGGAAACGGAGGCATGTTGCCTGGACAAAGAAATATTAGTTGTTCCATTGGAGGAGGCGGTTCTCAACTTGACTGACCACGTTCTGACTTCAGATCATTTGTCACTCTTATCTAAAGGTCTAAACTATAGCATTCCAGAAGACTTTGACCTGACTGAATTTAAGATTGATTTGTTTAAATCTATTAGAAAAATTCATCTTTTTAAAAATTTTGTCAATAAAGGTGTCACCAGCAATACATTAGAAGGAGAGAATCCCGTTAAGATTGGCCCGCTGGGTTTCATGGCAGGTACGGGGGCTTTGGCAGATATGAGGGAAGATGCAGAATTATTATTGGGGTGGATAGATGAGTCTAATAAAGGTAAGACTGAGGAGGTCTCTGATATAGTACCCTTTAGAGGAGGAGTTCCCTCTAGGTTCATGCCAGTTGTATCCCCAGGTAATATGATCGACTTGTTTGAAGCACAGGTTATAAAGGATGTTGAGGCGTTGGTATACCATAAAGCCACCAATAACATCACGTCCAGAGAAGAAAGGGCGTTAAAGGAGATTAAAGCTTGGGACGACACCATAGTCAGGGCTGCTGATAAGGGGGGAAAAATTGTTCTACTCCCCAAGGCTGACTATATTAGTGAGGCTTTAATGCAATTATCGGACAATGTAGTCTACAAATTACTTCCAAAAAACCCCATGCAGAAATTTAAAGATGAATTAAGATCCTATCTGAGGAAGTATGTCGAACTGGGAACAATTTCGCAAAAGAAAGCTGAAAGGTTGCTGCCGGGGTTCCCCACCAGGCCCCATTGGTATTATATTCCGAAGGTGCATAAGTCCATTACGCGTCCTCCCAGACGCCCCATAGTATCTGGGATAATGTCGCTCACTGAGCCCCTGTCCCAGTACTTAGATTGGTTGCTGCGCCCCATGCTGAAAAATATCCCGTCTTATCTCAAGGACACCAATTCGTTTTTGGATAGTTTACAAGGTTTTGATTGGCAGGATGGCTTTTCATTGGCGTCCATTGACGTTGAAAGCCTTTATACTAGGATCCCCCAAATATCTGGGGTGAATACCATTAATACTATTTTGAAGACAACAGATAGGGGTGATAATTTCATTAATTTTATTTGTGAAGGATTAAAATTTATTTTGACTCACAATGCTTTCACCTTTCTGGAGGATTGGTATTTGCAGCAAGAGGGTACTGCGATTGGGACCCCGGTAGCTTGTACTTTTGCGAATTTGTTCCTTGGATTTTTTGAGGAGAAATATGTCTATTCAGATAGGAATACCTTTCTGCAGCATATCAAGTATTTTCGTAGATATGTCGACGATATTGTTATAATTTGGGATGGCCCCAAGGGAACCTTTGATGACTTCATGACATATCTAAATCGCACTAATGATCTGAACATGACCTTCACGTCGGTTTTTGGGGGTGAACGGCTAGAGTTCCTAGATGTTCTGGTAGAAATCAAAGATGGTAGGGTGTGCACCTCTCTTTTTCGAAAACCAGTAGCAGTGAATACACTAATGCACTACAATAGCTATCACCCCTCGCACACCAAACGGGCAGTGCCATATAGCCAATTTCTGAGAACCAGTAGGGTGAATAACACCGAGGAGGGATTTTCTCGCCAAGCTGAGGAGATGAGGGTCAGATTCAGGAATAGAGGCTATCCGGAGAGTGTTTTAGCATCAGCCTTAGTCAGAGTTAAGAACGAAAGGACAGCAGAAGTTGTCAGAAAACCGCCCCAACAAAAAAAGGAGAATAACAAGAGGTTAAATTTCTGTTTCAAATTTGGTAGCATGGATCAGCAAATTAGATTGGCAATTAAAAAGAATTGGCACCTTTTAGAAAGAGATAAAGAGCTAACTGAAGTAGCTGCGAGAGGCCCTTTAATAGCCAATAGGAGAAGTGTCAGATTACGGGACAGACTGGTAAGAAATCGGGTGGTCAAACCCAGTACTAATTGGTTAAAAGGGGTCTCCCCTAAGGGGAACTTTAGGTGCGGCCATTGTTCATGCTGTCAGCAGCACCTCACAGACCGTTGTCTCCAAATAGGGGCTGTGTCTCATGTAGTTAATGATTTCATTACTTGTAAGACTGACCACATAGTATACATTGTTTTTTGCCCTTGTAGGTGTTTTTACATCGGCAAAACGATTCGGCCGATGTACGTCCGTTTCCGAGAACATTGTAGGTCAGTAGCGTCCGGAAAAGGAGTTCCGCGACTCATTACCCATATGAGGGAGAAACACGGAGGTAGGACAGACTGTCTTACCTTTGCTGGTATTGAGAGAGTCGTTTTGCCGATTCAGGGTGGTGATTTAGATAATCTTCTCTTGAGATGTGAAGCCAGGTGGATCCTGCGCAGCGGCGCTATGGGTCCGCTTGGCTTCAATGATAGAGTCGATATGTCTATCTTCCTGTAGGTGGCGTAAGAGTTTCTAGTCCCTGTAACAAATGTGATTGGTTCCTGTAGAGCGGTCTTTTTTGATTGTCTTTGGTGTAATGTTTTCTTGGTCGCAATGTATCTCTCACATTTTATGTGCACTCCACTAGTTTGTTTTTTATTTTTTGTCCTTTTAATAATGTTTTTAATATGTGCTTATTGTAGTTTCTGGTTTGTGGGAGGGACTGAGTGGTGGGGTGTGTCCAGGTTGGTGCACTATATCCGCCGCCGGTCCTGAACACAAATCGACCCGTAGAAGCGCAGGACAAGCGCGAAACGGCCGTCATCCATCCCTGCTCCCTCTCTCCCCCGGCCGCTACCTTTCTCTGGATGTTACGTTGTTAATAAAGAAGTGATTTTACAGAAGACCGGTGAGTGCCCTCATTACTCTTTCTTATCAAGATTATTTGCATATGGACTTTGTTTCCCAAGAGGAGCACCGTGGTCATATGTGCCAATGCAGTAAGGAGTCTCCTATCCGTGATCCCCACGCAGAGTTCATAGCATATTTTGGCATGTGGGACAGTATATATATATATATATATTACATAAGGTGAAAAAAGCAGCACAAAATTAGTCATAGGGTGCAAAGCTTCCCAGGCATGTACCAATCCCAGTAAGTATATCCACAAAAATTGGAAGCAGCACACCATAATAGAGTCACATCACATGCAGTTTAATTGCCCATCTGGTGACGTTTTGGTCCCAAAAAAGAATGGGGAGTCAAGTAAACTGCACTTGATTTGACTCTACTATGGTGTTCTGCTTCCAATTTTTGTGGATATATATATATATATATATATATATATATACACACAGATGCGCATATATGTTTCATCTTATTTTATTTTTAAGGCATATGTAGTAAATTGTACATGTTATAGAGTTGTTTCTTTAGTGAGTCATGTTTTGTCTTGCCCTATTTACATTCTTATTTTAGAATAAAATTTAGAAGATGAAGGCTGTGTGCACACGTAGCAGATTTTTCGCATTTTTTTCACGGCTTTTCGCTATAAAAACGCTATAAAACCGTGAAAAAAATGCTTACATTAAGCATCCTATTTAATAGAATGCAATCCGCATTTTTTTGTGCACATGCTGCATTTTTTTCCTGAGCGGAATCGCATTCCAGAAAAAAACGCAGCATGTTCATTAAATTTGCGGAATCGCGGGGATTCCGCACACCTAGGAATGCATTGATCTGCTTACTTCCCGTATGGGGCTATGCCCACCATGCGGGAAGTAAGCAGATTATGTGCGGTTGGTACCCATGGTGGAGGAGAGGAGACTCACCTCCACGGACTGGGCACCATATAATTGTTAAAAAAATAATAATTAAAATAAAAAATCGTGATATACTCACCTTCGATGGCCCCCGGAGTCTTCCCGCCTCTCAGCGGTGCACGTGGCCGCTTCCTTCCTATAGATGGTGTGTGTGAAAGACCTGCGATGACCTCATGGTCACATGACCGCGATGACATCGAGGTCACGTGACCTCTACGTCATCGAAGGTCCTGCACACACACCATCTATAGGAACGGACGCCGCTGAGGAGATCGGCTGTTTGCGGAAGGTGAGTATAACCATTTTTTTTTTTTATTATTATTTTTAACATTCTATCTTTTACTATTGATCCGGCATAGGCTGCATCAATAGTAAAAAAAAGTTGGTCATACTTGTCAAACACTATGTTTGACAAGTGTGACCAACCTGTCAGTCAGTTTTCCAAGCGATGCTACAGATCGCTTGGAAAATGCTAGCATTCTGCAAGCTAATTATGCTTGCAAAACTCTAGTTTTCTGCGGGTATATGCATGCCAATTCTGCATGCGATATACCCGCAGCAGGAGTTGCAGAATTGCCGCGGAAATTTCCGCGGCAATTCTGCAACGTGTGCACTTAGCCTTAAGTGTGGTGATTTTATTGTGTAACAACTATAGGATGTGTGTTTAGTGTTAGATGAAGTAGATGCCGTGTTTTTGAAAATTGACAATGACTATGTGAAATTTCAAAATAATAAAAAGAAAAACAATTTATTTTAATTTCAGTTTATTTCAGCAGCACAATAACAGAATACTTCTGCTCACAGATAACAGGGTTTTCTATATGCTTTTATTTTACTGCTTGATGATATACAGAACACTACTATTAAAATTACTTTCAGCTCTTGAGACTACATTTAATTGTTCTTTAATTTATTTTATAAGACCTGACTATTCTCTATGTTCAGGGAAAAAAAACTTTGGTTTGGTTGATCTTCATATTACTTTCAAAAGCCTTGAGATTTCTTCTTGATATTTTAAATTACTATAATACAAATATAACAAAAAACAAGATCAATAGAAAAGGAAAGGGAATTTAATAGTCAGGTTGATCTGAACAGTGCTAACTTTCTCATTTGAAGCATTTGTGTTTCAGTTTTTTTAACAATTCTCCAACTATTTCAGCTTCTATTAGATACCATATCTTGAAGATTATTTTCCCATGATAGCAGAGGATAAGAAAAGTGGTAGACAAAGGTAGATTAAGAGTAGTCTGGGTCTCAGGCAGTTTTGAAGGCATGAGCCCCCCTGCACACACTGTATCATATGACATGTCACATGATTCACTTGAGAGAGCATGTGATGATTTGTTTTCCTTATGTAACAGCACTATACATAAGAGAATACTGTACAATAAGAAACCTAGCTATATATCACAAGAGGATATAATAATACGGGACAGCGCTATATGCAACAACGGGGGATGCTATATAATATAGGTTGGAATGAGAAGTGTGGATCGTTTGATAGCCTGTTTAAACAGACATACCACAGTAAACTGCAAATTGTTAATGGTTTACCGATTGGTGGTCACTTAATACCAATATAAAGTACCGCTATACAGAATAAATATTTACATCCATTAATGTACTACTGACATCTCGTTTGATTACAACTTTTTTCTTTTCCATTTTGTCAAACCTTCACATCAATGTCCTAATGCTGGGACTCAAACACTGCAGAGTTTGCCACACAGATCATCGTGCCTCTGAAAATACAAAAGCTTGCATATACAGTGGGGAAAAGAAATATTTGAAATTCTGTCGATTTTGCAAGTATTCTCACCTACAAAGCATGGAGAAGACTGTAATTTTTATTAGTGATGAGCGAGTGTACTCGTTTCTCTGGTTTTCTGAACACGCTCGGGTGACCTTCGAGTATTTATGACTGCTCGGAGATTTCGTTTTCATTGCGGCAGCTGAATGATTTACAGCTAGTAGCCAGGCTAAGTACATGTGGGGGTTGCCTGGTTGCTAGGGAATCCGCACATATAATCAAGCTGGCTATTAGCTGTAAAACATTCAGCTGCCGAGATGAAAACTAAATCTCCGAGCAGTCATAAATACTCGGAGGTCACCCGAGCGTGCTCGGAAAAACCAGAGCAACGAGTACACTCGCTCATCACTAATTTTTATCGTAGGTACACTTCAATTGTGAGAGTTAGAATCTGAAAAAAAATTCAGAAAATCACATTGTACGATTTTTACTTAATTAATTAGCATTTTACTGGATGAAATAAGTATTTCATACAATAAAAAACGGAACGTAATGTTTGGTACAGAAACTTTTGTTTGAAATTACAGAGGTCAGACGTTTCCGGGACTTCACTATCAGCAGGGACAATTAACTGCAGTGACCTCAATGAGATCACCACGAGCACCGTGAGAATTTTAAGTGCTGAAATTGCTAAATGCTTCTACTTTCAATAATGCCACTTAGAGTTGATCATGGTCTGACAATGCATTCTTAGACAAATATTTGTAAAGCCACACCGTATGGCTATGTGCTTGATTTTTTATGCCTGTGGCAATGGAAATGAATCAAAAATCTGAATTCAGTGCTTAAAACTTGTCTCCCAAAATGCTTTTGTCCATATAGCGTATGTCTGTGTGCACACTGGGGCTGGCTTTACATGTCTGTGAACCACAGGCCATACTTGCAACCCAATATCCTCGGCCAAGTTTCCTGATCTGAGCTAACTACCTTAAAGGGGTTTTCCCATGAACAAAAGTATATTTTAATCAGGAAAAATAGAGAGGATAGCGGCACACCACTGATGAAAAAATGAAAAAAAAACTTTATTCAGACATAGCAAGCCAAATTAAAAACATGAAAAGCATTACTAAAGTAACTTTTCACAGGAAAATATGAGACAGTTAGCTCAGGTCATGAGCCTTGGTGGTCTATCCCTGTATTATGATGCGAGTATGTTCGTTTTATAGACATTTGAAACCAAAATATTCTGGGAATTCTATGTTTCTCTCACTATTAGCACCCTATTGACTGCTAAGTCCAGTATTATTAGGGATATCAATGAATAAAATATAAATAATGCTCAAAAATTTCTTAATAATTATTAAACTGTTCAATGTTTCTTGCTTTATGATATGCTGTCCATGAATTGCACAACATTTTATTGTCAATCTTGAGTGGAAAAATTAACCAATTCCATGTGCTTGGTAAAAAAAAAATCTATATTTTCATTTCGCTTTAAAAAGTTATTGTCAAGGTGTCAGTTATATTGTTTTCCAAGAAGCACAAGTATAAGAAAATGAGTTAGCTACATTCCCATTTATTGAATATATTATTGAACTAAACTTACTTATGGAAGGTGAAGTAATCTTCCAATATGTTAGTCAGTTCAGTTACCTACCAAGGAGATCTGGGGTGAAGAGAGAAGATCCTGGATACTCAGGTAATAGAGATATTGGTGCTACTTTCTATCCTAAGAATTCAATGCAGTAGATAGACTGAATTCTTCCAATTTCTCATTGTGGTTGAAGGCACACTTTAATGCCATGCAACCTATTAAAAGAATATATATTATTTCATTATTGATACAGCTATTTCCTTGCTCCTGACTTCGCTTCTCTATTTTCTGATTTCTCTGGAATATGGAGTAGATTTCAATACTAATACTTTATGTGAATGTAGGTTAAAAGCTAAGGTAAATTTCATATATAAACTCCTGCTGGACTTGAAATCTTAATGCTAGTGTTTATAACTGATTTTTCTTCAAATGTTCTGGTATTGCTTGCATTCCTGCGGTAATTTCAATGATTGTAAAATAAGCTCGGTTCTGAACTAATTTGGTCATTAAGGAATGTCTTGATACTAGTAGTTGTCAATTGTATTCACTGCTGTTGTGGTCTCTTCAGTCCTTTGATCAAAATTTGCCCTTTTCTACTCAGTTCCCTCAAAGTAACATGTTCTTTATGTCACCTGGAGCAATAGCTCTAGTCTCTGTGTATCCCATGAGAGAAGTACATCAAGACACAGCAACACCAACTTAGAATGACTTTTGGTGTAAAGAGCGACTAGAGGATGGGATTAACCCTGCATATACTATATCCTGTGCCACATATGTGCATATATATATGGAAAAAAATTAGACAGCACTCCAATTCAAGGAAAAATTGTGGGCTTTAATCATACCCCTATAAATTTTTCACTCTTTGTTTCATTGCAGCCATTTAGTAAATTCTAAAAAGTTCATTTTTTTCCCATTATTGTACACTCTGCATTCTATGAGTCTTCTTGGAAATGATGCACCAAGTTTCTCACACTTGGATTTGGAGCTCCTCTGCCATTCTTCCTTGCAGATCCTCTCCAGTTCCGTCAGGTTGGATGATGAACGTTGGTGGAAAGCCATTTTCAGGTCTCTCCAGAGATGCTCAGTTGGGTTTAGGTAAGGGCTCTGGCTGGGCCAGTCAATTGGGTTTGGGTAAGGGCTCTGGCTGGGCCAGTCACAGAGTTGTTCAGAAGCCACTCCTTTGTTATTTTAGCTGTTTGATTAGGGTCATTGTCTTGTTAGAAGATTAACCTTCGGCCAAGTCTAAGGTCTAGAGCATTCTGGAAGAGGAAGAGCATCCAGGATATCTCTGTACTTGGCCACATTCATGTTTCCTTCAATGACAACCAGTCATCCTGTCCCTGCAGCTGAACCCCCCCATAGCATGATGCTGCCACCAACATGTTTCACTGTTAGGATTGTACTAGGCAGGAGATGATCAGTGCCTGGATTTCTGCACACATGCCGCTTAGAATTATCACCAAAAAGGTCTATCTTTGTCTCATCAGACCAGAGAATTTATTTCTCATAGTCTGGGAGTCCTTCATGTGGTTTTTAGCAAACTCTATGCAGGCCTTCATATGTCTTGCAGTAAGGAGAGGTATCTGGCTGGCCACTCTGCCATAAAGGATGTTACAGCTGCGGCCTCCCGGTCCCACAATACTCACCTCACTCCTCTTGCTTCCAGCCATGCGGCTGAGTGGAGGTCTCCTAACTCCTCTTGCTTCCCGGCATGCGGCTGAGCGGAGGTCTCCTTGTGTCTTTCCGGCACTTCTGAGTTTTTGGCCGCTACGGGGATCCTGCAGTCCGCGCATGCGCTCTGGGCAGCTTAGGTCGCAGCTGCGCGCTTCTCCAGTGCTTTATGCAGCCAGGATGTCCTGACCCGAAGCATCCTCCCAGCTTGGAAGTATGTACAGGGTATATCTGCCTGCTTCCTGCTATTAGCTATTAGTGCCAGCCCTGAAGCCAGTCCTGGTTCTTGTTTGGGTGCTTTTCTGTAACTCAGGTCCCTGTGTACTTCCCTGTGTGCTCTCTGCTTAGTCCTTACCCAGCTCCGCTTATACTCTCTTTCAGTGCCTGCCTTCACCTAGGTCCCGGGTGGTCCTCGTATCCAGTCCTGCCTCATCGGTCTCTGGTCCTCGGTTACCATTCCTTCACCTCTGCCTTTTGCCTCTGGATCCTGCTTCCCTGTTTGCCCTTAGCCCTTATCCTTTGTTTCTCTGTGTGCTCTGTCTGCTCTCTGTTCTACATTGTCTCCTCCATCTCCTACGAGCCATCCTCTTGGTACCAGCCATCATGGTATTTAACCCCCCGGGCCTGCCACTGACTCTCCCTGCATAGGGGTTGATCTCACTAGGTCAGCTCACTCAGGGGTGGGTTGGTATCTAGGAAGCGTGATAAAGGCCTGACTGGGGGAGGGCAGCAATGATCGTTGACTTTGTGGAACTTTCTCCCATCTCCTTACTGCATCTCTGGAGCTCAGCCACAGTGATCTTGGGGTTCTTCTTTACCTCTCTCACCAAGGCTTTTCTCCCACTATTGCTCAGTTTGGCTGGACAGCCAGGTCTAAAAAGACTTCTCTTGGTCCCAAACTTCTTCCACTTAAGGATTATGGAGGACTCTGTACTCTTATGAACCTTGGGTACTGCATAAATTCTGTTGTAACTTTGGCCAGATCTGTGCCTTGCCACAATTCTGTCTCTGAGCTCCTTGGCCAGTTCATTAGACCTCATGATTCTCATTTGGTCTGACATGCACTGTGAGCTGTGAGGTCTTATATAGACAGGTGTGTGCATTTTCAAATCAAGTCCTATCAGTTTAATTAAACACAGCTGGCCTCCAATGAAGGAGTAGAACCATCTCAAGGAGGATCACAAGGAAATGGACACAGGAAAGAAATATATATTGGTACCGTGTTAGCCAGTAGATAGAAAAATATTTAGAATTGAGAGTCCTCAGTGGTTGATACCTTTTAATGGCTAACTGAAAAGATGGTAACAAATTGCAAGCTTTCGAGACTACATACGTCTCTTCATCAGGCAAAGACTAAAACAAATTTGGACAAAAATGGACAGCATTTGACTTAAGTATGAGTGCTGAGCAAAGGGTCTGAATACTTATGACCATGTGATATTTCAGGGTTTTTTTTAATAAATGTGCAAAAATTACATTTCTGTTTTTTTCTGTCAAGATGGGGTGCAGAGAGTACATTAATGTGAAAAAAATGAACTTTTTCGAATTTACAAAATGGCTGCAATGAAACGAAGAGTGAAAAATGTAAAGGTTTCTGAATACTTTCTGTACCCATTGTATATATCATAAATATAAATCTTAAATAGTAAATATATGTTAGTATTCATACCTGGTTTCTAATGCATTAAACACAATAAAAAGGTGAATGAACACAAGGATAAATATAATTTTATTGATGCACAAAGATAAAATTGATATATAAAATGGTGGGGGGGCAAAGACACAAAAGAAAGTTCACAAAAATGTATCAGAAAAAGGGGGGCCTTATAGTATAAATAAATAGTCTTAAATACTCTGAGGAAAAATATGAAAATATTAATATTATAATATGAAATAGTCTGTGTATATAAAGATAAAGCAAAAAATGCATACAAAATGTATAAACAATGGTATAAAATAGCATTAAATAAATAAATACATCAACAATATTTATATAAATACACTACTTATATCAAACATCAGACATACCTTAAAACAGAGAATAACATGTATGGAAGGAGCCCAGGACTACTAAGCATCTTGGGGTTCTTACATATGTTACATGTGTTTTTCTGTTATTCTCAGTTATTGCCCTGACAAGATGTGTACAACATTCCGAAGTCTCCTAATACTCTATGTTGTTATTTTTTCCATAGCGCCCTTTGCTTCTTCTTCAGTAATTCTCTTGATGGTGGCAAAGAAGGACAATTGTGATATGTATTCTGCCTGTATAGCTGGTGCTAGTGGTGGTGGTGCTTTTACTTCGGCAAGCCGCTCTACATATTTAGCTGTGGTCTGTTATATTTTATTTTTTATACTACCACATCCAGTAACATTGTCATTTTTTCTATATCATACATTTTGTACAACACTGTGATTAACTTTTCACAATCTTTTCAAGCAAATTATACAGTCCTTAAGGACATAATAGGAATAAGCGAAAAGAAAGAATAATATGTCAGCAGGTTCTAGTACGTGTGCTATATAGAATTCTCAAATTGGACTAGTAAAACAGATGTACAAAAACAGATATATACAGAAAAAGGTCTACAATTTTTTTTTTCTCTATTTTTATCTCAAAAGCATTTAACCTTTTCATATAAATGACAAAATAAGAATTGCTAGGTAGCTACAAAAAAGTCAGAACCTGCAACAGATCGCTTTATTGGTGTGGTGTTTACAAATGTCACATTTACAAATGTCACATGGTGTTTACTTATGTCACATAAGTAAAACATATATACAGTATAAAGAAAAATTTGCAACACACTCACTTTATTAGTCACAGTTAAATGTATGGATTTTAGGGAATTTTCCTTTTTTGTGTGTAAAAACTATTGTGCTGTCCTGTTTCTACTTTCTACTGTATTATCAATGAAGAAAAATGTGTAATTTTAACTCAAGTGCAGAAGAACAGATGCCATCGACATTGAGTCTGGCACTGTTGCTGACCCTCCACCCTACCACTCCCACTATCAGCTGAATCTCTGTATTATTCACTGAATACTACTCTCATTGCTTTCAGTGTAACAGTTTTGTAATGCACTGAATCTGAAGTATTTTTCCAATATTTGAGAACTTTCTCTATCTTTATTGCTAAACTCTGAGCTCTGACACACTCTAATCCACTCTAAAATGGCTGATACATTCCCTTCCTTGATAGTTCTTCTCCATTAGCTGCATTTTACCATGTGATTATTGCTGCAAGGTATTATGGAGAAGCTACAACAATAAGACCTGAGGTTGTGTCAGTCGACTACTATGGATACAATCTCTTGCAATGTGTAAAAAGGCAATTGGCATTTTGTTGTTGATTTGTGCAAATAAAATAGCACATTTTTTCAAATTCGCTGAGAAATGTGAATTTCATAAATTTTGACTCAAACTTAATTCACATTGAGTCCTTTTAATTATCAAAGTAACCTTTAGAAACAAGAGATCTAACCCCTTCACAACATTTTATGTAAGTTTACATCAATGTAGAGAAGGGGCTCACAAAATGACATAAAATTACATATTGGTGATCATGGGGGCACAGGAGCTGTGTCCGTACGATTGCGACAAGAGATCAGCAAAAGTTATAGCTGATCTCGTTATCACTGCCAGGATTGGTGCCAGAATCAGTAGCAGCACTGCTCCAGGCTATTTAATCCCCTAAAAGCCAAGATTGATAGAGATTGCCACATTTAGAAGGCTGGAAGAAGGAGGGTGTCCCATCTCCCTTCAGATTGGCTCCCCGCAATGCCATCCCGAAGGCCCAATTGTTCAAATGCCAACCCAAGGTTGCCATGATGACCTCCCAGTCAGCCAACTACAGCAAGCATGGTAAACCATGCTGATAGCAGTACTTGGGTATTGCAATGCATTATGCCACTGATCAGACTAAAAAAAGTTAAAGTTCAATAGAGGGACTGAGTAAAAAAGTGAAAAAAATAACAAAAATATAGCAAAAAAATGTAAAAATATAAAAAAAATTAAACCAATAAATATATAGATTTTTTTTACAAAATTCTAACAAAAAAGCACATACCGTATATACTCGAGCATAAGCCGACCCGAGTATAAGCCGACCCCCTAATTTTGCCACAAAAAACTGGGAAAACTTATTGACTCGAGTATAAGCCTAGGGTGGAAAATGCAGCAGCTACCGGTGAATTTCAAAAATAAAAATAGATGCTCCATACCGTTCATTATGGCCCCATAGATGATCCATATAAAGCTGTGTCACATATAATGCTCTGCACCGTTCATTATGGCCCCATAGATGCTCCACATAAAGCTGTGCCATATATAATGCTCTGCACCGTTCATTATGGCCCCATAGATGCTCCATATAAAGCTGTGCCACATATAATGCTCTGCACCGTTCATTATGGCCCCATAGATGCTCCACATAAAGCTGTGCCACATATAATGCTCTGCACCATTCATTATGGCCCCATAGATGCTCCATATAAAGCTGTGCCACATATAATGCTCTGCACCGTTCATTATGGCCCTATAGATGCTCCATATAAAGCTGTGCCACATATAATGCTCTGCACTGTTCATTATGGCCCCATAGATGATCCACATAAAGCTGTGCTATATAGAATGCTCTGCACCGTTCATTATGGCCCCATAGATGCTCCATATAAATCTGTGCCATATATAATGCTCTGCACCGTTCATTATGGCCCCATAGATGCTCCACATAAAGCTGTGCCATATACAATGCTCTGCACCATTCATTATGGCCCCATAGATGCTCCATAGAAAGCTGTGCCCCATATACAATGCTCTGCACCGTTCATTGTTGCCCCATAGATGTGCCATAGAAAGCTGTGCCCCATATAAAATGCTCTGCACCGTTCATTATTGCCCCATAGATGTGCCATAGAAAGCTGTGCCCCATCTATAATGCTGCTGCTGCTGCAATAAAAAAAAACGACATACTCACCTCTCTTGCTTGCAGCTCCTCAGCGTCCCGTCTCGGCGTCTCTCCGCACTGACTGTTCAGGCAGAGGGCGGCGCACACACTAGTATGTCATTGCGCCCTCTGACCTGATCAGTCAGAGCAAGGGGATGGGAAGACGGAGCGGCGCCCGGCGTGTGGAATGGGGACAGGTAACTATGTAATACTCACCTGCTCCCGGCATCCCTGGCTCCTTATCCTGGACAGCTGGTCTCCGGGTGCCGCGGACTCTTCCTCTGTCAGCGGTCACCGTTACCGCTGATTAGAGGAATGAATATGCGGCTCCACCCCTATGGGAGTGGAGTCCATATTCATAACTTTAATGAGCTGTCCCACGTGACTGCTGAACAGGGGATAAGCTGCGGCACCGAAGACCGTGGGACGGGCAGGGGGAGCGCCAGGAGCACCGAGACTAGGTGAGTATGCGACAGTCCTCTCTCCCCCTCACCCGCCGACATGTGTGCACATGTTGCAAATTAACCTGCAGAATTTTCCATGCAGAATCTGCATCTCTTGGCAGAAAACGCAGGCCAAAATGCTGGCAGATTTAATGCGGAATTGATGCAGATTTCTTGCGGATTACTTATGGATTTGTTGCGGATTGTCATGCGTTTTTTGATGTGCGGATTTGCCTTACTCAATGTATAGTCAATGCGTGTAGAAACGTTTTCGCACAAATAATTGACATGCTGCAGAAACAAAATGCAACAAATCCGCGTAGATTTTTTTTGACTATCATTGTTACTGTACTACATCTGTACTACACTGTGGATTTGATGCAATTTCGCGAGTCCAAAAATGCTGCGGAAACTCATCAAAATCCGCAACGTGTACACATAGCCTAAAACTGTCACACTATTTAACCCCTTCAATGAGTGCCATAAAAAAAGTAGTAAAAGCTGTGGCAAAAAACTATACTTTTTCATAATAACACCAAAAAAGTGAAATATAACAATCAAAAAGACAAATGGAAAAAAAATTGTGTTTCTGAAAACATGATCTTGTCCCACAAAAAAAACTGCCACACAGCTCCGTCAGCAGAGAAATAGAAAAGCTATAGCTCTCAGAGCATAGACATGCAAAAGCCGACCTATGATTCTATGATTCTAACAATACTTTTTCTATGAAATTGTTTTTATTGTGTAAAAGGGGCAAAACATAAATAAATGCTATAAATGTGGTATTGCTGTACTTACCAGAAGAAAAAAGCTGGATTAAACAAAAAGTAATTCCTGTATTGATGATTTTTGTTCTTTCTGCCTCCCAAAAATCATAATAGAAAGGTATTAAATGATGACTAGTGTTGAGCATTCCGATACTGCAAATATCGGGTATCGGCCGAAATTCGCTGTATCGGAATTCCGATTACGAGTTCCGATATTTTTGTGATATTGGAAATCGGAATCGGAAGTTCCTATAAGTTCCCAGGCATGTGCGGTGCGTATGTTTCCCAGGGTCTGGAGGAGAGGAGACCCTCCTTCAGGCCCTGGGATCCATATTCATGTAAAAAATATAGAATAAAAATAAAAAATATGGATATACTCACCCCTCCGACAGACCCGGACCTCAGCCGTGCAACCAGCAGCCTCCGTTCCTAAGAATGCAGTGAGTGTAGGACCTGCGATGACGTAGCGGCTTGTGATTGGTCACATGAGTGGTCATGCGACCAATCACAAGCCGCGACATCATCGAAGGTCCTTCTCTCTGCATTCTTAGGAATGGAGGCAGACGCTTGCAGCGGTGACAGCCAAGGGCCGTCCGAGGGTGAGTATATCCATATTTTTTATTTTTATTCTTTATTTTTTACATGAATATGGATCCCAGGGCCTGAAGGAGAGTTTCCTCTCCTTCAGACCCTGGGAACCATCCAGGATCACTTCCGATATTTGTGTCCCATTGACTTGTATTGGTATCGGTTATCGGTATCGGCGATATCCGATATTTTTTGGATATCGGCCGATCCAATCTGATACCGATACTTTCAAATATCGGAAGGTATCGCTCAACACTAATGATGACAATAAAAATGTCAAGTTGTCCCACAAAAACAAGTCCTGACATGACCCTGTCGACAGTATGTGGTAGTAGCCAAACATAAAAAGATGATGTACATCTAGTATCGCTGTAATTGCACTGACCCAAAGAATAAAGTTGTCTAATCCCTTTTACCGCATAAGGAACTGTGTAAAAATAACTAAAACCAGTTCTTGACCTGCTGCGAATTTGTTCATTCTGCTTCCCAAAGATCACAGTAAGGCTTGGTTCATACTTAACCTGTACTCTACACTGAGCGATTACATCAGGGTTTCCATGTAAATCTCTGAAATACGTGATACATGATTCAGGAGGAAGATTCCTTATAATGAGGCATATGGAGATATGGACCCTGTCTAGACTATGATCCAATGGTGTCCATCTTTTAAGCATGCATAAAAGCATGGTTGGACACAGTTATGTGCACCTCTGAAAAAAATGACAATGCTGAACTGAGGCCAGACGGAGTCCACAGTAACTCTGCTGCTTCAACATAGTGTATGGATCCCTCGGGGTTTCATCTGAATTACATAATTTGGAGATTTGGAGGAAAACCCTGAGGTTTGCAGTGACATGGCAGTGTGCTTCATACAGTCTGATCAGAATGTTAAACTAAGAACATCATGTTCAGTTATATATATTTTCGCTGAGAGGCAGAAGATCATTGTATGATTTTTGGAGGTGCTGTCTGTTCTCTTTTTTCAGCATAAACCTTGATGTAAGTGCAGTTCCCAATAAAAGCTTCCACTCAATCCACAAAAAAAAGCAAGTCCCCACTTTGGTCCATAATCTGTTGATGGAAATACAGGGGGCTTCCGCATTACATGTTGTACAAAGGATCTGGAAAAGCGCTATGGCTGCTCACATCCCAAAAGAAATTAAGCAGATTCTGTGCTCCTAAATTCAAATGCCCCTGTCCTCTAAATTCCACAATGTTCATTAACCACATTTAGCATTGACATGGTTGGCATTTCTAGAGCGATGAGACACTTAATTTATAGGTGCATGTCTCCAGAAGCATGAGCTGGGTATAATGTATGGACACTACAATGTAGTGGGCAGTACACTGGCAGATTTGCAATTTTCACTCAGCAACATCTACTGCTGTTTGTTTCTGGAAAAATACATATGGAGTCAAAAATCCACACTACACCTGTACAAAAATTCCTAGTTGGGTATAATTTCCAAAATAGGGTTACTTGGGTGGGGATTCTGCTCTTCTGGCAGTTAAGGGTTCTGTAAAAGGAGTCCGCAAATGATTCTATGATAATTTGTTCTCCAAAAGTTAAAAAGCCAAATATGGGGCATTGCCATGTTCAGTAGACATTGTGTAACAAATTTTGGTGCCATTTTTACTTATTTTCCCTTGTATGTGAAAAATCTGGGGCTAAAACAAAATTTTAATTTTAAAAATGTAATTATTTTTTGTTCACTCCCCAATGGTATAAAATTATGTGACACAATTGTGGTGTCAATATGATCACTGCACCATTAGATCCGACACCTCAGAACCTCTTCCCGTGGGTCATGACTGTTAGGGCTAGCGGAACGCACCGAGTAAATATAGAGGTTTTATTATAATTGACGCGTTCGCAGCCCGGGGTCCACCGTGCAGGAGAACCTGCTGCTAGCAAACGGCGGAACTATATGGTGGTATGAGCTTACCCTGTTACTTCACAGAGTAGCCGAAACTCAAAGCACTGCGCCCTGTTTGACTTCACAGTGGCATAGGCTAACTACTCAACTGAGAGCAGTCAGTGGTCATGCATGCACACAAACTCCTCACCGGAGGTGCCAGCATTCTAGGGGCTTATTTCAGCCAGGTCCCTGACTACATTCACACAAAATCTCCTTGCCGGAGGTGCCAGCATTCTAGGGGCTTATTTCAGCTGGGTCCCTGAACACAAACTCACATGACCACACTGGCACAAAGCACATAACATAGAACAATACTAGCGCATGGCCATGCGGCCATGCGAGCCTTAAATAGTTGCAGCACGTACAGGACCTTGCTAGAAGGACCAATGAGAGGCTGCCACAGAGCGTGAGCACCTACAGGACCTTCCTGAAGGACCAATGGCCTTAGCTGCAATATCTGATCATGTGACCCTCGATCTCCACTGAGAGATCTTACTCTGGGCATGCTCAAAATGAGAAAAGCAGGACTTAGTCCCAGAAGCGTCTGCTCGCCGCTGCCCAGCACTGACTTCCATGGCAGAAGCAGGAAAAGCAGCAGTAACTCTTTGTACAGAGTCAGACTGAGCGAGACACTGGGACTGACATCTCCGCTGAGCAGGCTCCACTGCGGCAGAAGAAGAATGGGAGACCGCAGCGGAGATGGCCCAAGATTCCCCCTGTGCAGAGGTGGGAACTCGACCCCTACAATGACACCAGCAAAACATAGTGACAAATTCTGCACTAAAATAAGGTGCTCCTTCTCTTGTAAGGTTTACACTGTGCATTAAAAGTAGTGCAGGATTGCATGTATGGTATTGGTGCACTCTTGGGAAATTGCAAAACAAACATTGAGGTCAATTTTTTTCCTATCAGCCCTTATAAAAATTAACAACTTGGGGCTAAAACAACATTTTATTGATAAAATGTAGTTATTCTTTCTTCTCCTCCTAATGGTATGAAATTTTATGAACCACATATAGCGTCAACATGCTCGCAGCACCTATATATGAATTCATGGAAGGTTATAATTTGTAAAATGTGATCACTTATGGAGGCGTTCTGCTGTTTTGGCCCTTCATGTCAATGTGACATGGCACCCTCAAACCATTTCAGGAAAATCTGAGCTCCTATATGGTGCGTCTTCTCTTCTGAGCTTTGTACTGTGTCTCGGAAGTAGTTTTTGACCACATCTGAGGTATTGGCATATTATAGAGAAATTGAGTAACAAATTGTACCTTTCATTTTCTCCTATTATCCCTTTTGAAAATTAAAAACTTGAAGACAAAGCAACATTTTAGTGGGAAAAAATTATAATCTTCCATGAATCCTCTGAAGGTTAAAAAAGCTCACTACACCCCTAGATGAATTCTTCTAGAGGTGTAGTCAAAAATGGGGTCACTTGTGGGTGTTTCTACTGTTTTTACATGTCAATGCCTCTAAAAATGTGACATGGTGTTAGGACTGGTGGAAGGCACCAAATAATAATATTAGAGAATATGAAGTGCGTTCGCAGTCCGGGGTCCACCATACAGAGATGACATCTGCAGCTGAGTAATGGCAGATGGACGCTTGCTCACACGTGGGTTTGACCTCACCCAGTGTGAATGGAAGCGAACTCTGTTGCTTCACAGAGTCGCCGTAAATACATTGCGCCCTGTTAGCAGTCACAGGGTGCAGCTGAAATAAGAATTTGTATTTTTAAGTGGGCACCATCACACAATACTAGAATGGTCTAGTGGGATCACTACCATGCATGTAAAAAGTACCATACCATAAATTTTGAAGAGAAAAAGTACATGCAAATGAAAGTAGGATCACCACAAAGATTTAGGCAAAAATACAAAAAAAGTTTATTTTTCACACCAAAGACACTACACACAATTTAAAAACATCTAAAAATCGTTCCACACTGGAACATATATGTTAGATCCAATATTCAAAATACAATATTCATTACTGATATACATATACAGTACAGACCAAAAGTTTGGACACCTTCTCATTTAAAGATTTTTCTGTATTTTCATGACTATGAAAATTGTACATTCACACTGAAGGCATCAAAACTATGAATTAACACATGTGGAATTATATACTTAACAAAAAAGTGTGAAACAACTGAAATTATGTCTTATATTCTAGGTTCTTCAAAGTAGACACCTTTTGCTTTGATAACTGCTTTGCACACTCTTGGCATTCTCTTGATGAGCTTCAAGAAGTAGTCACCAGGAATGGTCTTCACTTCACAGGTGTGCCCTGTCAGGTTTAATAAGTGGGATTTCTTGCCTTATAATTGAGGTTGGGACCATTAGTTGTGTTGAGCAGAAGTCTGGTGGATACACAGTTGATAGTCCTACTGAATAGACTGTTAGCTGCTTTTTTCTTGCCATAATACAAATTCTAAGTAAAGAAAAACGAGTGGCCATCATTACTTTAAGAAATGAAGGTCAGTCAGTCCGAAAAATTGGGAAAACTTTGAAAGTGTCTCCAAGTGCAGTTGCAAAAACCATCAAGCGCTACAAAGAAACTGGCTCACATGAGGACCGCCCCAGGAATGGAAGACCATGAGTCACCTCTGTTTCTGTCTATAAGTTTACCTGAGTCACCAGCCTCAGAAATCGCAGGTTAACAGCAGTTCAGATTAGAGACCATGTCAATGCAACACAGAGTTCTAGCAGCAGACACATCTCTACAACAACTGTTAAGAGGAGACTTTGTGCAGCAGGCCTTCATGGTAAAATAGCTGCTAGGAAGCCACTGCTAAGGACAGGCAACAAGCAGAAGAGACTTGTTTGGGCTAAAGAACACAAGGAATGGACATTAGACCAGTGGAAATCTGTGCTTTGGTCTGATAAGTCCAAATTTGAGATCTTTGGTTCCAACCACCGTGTCTTTGTGCCACGCAGAAAAGGTGAACGGATGGACTCTCTCTACATGCCTGGTTCCCACCGTGAAGCATGGAGGAGGAGGTGTGATGGTGTGGGGGTGCTTTGCTGGTGACACTGTTGGGGATTTATTCAAAATTGAAGGCAAAGAGTGTGCAAAGCAGTCATCAAAGCAAATGGTGGCTACTTTGAAGAACCTAGAATATATGACATATTTTCAGTTGTTTCACACTTTATTGTTAAGTATATAATTCCACATGTGTTAATTCATAGTTTTGATGCCTTCAGTGTGAATGTACAATTTTCATAGTCATGAAAATACAGAAAAATCTGTAAATGAGAAGGTGTGTCCAAACTTTTGGTCTGTACTGTATATATAAAGTTCCCGGCTATAATCAAATTTGCACCAAAAATATATGCTGCAGATGTCATTTAATCCAATAAATTCAGTTTATAAGGCCCATATGGTAATGACAATGTGAACAGTATATGCAACAGATATGTACTCAGTATAACAACAACAAAATAGTTCATATACAATATATAAGACCCATATGGGAATAATGGTGTAGATAATGTATACAACAAAATGTGCTCTTTGTATGCAGATTATATAATAGCGACAATATGAGCAGTATATGCAATATGTGCAATAGACACGCACTAAGCGTGCAAGCAACAAATGTTTTACATATAGTCTATAGGACCCATGTAGTCACAACAATGTAGACAACATCAATAACTGTACACTCTATGTGAGGACCATAAAAGGGTTTAGACTTGATCCACAAGAATGCATGTGCCAGAAACCGGCACTCTATATCATCAACATGTGTAGCTTAGCATAGTGCACAAATAGATGGCCAGCGTTTAATGCACTCAATACTTCACCCTAAGGTTAGGTTTTTGCATTTTTTCATTGTCACAGCTTAACGTTGTAATATTCTGTGAAGCACCTGTGGGTTCAAGGTGCTCACCATACTTCTATATACTGTAAGTTTTTTGAGGCATGTAGCTTTCAAAATGGGGTCACGTGTAGTGTTGAGCGATACCTTCCGATATTTGAAAGTATCGGTATCGGATTGGATCGGCCGATATCCAAAAAATATCGGATATCGCCGATACCGATACCGATACCCGATACCAATACAAGTCAATGGGACACAAATATCGGAAGTGATCCTGGATGGTTCCCAGGGTCTGAAGGAGAGGAAACTCTCCTTCAGGCCCTGGGATCCATATTCATGTAAAAAATAAAGAATAAAAATAAAAAATATGCATATACTCACCCTCGGACGAGCCCTGGCTGTCACCGCTGCAAGCGTCTGCCTCCGTTCCTAAGAATGCAGAGTGAAGGACCTTCGATGACGTCGCGGCTTGTGATTGGTCACGTGACCGCTCATGTGACCGCTCACGCGACGAATCACAAGCCGCGACGTCATCGCAGGTCCTACACTCACTGCAGGTACGGAGGCTGCCGGTTGCACCGCTGAGGTCCAGGGGCCGTCCGAGGGGGAGTATATCCATATTTTTTATTTTTATTCTTAATTTTTTACATGAATATGGATCCCAGGGCCTGAAGGAGAGTCTCCTCTCCTCCAGACCCTGGGAACCATATGCACCGCACACGCCTGGGAGCTTATAGGAACTTCCGATTCCAATTTCCGATATCACAAAAATATCAGAACTTGGTATCGGAATTCCGATACAGCGAATATCGGCCGATACCCGATATTTGCAGTATCGGAATGCTCAACACTAGTCACGTGGCCTTTTTTCACATTTTAGGCACATCAGGGGCTCTACAAACACATGGTGTCCTGTTATGACCCCAATGGCAGGGGGTCTCAGAGACAATAGCGAAGTCTGCAAACATAAAACCTAGCTCATAGGGCAGTGGTAACTGGGCTGACCATATACCTGAACCTAGCACACAAATAACAGCAGCCGGGGAACGTACCTACGTTGATTCTAGACGTCTCGCGCCAGCCGGAGAACTAACTAACCCTAGCAGGGAAAAGAAAGACCTTTCTTGCCTCCAGAGGAAATACCCCAAAAAGTTGGATACAAGCCCCCAACAAATAATAACGGTGAGGTAAGAAGAAAAGACAAACGCAAGAAATGAACTAGGTTTTAGCAAAGAGAGGCCCGCTAACTAATAGCAGAATATAGGAAGATGACTTATATGGTCAGCAAAAACCCTCACAAAAACTCCACGCGGAATATTCAAGAACCCCCGAACCGTCTAACGGCACGGGGGGAGAACATCCGCCCCCTAGAGCTTCCAGCAATATAAGGAATCACATTTAGTACAAGCTGGACAAAAATAAGAGCACAGAAAATAACCAAAAACAAGAAAGCAAGACTTAGCTTAATTTTGCAAAGAACCAGGACCAGCAGATAGGAGCAAACAGAAGGATCTGATTACAACGATGCCAGGCACCAGACTGAAAATCCAGGAAGTTCAAATAGCGACACCCCTGGACTAACGAGGCCAGGTGGGTACCAAGCAAGGGAAGGAATATCAAAGTGTCATATCACTAGTGACCACAAGAGGGAGCCAAAAAGTCTAATTCACAACAGTACCCCCCCCTTAAGGGGGGGTCACCGAACCCTCACCAAGACCACCAGGGCGATCAGGATGAGCAGCGTGAAAGGCACGAACCAAATCGGCCGCATGCACATCAGAGGCGACCACCCAGGAATTATCCTCCTGACCATAGCCCTTCCACTTGACCAGATACTGAAGCCTCCGCCTGGAGAGACGAGAATCCAAGATCTTTTCCACCACGTACTCCAACTCGCCCCCAACCAACACCGGAGCAGGAGGCTCAACAGAAGGAACCACAGGCACAACGTACCGCCGCAACAAAGACCTATGGAACACGTTGTGAATGGCAAACGACACAGGAAGTTCCAAGCGAAAGGACACTGGATTAAGAATTTCCAAAATCTTATAAGGACCGATGAAGCGAGGCTTAAATTTAGGAGAGGAGACCTTCATAGGAACAAAGCGAGAAGACAGCCACACCAAATCCCCAACGCGAAGTCGGGGACCCACACCGCGGCGGCGGTTGGCAAAACGCTGAGCCTTCTCCTGTGACAACTTCAAGTTGTCCACCACATGATCCCAAATCCGCTGCAACCTATCCACCACAGAATCCACCCCAGGACAGTCAGACGGCTCCACATGTCCTGAAGAAAAACGAGGATGGAAACCAGAGTTGCAGAAAAATGGCGAAACCAAGGTAGCGGAACTAGCCCGATTATTAAGGGCAAACTTAGCCAACGGCAAGAAGGTCACCCAATCATCCTGATCTGCAGAAACAAAACATCTCAAATAAGCCTCTAGAGTCTGATTTGTTCGCTCAGTTTGGCCATTAGTCTGAGGATGAAAGGCAGATGAAAACGACAAATCAATGCCCATCTTAGCACAAAAGGATCGCCAGAACCTGGAAACAAACTGGGATCCTCTGTCAGACACGATATTCTCAGGAATGCCGTGCAAACGAACCACATTCTGAAAGAACAACAGAACCAGATCAGAAGAGGAAGGCAGCTTAGGCAAGGGCACCAAATGGACCATCTTGGAAAAGCGATCACATACCACCCAGATGACAGACATGCCCCGAGACACTGGAAGATCCGAAATGAAATCCATGGAAATGTGTGTCCAAGGCCTCTTCGGGACAGGCAAGGGCAAAAGCAACCCGCTGGCACAAGAACAGCAAGGCTTAGCCCGAGCACAAGTCCCACAGGACTGCACAAATGACCGCACATCCCGTGACAAGGAAGGCCACCAAAAGGACCTAGCCACCAAATCTCTGGTGCCAAAAATACCCGGATGCCCTGACAACACCGAGGAGTGAACCTCGGAAATGACTCTACTGGTCCATTTATCAGGAACAAACAGTCTGTCAGGTGGACAAGAGTCAGGTCTATCAGCCTGAAATCTCTGCAACACACGTCGCAAATCTGGAGAAATGGCCGACAAGATTACACCCTCTTTAAGAATACCAACTGGCTCTGAGGCTCCAGGAGAGTCAGGCACAAAGCTCCTAGAAAGAGCATCAGCCTTAACAATCTTTGAACCAGGCAGGTACGAGACCACAAAGTCAAAACGGGAGAAAAATAATGACCAACGGGCCTGTCTAGGATTCAGGCGTTTAGCAGACTCGAGATACATCAGATTTTTGTGATCAGTCAAAACCACCACACGATGCTTAGCACCCTCGAGCCAATGACGCCACTCCTCAAATGCCCACTTCATGGCCAACAACTCCTGATTGCCAACATCATAATTCCGCTCAGCAGGAGAAAATTTCCTAGAAAAAAAAGCACATGGTCTCATTACTGAGCAACCAGGGCTTCTCTGCGACAAAACGGCCCCTGCACCGATCTCAGAAGCATCCACTTCAACCTGAAAGGGAAGCGAAACATCAGGCTGACACAAAACAGGCGCCGAAGTAAACCGGCGCTTCAGCTCCTGAAAAGCCTCCACGGCTGCAGGAGCCCAGTTAGCAACATCAGAACCTTTCTTGGTCATATCCGTCAAAGGTTTAACAACGCTAGAAAAATTAGCAATAAAACGACGCTAGAAGTTAGCAAAACCCAAGAACTTCTGAAGACTCTTAACCGACGTGGGCTGAGTCCAATCATGAATAGCTCGGACCTTGACTGGGTCCATCTCCACAGCAGAAGGGGAGAAGATAAAACCCAAAAAGGGAACCTTCTGCACACCAAAGAGACACTTTGAGCCCTTAATAAACAAAGCATTCTCACGCAAAACCTGAAACACCATCCTGACCTGCCTTACATGGGAGTCCCAATCATCAGAAAAAAACAGAATATCATCGAGATAAACAATCATAAATTTATCCAGATACTTCCGGAAGATGTCATGCATAAAGGACTGAAACACTGAAGGAGCATTAGAGAGCCCAAAAGGCATCACCAAGTACTCAAAATGACCTTCGGGCGTATTAAATGCAGTTTTCCATTCATCTCCCTGCTTAATGCGCACAAGGTTGTACGCACCACGAAGGTCTATCTTGGTGAACCACTTGGCACCCTTAATCCGGGCAAGCAAGTCCGACAACAGAGGCAAAGGATACTGAAATTTAACAGTGATTTTATTCAGAAGTCGATAGTCTATACAAGGTCTCAAAGATCCGTCCTTCTTGGCCACAAAGAAAAATCCCGCACCAAGAGGGGAAGAGGATGGACGAATATGTCCCTTCTCCAAAGACTCCTTAATATACGAACGCATTGCGGTATGCTCAGGTACAGACAGATTAAATAATCTTCCCTTAGGAAACTTACTACCTGGAATCAAATCTATAGCGCAGTCACAGTCCCTATGAGGCGGAAGAGCACTGGACCTGGACTCACTGAATACATCCTGATAATCAGACAAATACTCAGGAACATCCGAAGGAGTAGAGGAAGCAATAGACACCGGCGGGGAATCGCAATGAATTCCCTGACAGCCCCAACTTGACACAGACATAGCCTTCCAATCCAAAACTGGATTGTGAGTTTGTAACCATGGCAGACCCAAAACGACCAAATCATGCATTTTATGCAAAACAAGAAAACGAATCACCTCTCGATGATCAGGAGACATGCACATGGTCACCTGTGTCCAAAACTGCGGCTTATTCTCCGCCAATGGCGTAGCATCAATACCTCTCAGAGGAATAGGATTAACCAAAGGCTCCAGAACAAAACCACAGCGCTTGGCAAACGACAGATCCATAAGACTCAGGGCAGCACCTGAATCCACAAACGCCATAACAGGATAAGAAGACAATGAGCAAATTAAAGTCACAGACAAAATAAATTTAGGTTGCAAATTACCAATGGCGACCGGACTAACCACCTTTGTTAAGCGTTTAGAGCATGCTGATATAACATGTGTAGAATCACCACAGTAGAAACACAACCCATTCTGACGTCTATGATTTTTCCGTTCAATTCTAGTCTGAACTCTATCACATTGCATTAACTCAGGTGTCTGTTCAGACAACACCACCAGAGGATTAGCGACTTTGCGCTCCCGTAAACGCCGGTCAATTTGAATAGCCAACGGCATGGAATCATTCAGACTTGTAGGAACGGAGAAACCCACCATCACATTCTTAATGGCTTCAGAAAGGCCATTTCTGAAATTTGCGGCCAGAGCACACTCATTCCACTGAGTAAGCACGGACCATTTCCGAAATTTTTGGCAATAAACTTCAGCTTCATCCTGGCCCTGAGAGATAGCCAGCAAAGCTTTTTCTGCCTGAATTTCAAGATTGGGCTCCTCGTATATCAACCCAAGCGCCAGAAAAAACGCATCAACATCTGCCAAAGCCGGATCGCCTGACGCTAACGAGAAGGCCCAATCCTGAGGGTCGCCCCGTAAGAAAGAGATAACAATTTTTACTTGCTGAGCTGAGTCTCCAGACGAACGAGGTCTCAGAGATAGAAACAATTTACAATTATTCCTGAAATTTCTAAATTTAAATCGGTCTCCAGAAAACAGTTCCGGAATAGGTATTTTAGGTTCTGACTAGTGTTGAGCGATACCGTCCGATACTTGAAAGTATCGGTATCGGAAAGTATCGGCCGATACCGGCAAAGTATCGGATCCAATCCGATACCGATACCCGATACCAATACAAGTCAATGGGACTCATGTATCGGACGGTATTCCTGATGGTTCTCAGGGTCTGAAGGAGAGGAAACTCTCCTTCAGGCCCTGGGATCCATATTAATGTGTAAAAGAAAGAATTAAAATAAAAAATATTGCTATACTCACCTCTCCGACGCAGCCTGCACCTTACCGAGGGAAGCGGCAGCGTTCTTTGTTTAAAATTCGCGCTTTTCTTTCCTTACGTGAAGTCCCGGCTTGTGATTGGTCGCATGCCGCCCATGTGGCGGCGACGCAACCAATCACAGCAAGCCGTGACGTAATTTCAGGTCATTCAGTATTTTAAAATTACTCTCCGGCTTTGTGATTGGTTGCGTCGCAGTCACATGGGCGACGCAACCAATCACAGCAAGCCGTGACGTAATTTCAGGTCCTTAAGGATTTTAAAATTACGTCCCGGCTTTGTGATTGGTTGCGTCGCAGTCACATGGGCGACGCAACCAATCACAAGCCGTGACGTCACGGGAGGCTGGACACGCGCGCATTTTAAAATGGGCGCGTGTCCAGCCTCCCGTGACGTCCCGGCTTGTGATTGGTTGCGGCGCGGTCAACCAATCACAAGCCGGGAGGCTGGACACGCGCGCATTTTAAAATGGGCGCGTGTCCAGCCTCCTGTGACGTCCCGGCTTGTGATTGGTTGTGGCGCGGTCAACCAATCACAAGCCGGGAGGCTGGACACGCGCGCATTTTAAAATGGCTTCCCGGCTTGTGATTGGTTGACCGCGCCGCAACCAATCACAAGCCGGGACGTCACGGGAGGCTGGACACGCGCCCATTTTAAAATGCGCGCGTGTCCAGCCTCCCGTGACATCCCGGCTTGTGATTGGTTGCGGCGCGGTCAACCAATCACAAGCCGGGAGGCTGGACACGCGCGCATTTTAAAATGGGCGCGTGTCCAGCCTCCCGTGACGTCCCGGCTTGTGATTGGTTGCGGCGCGGTCAACCAATCACAAGCCGGGAAGCCATTTTAAAATGCGCGCGTGTCCAGCCTCCCGGCTTGTGATTGGTTGACCGCGCCGCAACCAAACACAAGCCGGGACGTCACAGGAGGCTGGACACGCACCCATTTTAAAATGCGCGCGTGTCCAGCCTCCCGGCTTGTGATTGGTTGACCGCGCCGCAACCAATCACAAGCCGGGACGTCACGGGAGGCTGGACACGCGCCCATTTTAAAATGCGCGCGTGTCCAGCCTCCCGTGACGTCACGGCTTGTGATTGGTTGCGTCGCCCATGTGACTGCGACGCAACCAATCACAAAGCCGGGACGTAATTTTAAAATCCTTAAGGACCTGAAATTACGTCACGGCTTGCTGTGATTGGTTGCGTCGCCCATGTGACTGCGACGCAACCAATCACAAAGCCGGAGCGTAATTTTAAAATACTGAATGACCTGAAATTAAGTCACGGCTTGCTGTGATTGGTTGCGTCGCCGCCACATGGGCGGCATGCGACCAATCACAAGCCGGGACTAGGGTTGAGCGAAACGGGTCGATCATTTTCAAAAGTCGCCGACTTTTGGCTAAGTCGGCGTCTCATGAAACCCGATCCGACCCCTGTGCTTGTCGGCCATGCGGTACGCGACTTTCGCGCCTAAGTCGCGTTTCAATGACGCGAAAAGCGCCATTTCTCAGCCAATGAAGGTGAACGAAGAGTGTGGGCAGCGTGATGACATAGATCCTGGTCCCCACCATCTTAGAGAAGGGCATTGCAGTGATTGGCTTGCTGTCTGCGGCGTCACAGGGGCTATAAAGGGGCGTTCCCGCCGACCGCCATCTTACTGCTGCTGATCTGAGCTTAGGGAGAGGTTGCTGCCGCTTCGTCAGAAGCAGGGAGAGCGTTAGGCAGGGTCCACTAACCACCAAACCGCTTGTGCTGTAGCGATTTCCACTGTCCAACACCACCTTCGGTGTGCAGGAACAGTGGAAGCTATTTTTTTTTTTTTCCTCAGCGCTGTAGCTCATTGGGCTGCCCTAGAAGGCTCCGTGATAGCTGTATTGCTGTGTGTACGCCACTGTGGAAACCAACTGCTTTTTTCAAAGCACATATCCTCTTGTTCCTTTCTGCACAGCTATCTTTTTTGTTTGTCCACACTTTTTATTTAATTTGTGCATCAGTCCACTCCTATTGCTGCCTGCCATACCTGGCTTAGATTACTGCAGGGAGATAGTAATTGTAGGACAGTCCCTGTTTTTTTTTTTTTGTTTTTTTTTTGGGAGGTGGGAGATTAAGATTGGCATTTCTGCTACAGTGCCATCCCTGTGTGTGCCATCTCTCACTGAGTGGGCCATAGAAAGCCTATTTATTTTTTCCGTGATTTGTGTTCTAAATTCTACCTCAACACAAAAACACTACATCAATCAGTGGTAGAAAAATATTGGCCTCAGTAAGGGCTTGTGTGCCACTGCTGTGTGTGCTATCTCTTATTCAGTGGGCTATAGAAAGCCTATTTATTTATTTATTTATTTTCTTATTATTTGGTTTCGAAAGTCTCCCTGAAAAAAAAATAAATAAATAAAAAAACAGTGGGAGAGTAATATTGCCCTTTCAGCTTGTGTGCCAGTCTTGACTCCTGGGTGTGCCACCTCTCTCTCTAATTGTGGGCCATAGAAAGCCTTTTTTTTTTTTTTTTTTTAAATATTATTGGGTTTCTAAAGTCTCCCTTAAAAAACAAAAAATACATAAAAAAACAGTGGGAGAGTAATATTGCCCTTTCAGCTTGTGTGCCAGTCTTGACTCCTGGGTGTGCCACCTCTCTCTCTCATTCAGTGGGCCATAGAAAGGCTATTTATTTTTTTGGTTTTTTAAATATTATTTGGTTTCTAAAGTCTCCCTGAAAATAAAAAAAAAAAAACTTAAAAAAACAGTGGGAGAGTAATATTGCCCTTTCAGTTGTGCGCCAGTCTTGACTCCTGGGTGTGCCACCTCTCTCTCTCTAATTGTGGGCCATAGAAAGCCTTTTTTTTTTTGTTTTTTTTAAAATATTATTTGGTTTCTAAAGTCTCCCTTAAAAAACAAAAAATACATAAAAAAACAGTGGGAGAGTAATATTGCCCTTTCAGCTTGTGTGCCAGTCTTGACTCCTGGGTGTGCCACCTCTCTCTCTAATTGTGGGCCATAGAAAGCCTTTTTTTTTTTTTTTTTTTAAATATTATTGGGTTTCTAAAGTCTCCCTTAAAAAACAAAAAATACATAAAAAAACAGTGGGAGAGTAATATTGCCCTTTCAGCTTGTGTGCCAGTCTTGACTCCTGGGTGTGCCACCTCTCTCTCTCTAATTGTGGGCCATAGAAAGCCTTTTTTTGTTTGTTTTTTTTTTAATATTATTTGGTTTCTAAAGTCTCCCTTAAAAAACAAAAAATACATAAAAAAACAGTGGGAGAGTAATATTGCCCTTTCAGCTTGTGTGCCAGTCTTGACTCCTGGGTGTGCCACCTCTCTCTCTAATTGTGGGCCATAGAAAGCCTTTTTTTTTTTTTTTTTTTTAAATATTATTGGGTTTCTAAAGTCTCCCTTAAAAAACAAAAAATACATAAAAAAACAGTGGGAGAGTAATATTGCCCTTTCAGCTTGTGTGCCAGTCTTGACTCCTGGGTGTGCCACCTCTCTCTCTCATTCAGTGGGCCATAGAAAGGCTATTTATTTTTTTGGTTTTTTTAATATTATTTGGTTTCTAAAGTCTCCCTGAAAAAAAAAAAAAACATAAAAAAACAGTGGGAGAGTAATATTGCCCTTTCAGCTTGTGTGCCAGTCTTGACTCCTGGGTGTGCCACCTCTCTCTCTCATTCAGTGGGCCATAGAAAGGCTATTTATTTTTTTGGTTTTTTTAATATTATTTGGTTTCTAAAGTCTCCCTGAAAATAAAAATAAAAAAACTTAAAAAAACAGTGGGAGAGTAATATTGCCCTTTCACTCCTGGGTGTGCCACCTCTCTCTCTAATTGTGGGCCATAGAAAGCCTTTTTTTTTTTTTTTTTTTTTTAAATATTATTGGGTTTCTAAAGTCTCCCTTAAAAAACAAAAAATACATAAAAAAACAGTGGGAGAGTAATATTGCCCTTTCAGCTTGTGCGCCAGTCTTGACTCCTGGGTGTGCCACCTCTCTCTCTCTAATTGTGGGCCATAGAAAGCCTTTTTTTTTTTGTTTTTTTTTTAATATTATTTGGTTTCTAAAGTCTCCCTTAAAAAACAAAAAATACATAAAAAAACAGTGGGAGAGTAATATTGCCCTTTCAGCTTGTGCGCCAGTCTTGACTCCTGGGTGTGCCACCGCTCTCTCTCTAATTGTGGGCCATAGAAAGCCTTTTTTTTGTTGTTGTTTTTTTTGTTTTTTTTTTAATATTATTTGGTTTCTAAAGTCTCCCTGAGAAAAAAAAAAAAATAAATTAGGTGGGAGATTAATATTGACATTAGTGCTTGAGTGACAGTCCTGCGTGTGTGTCATCTCTGTGATTTTGTGCCACAGAAAACAGAGTGTGTAACATTGTGCCTGATTTTCCTTGTGGTCTCACCAACCTGTTAAGGGATATTGAAATCATACTGAAGTTATAGCTCACCGTGTAAGTTGTTTGACAGCAACAAATAAAGTTACTTTGGTTAAGATTTTAAAACAATGAGGAAGTCTGGTGCAAGAGGTCGTCGTGGGCGTTCATTGTCAGCTGGTAATGATGGTAGTGGTAGTGGAGCATCAGGTGGTCGTGGGGATAAAAATATTCCACCTAAGTCTGGAGCTGTGGAGCCAGTTTCGTCGTCAGGCTACACAAGGCCTCGAACGCTCTCTTTTCTGGGAGTAGGAAAACCGCTTTTAAAGGCGGAGCAGCAACAGCAAGTTTTGGCTTACATTGCAGACTCAGCCTCTAGCTCTTTTGCCTCCTCTTCCGAAACTGGTAAATGTAAAAGCAGTGCGTCGCTTGTGGATGTTCACGGTCAGGGACAAGTCGCTTCCTTGTCCTCCTCAGCAAAAACTACAACAAGAGAGAAGGATGCAGCAGGCGACACAACGGGTCACTCCATGGAGCTCTTTACACATACCGTCCCTGGCTTAGAAAGTGAAACATTTAACAGGCCATGCCCATTACAAGTATATTCTGACATGGAGTGCACTGATGCACAGCCACAGCCAGAGTACTATGCTGCTCCTTTGACTCAGACCACCACATTGCCCTCTCAGGGTACAGATCCACAATCAGACCCTGATGAGACTATGTTGCCCCGCCACGAACGCTATACCACCGACCGACACAGTGACACAGACGAAGTTGCACACGAGCTCGAAGAGGAGGTAATAGATGACCCAGTTATTGACCCCGATTGGCAGCCATTGGGGGAACAGGGTGCAGGCGGCAGTAGTTCAGAAGCGGAGGTGGAGGAGGGGCCGCAGCAGGCATCAACATCGCAACAGGTTCCATCTGCCGGGCCCGTATCTGGCCCAAAACGCGTGTCAAAGCCAAAACCTGTTGGAGGACAGCGTGGCCATCCGGTTAAAGCTCAGTCTGCAATCCCTGAAAAGGGATCCGAGTCTAGGAAGAGTGCAGTCTGGCATTTTTTTAAACAACATCCAACTGATCAGCGCAAAGTCATCTGTCAAAAATGTTCAACTAGCTTAAGCAGAGGTCAGAATCTGAAAAGTCTAAATACTAGTTGCATGCATAGACACTTAACCACCATGCATTTTCAAGCCTGGACTAACTACCAAACGTCCCTTAAGGTTGTAGCACCCTCGGCCAATGAAGCTAGTCAGCAACGCAACATCCCTTCCGTCACTGTAAGGCCACCATTTTCCGCACCACCGGCAGTATCTGTGCAGGTTTCTTTGCCAGCCAAAAGCAGTCAGGGTCAGGGAACCACCAGTTTTGTAGGAGGAAATATTGCATCTAGGGCACCGGCGGAAACAATACCGTCTCCAACCGTCTCTCAGTCTGCCATGTACACCGGCACACCCGAAAGTTCCACGATCTCCAGCTCTCCAGTCCAGCTCACCCTACATGAGACTCTGGTTAGAAAAAGGAAGTACTTATCCTCGCATCCGCGTACACAGGGTTTTAACGCCCACATAGCTAGACTAATCTCATTAGAGATGATGCCCTACCGGTTAGTTGAAAGCGAAGCTTTCAAAGCCCTGATGGAGTACGCTGAACCACGATACGAGCTACCCAGTCGACACTTTTTTTCCAGAAAAACCATCCCAGCCCTGCACCAGCATGTTAAACAGCGCATCGTCCATGCACTCAGGCAATCTGTGAGTACAAAGGTGCACCTGACTACAGATGCATGGACCAGTAGGCATGGCCAGGGACGTTATGTGTCCATCACGGCACACTGGGTGAATGTGGTGGATGCAGGGTCCACAGGCGACATCAATTTAGGGACAGTTGTGCCTAGCCCACGGTCTAGGAAACAGTTGGCTGTAGGCGTTCGCACCCCCTCCTCCTCCTCCTCCTCGTCCTCCTGCAGAAGCTACAGCTCTTCCACAGAACGCAGTCTGCCAACCACTCCATCGGCAGATGACACTGTTGCACACCAGTTGTCCCATTATGGGCCAGCTACTGCCAAGCGTCAGCAGGCTGTATTGGCTATGAAGTGTTTGGGCGACAACAGACACACCGCGGAAGTTCTGTCCGAGTTCTTGCAACAAGAAACGCAGTCGTGGCTGGGCACAGTAGATCTTGAGGCAGGCAAGGTAGTGAGTGATAACGGAAGGAATTTCATGGCTGCCATCTCCCTTTCCCAACTGAAACACATTCCTTGCCTGGCTCACACCTTAAACCTGGTGGTGCAGTGCTTATTGAAAACTTATCCTGGGTTCTCCGACCTGCTCCTCAAAGTGCGTGCACTTTGCTCACATATCCGACGTTCGCCTGTACACGCCAGCCGTATGCAGACCTATCAGCGGTCTTTGAACCTTCCCCAGCATCGCCTCATCATAGACGTTGCAACAAGGTGGAACTCAACACTGCACATGCTTCAGAGACTGTGCGAACAGAGGCGTGCTGTTATTTATTTGTGGGAGGATACACGGGCAGGCAGTAGGATGGCAGACATGGAGTTGTCAGGTGTGCAGTGGTCTAAGATACAAGACATGTGTCAAGTCCTTCAGTGTTTTGAGGAATGCACACGGCTGGTTAGTGCAGACAACGCCGTAATAAGCATGAGCATCCCCCTAATGCGTCTGCTGATGCAAAGTTTGACGCACATAAAGGAGCAGGCGTCTGCACCAGAGGAAGAGGAAAGCCTTGATGACAGTCAGCCATTGTCTGGTCAGGGCAGTGTACAGGACGAGGTAGCGGGCGAAGAGGAGGTGGAGGACGAGGAGGATGATGGGGATGAGTATATTTTTAATGCCGAACCTTTCCCGGGGGCACAGGAAATTGGTTGCGTGTCACGGCCGGGTTCTGGTTTTTTGAGGGACACAAGTGACGTAGATTTGCCTGCAACTGCCCCTCAACCAATCACAACCGGAGATTTGACAACTGGAACTTTGGCCCACATGGCGGATTATGCCTTACGTATCCTAAAAAGGGACACACGCATTACGAAAATGATGAACGATGACGATTACTGGTTGGCCTGCCTCCTTGATCCATGCTATAAAGGCAAATTGCAAAATATTATGCCACATGAGAACTTGGAACTAATATTAGCAACCAAACAATCAACTCTTGTTGACCGTTTGCTTCAGGCATTCCCAGCACACAGCGCACGTGATCGTTCTCACACGAGCTCCAGGGGGCAGCAGACTAGGAGTGTTAGGGGTGCACACATCAGAAGTGGCGTTGGACAGAGGGGTTTTCTGACCAGGTTGTGGAGTGATTTTGCTATGACCGCAGACAGGACAGGTACTGCTGCATCAATTGAAAGTGACAGGAGACAACATTTGTCCAGTATGGTTACTAACTATTTTTCATCCCTTATCGATGTTCTCCCTCAACCGTCATTCCCATTTGATTACTGGGCCTCCAAATTAGACACCTGGCCAGAATTGGCAGAATATGCATTGCAGGAGCTTGCTTGCCCGGCAGCAAGTGTCCTATCAGAAAGAGTATTCAGTGCTGCAGGTTCAATATTAACCGAAAAAAGGACTCGTCTGGCTACCCAAAATGTTGACGATCTAACATTCATTAAAATGAACCACAACTGGATTTCGAAATCTTTTGCCCCACCTTGCCCGGCCGACACCTAGCTTTCCTATGAAAAGCTCTTGCCTGTGAATTACTTTTCTAATGTCTAATTTGCTGCAGCTGATTGTACAGCATACGACATGTTTACACCTCCCTAAATGGCAAAACTCCCCACACGGGGCCGTGGTATCGCGACTTGGCGCAAGCACCCGTGAGACTGCTGTTTGTCTGAAGAGGTGGGTGTGCTCGCTTTTGGTTGACGGCATTGCTACTGGGTCCCTCATAGTACAATGTAGTGTCTCTGGCGGTGGCGGTGCGCACCCAACGTCAGACACACCGTTGTAACATGAGGGGCCCTGGGGCGGTCCCGCCGGCCTCAAGAGAGTTCCCCCCTACCCCAGCTCAAAATGTGCTCTACCACGTGCAAAATTATGTCGCACAGCTCCACCAATCTTTAGTCTATTCGCTGACATCATTCAATGTCTGGCACTGACAATACAAATTTGTAGACATCTATGATGCAACTTAAAGTAGTCTGTGTCTGTGTCCTATATTGGCACCATTAAATAGTTACTGCCAAATTAATATGTCAGAAACTCAGTAGATGAGCCCACCCCTGTACCTAAGTATGCCACCTTTTTTTTTGTTTTGGTTGTTTTGTGAGACATTAACATCTATTTATATTTTGGGAGTACTGGGACAGACACTCCTTGCACTACTCCTCCACTCACCACCAAGCTGCCTGTGTATCCATGTAACCGCTGTAAAGCTGCCATGAGCCTATTGTTTGTTATTTTAGGCCTTTGATAGCCTGTCTGCGGTCCCTACTTTAAATACTCCTCCACTCATCACCAGCTGCCTGCCCGTGTATCCATGTAACCGCTGTAAAACTGCCATGAGCCTATTGTTTGTTATTTTAGGCCTTTGATAGCCTGTCTGCGGTCCCTACTTTAAATACTCCTCCACTCACCACCAAGCTGCCTGTGTATCCATGTAACCGCTGTAAAACTGCCATGAGCCTATTGTTTGTTATTTTAGGCCTTTGATAGCCTGTCTGCGGTCCCTACTTTAAATACTCTTCCACTCACCACCAAGCTGCCTGTGTATCCATGTAACCACTGTAAAACTGCCATGAGCCTATTGTTTGTTATTTTAGGCCTTTGATAGCCTGTCTGCGGTCCCTACTTTAAATACTCCTCCACTCACCACCAAGCTGCCTGTGTATCCATGTAACCGCTGTAAAACTGCCATGAGCCTATTGTTTGTTATTTTAGGCCTTTGATAGCCTGTCTGCGGTCCCTACTTTAAATACTCCTCCACTCATCACCAGCTGCCTGCCCGTGTATCCATGTAACCGCTGTAAAACTGCCATGAGCCTATTGTTTGTTATTTTAGGCCTTTGATAGCCTGTCTGCGGTCCCTACTTTAAATACTCCTCCACTCATCACCAGCTGCCTGCCCGTGTATCCATGTAACCGCTGTAAAACTGCCATGAGCCTATTGTTTGTTATTTTAGGCCTTTGATAGCCTGTCTGCGGTCCCTACTTTAAATACTCCTCCACTCATCACCAGCTGCCTGCCCGTGTATCCATGTAACCGCTGTAAAACTGCCATGAGCCTATTGTTTGTTATTTTAGGCCTTTGATAGCCTGTCTGCGGTCCCTACTTTAAATACTCCTCCACTCATCACCAGCTGCCTGCCCGTGTATCCATGTAACCGCTGTAAAACTGCCATGAGCCTATTGTTTGTTATTTTAGGCCTTTGATAGCCTGTCTGCGGTCCCTACTTTAAATACTCCTCCACTCACCACCAAGCTGCCTGTGTATCCATGTAACCGCTGTAAAACTGCCATGAGCCTATTGTTTGTTATTTTAGGCCTTTGATAGCCTGTCTGCGGTCCCTACTTTAAATACTCCTCCACTCATCACCAGCTGCCTGCCCGTGTATCCATGTAACCGCTGTAAAACTGCCATGAGCCTATTGTTTGTTATTTTAGGCCTTTGATAGCCTGTCTGCGGTCCCTACTTTAAATACTCCTCCACTCATCACCAGCTGCCTGCCCGTGTATCCATGTAACCGCTGTAAAACTGCCATGAGCCTATTGTTTGTTATTTTAGGCCTTTGATAGCCTGTCTGCGGTCCCTACTTTAAATACTCCTCCACTCATCACCAGCTGCCTGCCCGTGTATCCATGTAACCGCTGTAAAACTGCCATGAGCCTATTGTTTGTTATTTTAGGCCTTTGATAGCCTGTCTGCGGTCCCTACTTTAAATACTCCTCCACTCACCACCAAGCTGCCTGTGTATCCATGTAACCGCTGTAAAACTGCCATGAGCCTATTGTTTGTTATTTTAGGCCTTTGATAGCCTGTCTGCGGTCCCTACTTTAAATACTCCTCCACTCATCACCAGCTGCCTGCCCGTGTATCCATGTAACCGCTGTAAAACTGCCATGAGCCTATTGTTTGTTATTTTAGGCCTTTGATAGCCTGTCTGCGGTCCCTACTTTAAATACTCCTCCACTCATCACCAGCTGCCTGCCCGTGTATCCATGTAACCGCTGTAAAACTGCCATGAGCCTATTGTTTGTTATTTTAGGCCTTTGATAGCCTGTCTGCGGTCCCTACTTTAAATACTCCTCCACTCATCACCAGCTGCCTGCCCGTGTATCCATGTAACCGCTGTAAAACTGCCATGAGCCTATTGTTTGTTATTTTAGGCCTTTGATAGCCTGTCTGCGGTCCCTACTTTAAATACTCCTCCACTCATCACCAGCTGC
The DNA here is from genome assembly GCF_051348905.1 of Ranitomeya variabilis. Classification (NCBI taxonomy): domain Eukaryota; kingdom Metazoa; phylum Chordata; class Amphibia; order Anura; family Dendrobatidae; genus Ranitomeya; species Ranitomeya variabilis. The sequence continues at coordinate 318,369,047 of NC_135236.1, forward strand.
CTGCCCGTGTATCCATGTAACCACTGTAAAACTGCCATGAGCCTATTGTTTGTTATTTTAGGCCTTTGATAGCCTGTCTGCGGTCCCTACTTTAAATACTCCTCCACTCACCACCAAGCTGCCTGCCCGTGTATCCATGTAACCGCTGTAAAACTGCCATGAGCCTATTGTTTGTTATTTTAGGCCTTTGATAGCCTGTCTGCGGTCCCTACTTTAAATACTCCTCCACTCATCACCAGCTGCCTGCCCGTGTATCCATGTAACCGCTGTAAAACTGCCATGAGCCTATTGTTTGTTATTTTAGGCCTTTGATAGCCTGTCTGCGGTCCCTACTTTAAATACTCCTCCACTCATCACCAGCTGCCTGCCCGTGTATCCATGTAACCGCTGTAAAACTGCCATGAGCCTATTGTTTGTTATTTTAGGCCTTTGATAGCCTGTCTGCGGTCCCTACTTTAAATACTCCTCCACTCATCACCAGCTGCCTGCCCGTGTATCCATGTAACCGCTGTAAAACTGCCATGAGCCTATTGTTTGTTATTTTAGGCCTTTGATAGCCTGTCTGCGGTCCCTACTTTAAATACTCCTCCACTCATCACCAGCTGCCTGCCCGTGTATCCATGTAACCGCTGTAAAACTGCCATGAGCCTATTGTTTGTTATTTTAGGCCTTTGATAGCCTGTCTGCGGTCCCTCCTTCCACTAGGCCTCCACTGACCAGACCACTGCTGCCCATGTACCCCTGGAACCAATTTTAAAGTGCCTACAGCCAGCCCATTTTATTGTGTTAGGCCTTCGAAGCCTGTCTGCGGTCCCTCCTTCCACTAGGCCTCCACTGACCAGACCACTGCTGCCCGTGTACCCCTGGAACCAATTTTAAAGTGCCTACAGCCAGCCCATTTTATTGTGTTAGGCCTTCGAAGCCTGTCTGCGGTCCCTCCTTCCACTAGGCCTCCACTGACCAGACCACTGCTGCCCGTGTACCCCTGGAACCAATTTTAAAGTGCCTACAGCCAGCCCATTTTATTGTGTTAGGCCTTCGAAGCCTGTCTGCGGTCCCTCCTTCCACTAGGCCTCCACTGACCAGACCACTGCTGCCCGTGTACCCCTGGAACCAATTTTAAAGTGCCTACAGCCAGCCCATTTTATTGTGTTAGGCCTTCGAAGCCTGTCTGCGGTCCCTCCTTCCAATAGGCCTACACTGACAAAGGTACACCTGACAACAGACACATGGACCTGTAGGCATGGCCACGGAAGGTTACGTGTCCTTTGTGGCTCAATGGGTTAATGTATTGGATGCATGGTCCACACAGGGGACAGCCTGCTAAGTCTGTATGCAGTCCCTAATTCAAGTTGTCCTCAACTGAATAAAGCTGAGCTTCTACCTTCTGGCTCTCATTAAGTGTTTTTTAAAAAACAAAATGGTGGTTAGGGCCTACTAACGGCTTCTGCCCCTCCCTGGTGTTGCCCTCAACTGAATAAAGCTGAGCTTCTACCTTCCGGCTCTGATTAACTGCTGTTTTTAAACACATTGCTGGTTCCGGCCTACTAACGGTGTCTGCCCCTGCCTGGTGTTGCCCTCAACTGAATAAAGCTGAGCTTCAACCTTCTGGCTCTCATTAAGTGTTTTTTAAAAAACAAAATGGTGGTTAGGGCCTACTAACGGCTTCTGCCCCTCCCTGGTGTTGCCCTCAACTGAATAAAGCTGAGCTTCTACCTTCCGGCTCTGATTAACTGCTGTTTTTAAACACATTGCTGGTTCCGGCCTACTAACGGTGTCTGCCCCTGCCTGGTGTTGCCCTCAACTGAATAAAGCTGAGCTTCAACCTTCTGGCTCTCATTAAGTGTTTTTTAAAAAACAAAATGGTGGTTCCGGCCTACTAACGGTGTCTGCCCCTGCCTGGTGTTGCCCTCAACTGAATAAAGCTGAGCTTCAACCTTCTGGCTCTCATTAAGTGTTTTTTAAAAAACAAAATGGTGGTTCCGGCCTACTAACGGTGTCTGCCCCTGCCTGGTGTTGCCCTCAACTGAATAAAGCTGAGCTTCAACCTTCTGGCTCTCATTAAGTGTTTTTTAAAAAACAAAATGGTGGTTAGGGCCTACTAACGGCTTCTGCCCCTCCCTGGTGTTGCCCTCAACTGAATAAAGCTGAGCTTCTACCTTCCGGCTCTGATTAACTGCTGTTTTTAAACACATTGCTGGTTCCGGCCTACTATCGGCTTCTGCCCCTCCCTGGTGTTGCCCTCAACTGAATAAAGCTGAGCTTCTACCTTCCGGCTCTGATTAACTGCTGTTTTTAAACACATTGCTGGTTCCGGCCTACTAACGGTGTCTGCCCCTGCCTGGTGTTGCCCTCAACTGAATAAAGCTGAGCGTCAACCTTCTGGCTCTCATTAAGTGTTTTTTAAAAAACAAAATGGTGGTTCCGGCCTACTAACGGTGTCTGCCCCTGGCTGGTGTTGCCCTCAACTGAATAAAGCTGAGCTTCAACCTTCTGGCTCTCATTAAGTGTTTTTTAAAAAACAAAATGGTGGTTCCGGCCTACTAACGGTGTCTGCCCCTGCCTGGTGTTGCCCTCAACGGAATAAAGCTGAGTTTCAACCTTCTGGCTCTCATTAAGTGTTTTTTAAAAAACAAAATGGTGGTTAGGGCCTACTAACGGCTTCTGCCCCTCCCTGGTGTTGCCCTCAACTGAATAAAGCTGAGCTTCTACCTTCCGGCTCTGATTAACTGCTGTTTTTAAACACATTGCTGGTTCCGGCCTACTAACGGTGTCTGCCCCTGCCTGGTGTTGCCCTCAACTGAATAAAGCTGAGCTTCAACCTTCTGGCTCTCATTAAGTGTTTTTTAAAAAACAAAATGGTGGTTCCGGCCTACTAACGGTGTCTGCCCCTGCCTGGTGTTGCCCTCAACTGAATAAAGCTGAGCTTCAACCTTCTGGCTCTCATTAAGTGTTTTTTAAAAAACAAAATGGTGGTTAGGGCCTACTAACGGCTTCTGCCCCTCCCTGGTGTTGCCCTCAACTGAATAAAGCTGAGCTTCTACCTTCCGGCTCTGATTAACTGCTGTTTTTAAACACATTGCTGGTTCTGGCCTACTAACGGTGTCTGCCCCTGCCTGGTGTTGCCCTCAACTGAATAAAGCTGAGCTTCAACCTTCTGGCTCTCATTAAGTGTTTTTTAAAAAACAAAATGGTGGTTAGGGCCTACTAACGGCTTCTGCCCCTCCCTGGTGTTGCCCTCAACTGAATAAAGCTGAGCTTCTACCTTCCGGCTCTGATTAACTGCTGTTTTTAAACACATTGCTGGTTCCGGCCTACTAACGGTGTCTGCCCCTGCCTGGTGTTGCCCTCAACTGAATAAAGCTGAGCTTCAACCTTCTGGCTCTCATTAAGTGTTTTTTAAAAAACAAAATGGTGGTTAGGGCCTACTAACGGCTTCTGCCCCTCCCTGGTGTTGCCCTCAACTGAATAAAGCTGAGCTTCTACCTTCCGGCTCTGATTAACTGCTGTTTTTAAACACATTGCTGGTTCCGGCCTACTAACGGTGTCTGCCCCTGCCTGGTGTTGCCCTCAACTGAATAAAGCTGAGCTTCAACCTTCTGGCTCTCATTAAGTGTTTTTTAAAAAACAAAATGGTGGTTCCGGCCTACTAACGGTGTCTGCCCCTGCCTGGTGTTGCCCTCAACTGAATAAAGCTGAGGTTCAATCTTCTGGCTCTCATTAAGTGTTTTTAAAAAAACAAAATGGTGTTTAGGGCCTACTAACGGTGTCTGCCCCTCCCTGGTGTTGCCCTCAACTGAATAAAGCTGAGCTTCAACCTTCTGGCTCTCATTAAGTGTTTTTTAAAAAACAAAATGGTGGTTAGGGCCTACTAACGGTGTCTGCCCCTCCCTGGTGTTGTCCTCAACTGAACAAAGCTGAGCTTCCACATTCTGGCTTTCGGCCTATACTATCAGATATTAAACTGCATTTGGCCTACTAGTGTGGTTAGGCCCTTGAAACAGTGTCTGCTGCTCTTGGGTTTGCTACTCCACTGAACAAAGCAATGCCGCCTGTTTAGTCCTGTTACCAATTTTGATCTGCATTTAGCCTACTTTATTCTTTGGCCCTATATCTGTTTCCTCATCATCCTGCCCATTGCCCAGCCACTGCTAGATGAGTCTGCTGGTACATTGACCTAGACCACTACATTCCCCTTGTACTCTACACAGCCAGAATCTGACCCTGCTGAAAGTAAGGTTCCCCTTCCCGCATATTATACCACCTTACACAGGGACAAAGAGGAAGGTGCAGATGAAAGTGCAGGTTCCTTCATCAGGTGGGGGGGCATACTCGTTGGCGACGTCACTGGCACAGGGCCACTCAGAGTACGCAAAAGTGTCGCTGCTGGTGGGAGGCGCCCCCGCCATGCAAACACACCGCCGTACTTTGAGGGGCCCTGTGCCAGTGCCAATGCGAACGAGTGGGCCCCCCCTGCTTGCTCAGGATCACAGCACTTGCAACGTTGAAATACTTACCTCTCCCTGCTCCACCGCCATGACGTAGTCCATGTTTCCTGGGCCCACTAAAACCTTGAACCAGCCCTACCCCCACAACTTTTGCCAAATGACCCCCAATTTCCAGTGCCCAACTATTATTATAAAGTTAATTAAGATTGACAAGCTTCAGAAAACAAGAATGGATGTTTTTGGCAGTAAAATGCGCACTGTAGGTGTTTTCCTGGCCTCCACTCACTGCCGGCTATGCTTCCCCATTGACTTGCATTGGGTTTCGTGTTTCGGTCGATCCCCGACTTTTAGCGATAATCGGCCGACTTCACTCGACTCAACTCTGGACTAAATCGGGTTTCACAAAACCAGACTCGATCTTAAAAAAATGAAAGTCGCTCAACCCTAGCCGGGACTTCACGTAAGGAAAGAAAAGCGCGAATTTTAAACAAAGAACGCTGCCGCTTCCCTCGGTAAGGTGCAGGCTGCGTCGGAGAGGTGAGTATAGCAATATTTTTTATTTTAATTCTCTCTTTTACACATTTTTACATTAATGTTGTTTCGATACCGATACCCGATACCACAAAAGTATCGGATCTCGGTATCGGAATTCCGATACCCGCAAGTATCGGCCGATACCCGATACTTGCGGTATCGGAATGCTCAACACTAGTTCTGACATAGGACTGCTAGTAACAAAATCTTGAATACTCTGCACACGAGCAGCAAGCTGATCCACACTAGTAATCAAGGTCTGGACATTCATGTCTGCAGCAAGGCTCCAGCCACTCTGAGATAAAGGGGAGGAAAGAAAGAAAAAAAAAAAAAAAAACTCAGAATTTCCTTTCTTATAATCCCACTTCTGCAATGCATTAAATATTCACTTATGGCCTAGCATACTGTTATGACCCCAATGGCAGGGGGTCTCAGAGACAATAGCGAAGTCTGCAAACATAAAACCCAGCTCATAGGGCAGTGGTAACTGGGCTGACCATATACCTGAACCTAGCACACAAATAACAGCAGCCGGGGAACGTACCTACGTTGATTCTAGACGTCTCGCGCCAGCCGGAGAACTAACTAACCCTAGCAGGGAAAAGAAAGACCTTTCTTGCCTCCAGAGGAAATACCCCAAAAAGTTGGATACAAGCCCCCAACAAATAATAACGGTGAGGTAAGAAGAAAAGACAAACGCAAGAAATGAACTAGGTTTTAGCAAAGAGAGGCCCGCTAACTAATAGCAGAATATAGGAAGATGACTTATATGGTCAGCAAAAACCCTCACAAAAACTCCACGCGGAATATTCAAGAACCCCCGAACCGTCTAACGGCACGGGGGGAGAACATCCGCCCCCTAGAGCTTCCAGCAATATAAGGAATCACATTTAGTACAAGCTGGACAAAAATAAGAGCACAGAAAATAACCAAAAACAAGAAAGCAAGACTTAGCTTAATTTTGCAAAGAACCAGGACCAGCAGATAGGAGCAAACAGAAGGATCTGATTACAACGATGCCAGGCACCAGACTGAAAATCCAGGAAGTTCAAATAGCGACACCCCTGGACTAACGAGGCCAGGTGGGTACCAAGCAAGGGAAGGAATATCAAAGTGTCATATCACTAGTGACCACAAGAGGGAGCCAAAAAGTCTAATTCACAACAGTGTCCCCTATTTATTGTAGCTAATTTTTTGTTCCAAAAGTGAAATTGTGCTCTTTCCCTTCTGAGCCCTGTTGTGCAACCAAACAGTAGTTTTCCACCACATATGGGGTATCAGCTTACTCCGGAGCAATTGTTCAACAAATTATATTGTCCCTTTTCTCTTTTTTATCCTTGTGAAAATGCTAAATTTGTGGCTAAATCAATATTTTAGTGGGAAAAAGTAACATTTTTATTTCCTTCCACATAGCTTTAATTACTGTGAAGCATGAATGGTAAAAACATTTATTGAATCTGGTTTTGAGCATTTTGATTGATGTAGTATTTAAAATGCAGTCAACTTTTGGGTATTTTATATTATCTAGGTTCCTCCTAGTCACTTCAAATGTGAAATGGTCCCTAAAAAATTGGTTTTGTAAATTTTGTTGGAAAATTGAGAAATTGCTGATCTTTTATTCCTTCTAACTTCCTAAGATAAATAAATGATGTTTCACAAATGATGCTGATTTACAGTAGACATATGGTAAATGTAATTTACTAACCATTTGGTTTGATGTAACTATCTGGCTTAAAAAATAAAAATAAAAAATTTAAAGTGTGAAAATATGAAACTTTCAAACACTTTAGCCAAATTCTGATATTTTCATAATTAAACACAAAAAAATCAGCCTAAATGTATCACTAACATGAAATACTATGTGTCATGAAAAAAAACAATTTCAGAATCACTGGGATACTACCTTGAAGCATTCCAGAGTTATTACCACGTAAAGGGACACTGGTCAAAATTGTAAAATTTGGCCAGGCCAGGAAGGTGAAACAGGCTCAGGGGTGAAGGGATCAAAAAGTAAACGTCACTATAATTTTAATTTAATAAATTGATAGTATATATGAAAACAATCAATTTTGTAATGTACTGTATTTTGCTGATTATAAGACACATGGTGTTAGGGCTAGTGGAATGCACCAAATAATATAAAGGGAGATAAGAGGTGCGTTCACATCCCGGGGTCCACCGTGCAGAGATGGAACCTGCTGCTGAGTAATGGCGGATGGACGCTTGCTCACACATGGGTTTAGACCTCACCCAGTGTGAATGGAAGTGAACTCTGTTGCTTCACAGAGTCACCAAATATACACTGCGCCTTGTCAGCAGTCACAGGGTGCAGCTGAAAGACGCTAGTGGGATCCCTATGAATCACCACCACTAAACTGGTGATTGGACTCGCTCTGACCCTCGGTGACTTTTGAGCCTGCGCCTGAGGATGCCCTCAGTCAGATGCTGAGTCCAAGCGGGAATTCCCACCCTACACTGCCCGGTTGTCAGGACAGGACTGACTAAAACATTTACCACACTGAATGTGTACAGCGCTGCTCTGGCGGACGCCACTAACCACCCTAACTAGGGTCAGGAAAGTGCACTGATTGTGCACGGCGCCGCACTGGCGGTCAGTCACTGCTAATAAACGCTGTAGCTTTTGCCTAGTGCTGGATGGCACAGTCTGGCGCTAGGTAGCTCAATCACCCAAGTACTTTCAACAACACTTGGGATGGGAATGATTAAGGAGCTTTCACCAGATTCAGTCACACATCCACACACACACAATTTCGGTTTTATAATAGCGCATGGCCGAGAGGCCATGTGAACCTTTTATAGCTGTAGCCTTCCAGGACCTTCCTAGTGATCCAATCGGAGATGCTACAGGACCTGAGCATGTGACCCCGACCTCCAATGAGAGGTAATCCCGTGGACATGCTCAGTAGAAGAAAAGTAAGACTTAGTCACTGAAATGTCTGCTCGCTGCTGATTAATGCTGGTTACAAAGGCTGAGCCTGGAAACGCAGCTGTAACCAATTGCACAATATGTGCTTGAGCCAGACGCTGGGATCAATGTCTCTGCTGTGCAGGCTCCACTGCAGCTGGAGGAGAATGGGAGACCACAGCGGACATGGTTCGAGATTCCTCCTGTGTAGCAGTGGGAACTCGACACCTAACACATGGGACCATAGAATGCACCTCAAATTTTGGGGAGGAAAATAGGAAAAATATTTTTTTAAATAAAACGGTGGAGCATCTTATGGTCCACTTTTATGGTACCTGCGGTGGAGCAGGATCCCAGGAGGATGGGTTGCTACTGCAGGAAGCTGGTGGTGGCGGAAAGAGTGGAGTGGGGCAATGCTGCGGGCCCTGGGCTAGGAGGAGGGGTTGCTTGGCAGTGTGAGGCTGAGACAAACCCTGGGCTTTCAGAAAGTGTTGGCGGAGTCCCTGCACTTCTTATACTTTTCACTGTGGTGGTCTTAGGGAAAATGGCCACCTTATTCCAGCAACGTGTCATTTGCGGGCTGCTCGCAATCAGTTTGATAAAATCAGTCTTTTATCTGCTGCACATCTATCAGTTGTTTGAATGCTTTGCTGTGTATGGCCCTGCCCACACCACTGATTGACAGTTTTCTGTCCTTGAACAATTTATACAGAGCTCATAATATGCTTGACTACCTGGCAGAAGTTTTACTGGCCATCCTGTGATAATCTTCTGCTAATAAAATAGCGATTTTATCAAAACTAAACTAAGCAGACCAGTAAATGACAGTGCTGGAATCTGTGCGTCAGTATCTACATTATACTGCTCTCAGATCTGGTGGCAAAAATCTGGTGACAGATTTCCTTTAAGGAAAATATTACATTTACTATATAGTTAACTTCAAAATTAGTGAATGGTGTTTAGTTTAAGATATATAAATATATTTTTTTAAATATTGATGACTGCCAATAATTCTGTAGCTCTGGTTTTGCAATACACGGTTTGATCACATTTATGTTGTAATGACTATGGCTCAAGATGCTACCAATAAAATGATAAGCTGCTGTCCTTTTCTTCCTATCATAGTTTCTCCCTGGGGAAGTCTTGACATTGGCAGGTTTTGCAGACAGGATTAACTGTTCTTCACACATAAATCCACAATAAGATATCACATTCTCCTTATTTTATCTTTTATTCTACCAAGCTGTACACAGCTCTGGCAGATTTTTTCAAAGCACATATCCATAACAGTGCACATAAAAACAAGTCTCCAGGGAAAAAGTTTGCACTCTTACCGAATCTCAGCAAGACATTTTCTTGCCAAGTTAAAAAAAATTAGACCTAGAAATCTGCTGTAGGAGTTCAAATTACTTTGTGTTTCTATCTGTTCTGTCATGTGCAAATTGCAAAGACACAGCACAATATTGTTTGTATCATTAATATTTTAACTGTTTTTGAGTTAAGTGTGTACAAGACACATGAGAAATAATACTTTCTAACGAATATTTCTAAAGAGATAATATGTCAAGACACTTTTTGCAACTTGCAGATACTGGCAAGCACATTTTACCAGCTCCTACAGTTTCTCACATCGCTACCCATTTAAAGATCGAGATTACAAAACCATCTTGCACCCAATTAAGTGCACCCTACCTATTGGAAGAAGAGAGGGTCCAATAAACATTTTTGCTGATGCAATACAGCTACCAGCAGCCATTTAATGTGTCTACTTCAATTGTAATGTGTCTATGTTTGTGGGTGGATTTTCTATTTGAAGGGAACCTGTCACCATAAAAATGCTGTCCAATCTTCAGGCACTGTGTTACAGAGAAGGAGCAGATGAGTAAATTGAAATATAGTTTTGTTAAATAAGATTCAGTATAACCTGTGATTTAATAATTTAATCCTCTGCTTTCTCTGGGATGTTTGGTCCAGTGGGCGTTCTTATCAGTGACTGACATCTATCTCTGTATAAGTGTGCATACAAATATAGCTGTCAATCACTGATAGGGACCCCACTCATCAAGTAATTATTAGGGATCAGCAAATTGTTTGAAGGCAAATTTACAGGCGCTTCTCACAAAATTAGAATATCATGAAAAAGTGAATTTATTTGAGTTCTTCAATACAAAAAGTCAAACATATTATATAGAGTCAATGCAAACAGGGTGTTTATTTCTGTTAATGTTGATGATTATGGCTCAGAGCCAATGAAAACCCAAAAGTCATTATCTCAGTAAATTAGAATAATTAACAAAAACACCTTCAAAGGCTTCCTAAGCAATCAATAATAATAATAATAATAATAATAATTTTTATTTATATAGCGCCAACATATTCCGCAGCACTTTACAATTAAGCGGGGACATGTACAGACAAATTCAATACAAGTTAAGACAATTTAAACAGTGACATTAGGAGTGAGGTCCCTGCTCGCAAGCTTAAAATCTACAAGGAAATGGGGGGGACACAATAGGTGAAAAGTGCTCGTTATTTCAGGTCTGGCAATTATAATAAATAGGGATTTTCATATAAAGCAGCATGATCCGGTCATCAGCCCGTGTGTTTAAGTGCAATAGTCAAGTATCAAGTGCAGTTATCATGTGCATGGAAGGTGTGGAGACCGATGAATAGTAGGGTGCAGATTTAGAATAATATTTGGAAGGAGGGAACAGGGCAAAGTTAGTTTACTGAGTAGTTGATGTGGTAGGCTTGTTTGAAGAGATGGGTTTTCAAAGCGCGCTTGAATAGGTCGGGGCTAGGTATCAGTCTGATCGTCTGGGGAAGTGCATTCCAGAGAGCTGGCGCAGCACAAGAGAAGTCTTGGAGACGGAGGTGCGAGGTTCGGATTACGGGGGATGTTAGTCTTAGGTCATTTGTAGAATGTAGAGCACATGTAGGGCGATAGACAGAGAGGAGAGAGGAGATATAAGGCAGTGCAGAACTGTGGAGGGCTTTGTGGGTGAGAGAGATGAGTTTATACTGGACCCCGTAGCAAATGGGTAGCCAGTGTAATGACTGGCACAAGATGGAGGCATCGGTGAAGAGGTTGGACAGAAATATGACCCTGGCTGCCGCATTCAAGATGGATTGGAGAGGAGAAAGTTTGGTAAAAGGGAGACCAATCAGAAGAGAGTTGCAGTAGTCCAGACGAGAATGAATAAGAGCGACACTAAGAGTCTTAGCAGTTTCAAAGGTGAGAAAAGGTCGGATTCTGGAGATGTTTTTAAGATGCAGGTGGCAAGAGCGAGTGAGTTATCGGATATAGGGGGTAAAGGATAGTTCTGTGTCGAATATGACCCCAAGACAGTGGGCATGCTGCTTGGGAGTTATGGTTGAACCCTCCAGGGTAATTTCGATGTTGGGAAGAGTAAGGTTAGAAGAAGGGAGAAACACAAGTAGTTCCGTTTTGGAGAGATTTAGTTTCAGATAGAGGGAGGACATGACGTTAGAGACAGCAGTCAGACAATCCTTGGTATTTTTAATTAGGGTAGGGGTGATGTCAGGGGAAGAAGTGTATAATTGGGTGTCATCAGCATAGAGATGATGCTGGAACCCAAATCGGCTGATTGTATGCCCAATAGGGGCCGTGAATAGAGAGAAGAGGAGGGGGCCTAGGACTGAGCCTTGCGGAACCCCGATAGTAAGGGGACGAGGAGAGGAAGAGGAGCCGGCAAAGGATACAGTGAAGGAGCGGTCAGAGAGGTAGGAGGAGAACGAGGAGAGGGATGTATGCTTGATGCCTATGGAGAAGAGCATAGTGAGAAGGAGCTGGTGATCCACAGTGTCAAATGCGGCAGAGAGATCCAGGAGAATCAGCAGAGAGCAATGACCTTTGGATTTAGCTGTTATTAGATCATTAGAGACTTTAGTGAGGGCAGTTTCAGAGGAGTGTAAAGAGCGGAAACCAGATTGTAAGGGGTCGAGAAGAGAGTTATCCAAGAGATAGCGGATTAGACGGGAGTGGACCAAGCTTTCCAGGAGTTTAGAGATGAAGGAAAGGTTAGAGACAGGTCTGTAGTTAGCAGTGCAGTTCTGGTCCAGGGATGGCTTTTTAAGTAAAGGGGTTATGATTAGTGTTGAGCATTCCGATACCGCAAGTATCGGGTATCGGCCGATACTTGCGGTATCGGAATTCCGATACCGAGATCCGATACTTTTGTGGTATCGGGAATCGGAATCGGAAGTTCCCAGTGTATGGTTCCCAGGGTCTAAAGGAGAGGAAACTCTCCTTCAGGCCCTGGGATCCATATCCATGGAAAAAATAAAGAATTAAAATAAAAAATATTGATATACTCACCTCTCCAGAGGCCCCTGGACATCACCGCTGGTAACCGGCAGCCTGCTTTGCTTAAAATGAGCGCGTTCAGCACCTTCCATGACGTCACGGCTTCTGATTGGTCGCATGCCGCTCATGTGACCGCCACGCGACCAATCACAAGCCGTGATGTAATTCTCAGGTCCTAAATTCCTAGAATTCGGAATTTAGGACCTGAGAATTACGTCACGGCTTGTGATTGGTCGCGTGGCGGTCACATAAGCGGCACGCAACCAATCAGAAGCCGTGACGTCATGGAAGGCCCTAAACGCGCTCATTTAAGCAAAGAAGGCTGCCGGTTACCAGCGAATATGCGAAAATGTTGGTGCTATATAAATAAAAAATATTATTATTATTATTATTATTATTATATATGAGCTTCACTTTTTCTATTGCAGATCTAAAATAAATTAACTTTTTGACCGAAAAAAATAGATTTTCCAAAATCCAAGTTATTTGCAATCAAATCACAAAAATGCTGCTAAAATGCATACAAAAGGGGTAAAAAAATAAAATTGTTTCCTGGCCAAATTAAAGCAAACTTGCAAATTCAAATTTAATTAAATTCACTCATTACAAATATTTATATTTAATTTAGGAATCAAAGTAATATGTTAAGTAGACCATTACCGTAACTATATTATTTATTTCAAACTGTATGTGTCAGTAATAAAGGGCAGAAAATTTTTTTAAGTTTATATGCAAATTTCCCCTTCAACTAAGGGAGTGTTAATAGAAATTCCCTGTATGACATTGCTCAATCATAAGAAGGTAGTGTCATACAGTGTCATAACATATTTTCTTCATGATCTAGTGAGAATGTCTTACTATTATTGCTTACTTTCATTACAGGGTCGAGAGAGGAGGGAGCCAGCATCCTGAGAGAAGTGTTTGTCATTTTCAGTGCTCTTGAACTACTACAGATGTTAATACCTGTTGTAATTCCAAAGTAATTTTTCTTCTCTCGCATTGTAAAAAAAAAAGGAGCACCCCTTTGATTGAAGGGGAAATTTATGTAAACTTCAAAAGCCCATATGTCAGCAATGCCATAGAGAGATCAGTTCCTTTGTCCATTTTTACTGACATATCTTGTTAAAATATAACATATTGTGAAAGGTCACAAAAGGATTAAGATAATTAAACATTGCGTAAACTATTATTCAACACCCAGTTTGATATTAGATAACTGATGTAAAATTAGGTGATATATCCCAGTGTTATGTGAGCCAAGGTAAAGCCCCTCATACACAGACTATTACTGGTTGCACCCGCCAGTATTGATGGATAATCTGCTGAAGCATCGTTTCGCTGTCATCTATCTAATATGTGACTATTAGTGTTGAGCATTCCGATACCGCAAGTATCGGGTATCGGCCGATACTTGCGGGTATCGGAATTCCGATACCGAGATCCGATACTTTTGTGGTATCGGGTATCGGTATCGAAACAACATTAATGTGTAAAATAAAGAATTAAAATAAAAAATATTGCTATACTCACCTCTCCGACGCAGCCTGGACCTCACCGAGGGAACCGGCAGCGTTCTTTGCTTAAAATGCGCGCGTTTACTTCCTTCCGTGACGTCACGGCTTGTGATTGGTCGCATGCCGCCCATGTGGCCGCGACGCGACCAATCACAGCAAGCCGTGACGTAATTTTCAGGTCCTCAATGCCTAATTCTAGGCATTCAGGATTTTAAAATTACGTTCCGGCTTGTGATTGGTCGCGTCGTGGTCACATGGGCGACGCGACCAATCACAAGCCGTGACGTCACGGGAGGCAGGAAACGCGCGCATTTTAAAATTACGTCACGGCTTGTGATTGGTTGCGTGCCGCCCATGTGACCGCGACGCGACCAATCACAGCAAGCCGTGACGTAATTTCAGGTCCTGAATGCAGAATTAGGCATACAGGACCTGAAATTACGTCATGGCTTGCTGTGATTGGTCGCGTCGCGGTCACATGGGCGGCAAGCATCCAATCACAAGCCGTGACGTAATTTTAAAATGCGCGCGTTTCCTGCCTCCCGTGACGTCACGGCTTGTGATTGGTCGCGTCGCCCATGTGACCGCGACACGACCAATCACAAGCCGGAACGTAATTTTAAAATCCTGAATGCCTAGAATTAGGCATTGAGGACCTGAAAATTACGTCACGGCTTGCTGTGATTGGTCGCGTCGCGGCCACATGGGCGGCACGCGACCAATCACAAGCCGTGACATCACGGAAGGAAGTAAACGCGCGCATTTTAAGCAAAGAACGCTGCCGGTTCCCTCGGTAAGGTCCAGGCTGCGTCGGAGAGGTGAGTATAGCAATATTTTTTATTTTAATTCTTTATTTTACACAGTAATATGGATCCCAGGGCCTGAAGGAGAGTTTCCTCTCCTTCAGACCCTGGGAACCATCAGGGATACCGTCCGATACTTGAGTCCCATTGACTTGTATTGGTATCGGGTATCGGTATCGGATTAGATCCGATACTTTGCCGGTATCGGCCGATACTTTCCGATACCGATACTTTCAAGTATGGGACGGTATTGCTCAACACTAGTGACTAGATCTGTATGAAAAACAAATCATAAAACTCCTTGTGAATAAAACAGTTTTTTAGAAGTTCTACATCTTCAGAAGCCAAAAAGGAATTCTGCCAAAACTGTATGAAAAAAAAGTCTTATGAAGGTATTGACAAGGCATGTTTTACATTTGTAGCATTTTGTGCGTAAGCATGTAAGCATGGCTAGAGATAAACAGACTATGGTTGCTGATTGATGGGGCTGAACTGTGACATACTATGTAATGATTCTTATTAGAGTTTCTTTGAGACCTCAGTCTATCATGGCAACAATGCAAGTGACGTTTTTTTTCTAGCGAGTCACATGTGACTTTACTCCAATGGGATTCAATGTAAGTCACATGCGACTTACAACTTACATGTTACATATCTGCACATTGGCTATTTGCAAGTGGAAACAAATTGCACAACTGGTGATCAGATTACACATCAGGATTTGCTTAGTCTGTAATAATGGAAACCATAGTTGCGTGGTGCATGTATGTAGCAAGTTTAATTCAAGACTATTTTTAAAAGTTTTCATTTTTTATTTTTGATGCACTAGGAATAAAGAAAAGAAGAGTTACAAAATTACACAATCCTTTTAGTAAAATTGATGTTATATTGGTGTAAGTATGAGATGTCATCAGTTCCATTCATTTCAATTAGTCAATTAGACTTTTAGTCAATTAAATTCTTCTATTAATTTATTTCTCTTTCAAAATGTTTTAAAGGCATTGCAAAAGTTAAAAATATCAGCCTCGGAAGATTCTTTTACTGGAAAGATTATTACAACTCCCAAACAAGGGAATCCATACTACCACATTACTTGTAATAAACCATCATCTGTCCAGTGAAGATTTTAATATATGTCTTGTTGCTGTTGTTTTGTTAAAAATGACTCTAGCAATCAAGGAAATAAATTGGAAGTGAGCAGTCAATGAGACTGGTTTAAGATTGTACATTGGTGTGACAATGATAAAGATTCAGTGACCGAGTTTCAGAAGACTTTGAAGCTGCTAAGAGAGCAGTTTTACACTAAAGCCCCAAAGCAAGTACTGTAAAATTCCATTTGAATTTTCTAGCTGGAAGCCCAAACAGTGCAACATGCTGATACTGATAAATCCAAAGAGGCACAACCTTTGCAAAGTATTTTTTATCAAGAGTAAAAGGATGCTGCCTCAGCAGCCCAAAAGCAGAAAATATTTCACGTTGTATTATGCTTCGCCTTATGTACACAATATGGTAATTTTAGAACTTTCCCATATATTTCAATATACTCCTCTAGAAAACACTTACTAAAGATGTATAAAGTACTTACTTATATAAATATACACTTGCATGCTGACAACTACTAAGGTGATTCAGGAAAGTACTGTATTTGCTAGAGGTTATTAGTAACTTTAGGATAAAACATTACAAATAGAACTAGAGACCAATGCAGAGAATGCAGAAAAAATGAAAATATTACAGTTTTAATACAATTCACATTGCTTTTATGTCTTATACACAACAATTTCAAAGTGAACATAGATAGAAATAGATAGATAGATATAGATAGATAGATAGATAGATAGATAGATAGATAGATATGGGATGGATAGATAGATAGATAGATAGATAGATAGATAGATAGATAGATAGATAGATAATGGATAGAAATATAAGATATGGGATAGATGGATAGAGAGATAGATAGATAGATAGATAGATAGATAGATAGATAGATAGATAGATAGATAGATAGATGACATAAAGATTTTACTTATACAATTGGTGTAAAAAATTGAGAAAATGTATTTGTGCCCACCAGCCATGATGAGGCTGAGCGCAATGTGAGCTGGCGAGTGTGGGAACTTATTTCTAATAAATTGCTGAACAAGAGATGTTGTATTGTTTTTATTTCTCTCTTTCATATTTTTCCATTTGTGGATTATGCTGTATTCCCTGCACTATGTCTGGCCTACATAGGTGAACCAGGGAAATGTGGGGGAGTGTTTATTGAAATAGTGTATTTTTTGGTATGTGTGTGTTTTTGTAATTTCTGGGTTAATAATGGGGGTGTCTGTCATACACCCATCTGTCCATTACTAACACCAGGGCCTGATGCCAGCTGTGTTTTTTGACAATTTACAGCTTACATTAACCCCAAGCCCATTACCCGGAATGCCACTGCATCAGGGAAATCAGGAATAGCTAAGGTGAAGCTCCAGAATTTTCCAATATAGTGTGAAGCCTTAAGCCTCATTCACACTTCTGTTTTTTTCAAGTAAAAGATGTCTCTGTAACGACCGTTATGCCGGTCGCTGCTCGAGAACAGAATACGGCGCTGCTATGAATGACTCAGGGCACAATATGATATTAAACCAACTTTTCTTTATAACTATTGCAAAAAATGACAGAATTTCTCTCCCAACACAATATGGGCCACAACAGCCACAACTCACAGAATACAAGTTATACAGCCTGAGAGACCCCAAGTGCCAGCTTCACAGACAGGAATCCGACTACCCCACAACTATACCACTCCCTCCCTTATCTGTAACGGGCCTACACGGGGTTATACTGTGCCTGTGACACGTGGTCCTCTCAGGAATACAATCTTACACCCGCCTCCCGCCTAATTTACAATAAATCACGGGTACCCGGTTTTTCCCAACATATATATATATCTCACAGTATATACTCAGTGTATACGCAGTGTACTGTCTTATTATTGAGTGCTCAGAGTGTACTCTTTCACAATATATGCTTCAGCGGTAAATAACTGAATTTGTTACAGACGTCCAGCAGCGGATTAAATAGGTATTTGAGCCACCAAATCTTCTGATGCAGATCCAGATAAAGTTCACAAATAATTCCAGGAATATCCCACAGCCAGAATCGTGAAGCGCAGGAATCCACACAGTGTCTATTAGTTATCAGGCAATTCTTCATACAAGAGTGTCCTTAAATAGGCTGTGATTCCTATCTAGCTATCCCTAGCTAACTACACAGTCGGTGACCGGTCACACTTCTCTGTTTACTCACAAGAATAGCTTTCTTGAAATCACACAGTCCCAAACAGGAATGCCTCAAGATCTGGATTCCCCACTCTCCATCACCGCGCTGCTTCTTCTCAAACGCCCAGAAACTCTCTCTGAGGTAACTGTCCTGTTTCCAGAATCTTCTTGTCTTTTACTCCTGGGTGACCTCTGGTGGCTGAACCAAATTACTGCAACAACATTGTAATTATCCTGTCTATTACTCAAGGGTGACCTCTGGTGGCTGAACACAGTTACTGTATCAACACTGTTTATGATATAAAAAAAAAAACCATCACCATTTTACACTCCACCCCACTTTCAATTTGGCGTCCCGACAAATGGCTTCTCACAACTCACACGCAACACATACTCATCAGGATTATATTGTATCGGAGGAATTCTGGCTGTGCTCCTCTCTGACCTCCGTAAGCCAGTACCTGTCGGGTTCAACGAAACATTTGTCGTATCTGGTGGAACAGTAACATCAGTGGGCATATCAGGAGTTTGCACTGTCGGACTCTGCATTTCTGAGAGGTCGCCATCACAGTCATCCCAACAGTAACACTCAACATTGCTCGGTTGCACCATCATTGGATCAGATGACTCAGGGGAACAGACAGGTGCGTCGGATATACACCGCTTTAACCAATTCCGATGCATCGTGCGACGAGGTCCGATACACCCCTCAGGGACCACAGTGTACACACTTCCTCCTGGGAACACCCTTTCCACTACTGTGTAAGGCGTATCCTCCCACCTGTCACTCAACTTCCCTTCTGGACGTGTAACCCGCACTAGCACCTTGTCACCCACCTGGAACTCATCCCCGTGCACTGGTTTTCGATCTCGGTGTGGATGATCCCGTACACGTTCTTTCACTATCTGATGGATCTCTCGCAGTTTTCTTCGGTGGTCCTGGACCCACTCACTGGCTGTACGATACTGCGGCTCATCCGGTACTGTTAGTCTCAGCTCTCCAATTTCTCGTCCTGGCCGGCCGAACATCATCGCATAAGGCGTGAACCCTGTAGTGTTATGGACTCTGTTATTATAAAGCCCACATAAGTTCAGGGAGAAACTCAGGCCATCGCCCCTTTTGCCTTTGTTCCAGCGTTCTCAGCATCTGGAGCAGCGTTCGGTTGAATCTCTCACAAGCTCCATTTCCCTGCGGGTGATAGGGCGTCATCCGTGATTGCTGAATCCCATAGACCTGCAGCAACTCAGTCATGAGCTGACCCTGAAAACAGGTACCTTGGTCTGAATGCACTCTTTGGGGGCAGCCATACACCGGCATGAAATGTTTACAGATCGCCTCTGCTGCGGACTTAGCAGTTTGATCTTTAGTGGGAATGGCCACAGCAAATTTTGTGAAATGATCGGTCATGACCAGGCATGAGTGATGACCGCTGCTGGAGTACCCAATGGACAGATAATCCACCATTAATACTTCCAGCGGGGCAGACGTCACGATTGTCTGAACTGGAGCTCTCTGTTCTGGAGACTTATTCAATTCACAGGGTCGGCACTTAGCACACACCTCTCTCACGACTTCTTCCAAGCCAGGTGTGTACACAAATCGATGCAACCATCTATACGTCTTTTCAGGTCCAAAATGTGCACCCTGCGTATGAGCCTCTCGGGCAATGTCTGGAGCCATTGAGGCTGGGATCACCACCTGCCAACGGTACCCCAGCTCTGCCGCTATGTAGATCCAGCGATACAGTACCCCTTCCGTTATGGCCAATCGATCCCACTGCCGTAGCAGTTTCTGCCCCTCTGCACCCAGCCGAGCTCTCACCCTTCTGTCGGGCCAGGACTTTTGACTCAGCCACTTCTTTACTCGTGACAGCTCGGAGTCTGCATCCTGTAAATCTGCCCACTCCTGACGAGTCTTTCCCAGCAAAGTGGCGACCTGTGTCGCCACCCCACTTAACCGTGCCACATCCACAAACACAGGTAATCGTCTCAGGTCAGGAATCTCGGTATCCTCAAGGTCTTCATCCACAACATGCCGGGGAGTACCACAAGTCACTCGTGACAGTGCATCGGCATTGGAGTTCTCTTTACCAGAACGGAACCGAATCCGGTAATTAAACTTGGACATCCGTGCTACCCACCTCTGCTCTAGGGCTCCGAGCCTGGCATTCTCTAGGTGTGCCAGCGGGTTATTGTCAGTCATCACAAAAATCTCAGAGCCAGCAAGGTACTCTGCAAATTTCTCAGTCATAGCCCACACCAAGGCCAACATCTCCAACTTAAATGAGCTATAATTATCTGGGTTTCGCTCGGTGTCTCGTAGAGACCGACTGGCATATGCAATAACCCGTTCACGCCCCTCCTGCTCTTGGGCTAACACAGCTCCCAGGCCATGGAGGCTCCCGTCAGTGTACAGAATGAAAGGTCGGTCAAAACGTGCATACGCCAACAAAGGTGCCTGCACAAGGGCATCCCGGATCTGATCGAATGCCTGTTGTTGTCGATCTGTCCATTGGATGGGTTGGTTCTTGGGCCCTCGCGCCGTCCCTCTCAACAGCTCATTCAGTGGCTCAGCCACTTTAGCAAAGTCTTTTACAAATCGGCGATAGTATCCGGCTAGACCGAGAAATGCCTGTACTTCTCTCCGGGTCTTGGGTCTGGGCCACCCTTGAATGGCCTCAATTTTACTCGGTGCTGGTTGCACACCCTCAGCCGACACTACATGCCCCAGGTACTCAATCTGCGTCCGGAACAGTTGACATTTTTTTGGCTTGATCTTAAGTCCATTGTCTCTCAGTCGGTGCAACACTTGTCGCAGCTTTTTCAGGTGATCATCGAATGAATTTCCGAATACGATTACATCATCCAGATAGATCAACACAGATTCAAAATTGTAGTCACCCAAGCAATACTCCATCAATCGCTGAAATGTTCCTGGGGCATTACCCAGTCCAAAGGGCATCCGATTAAACTCGAACAGACCCATCGGCAAGATGAATGCTGTCTTCTGCCGATCTCGAGCCGCCATGGGCACCTGCCAGTAGCCACTGGCTAAATCAAGCGTAGAGAAATACTTCGCCTTCCCTAGTGCGGACAAGGATTCCTCGATTCTTGGTAATGGATAAGAATCACGTACAGTATGTGCATTCAGCTTGCGGTAATCAACACAAAACCGTATGGACCCATCCTTCTTCCGTACCAACACGACTGGTGCGGCCCAAGGACTCTGACTCTGGCGGATCACCCCATTGTCTAGCATTTGCGCTATCATCCGCTTAACCTCTTGATAGAGGTTCGGCGGGATCTGACGATATCTCTCTCGAATCGGAGGGGTATCTCCTGTGGGTATTTCGTGTTCCACTGCCTTTGTGCAACCAAAGTCTTCATCATCCCTGGAGAAAGCAGCCTGATATTCCCACAGTGTATCCTCCAGCCTGCGCGCCTGCTCAAATGTTAACTGGGACTCATCCACCCCCATAATCTCCATGATCTTCCTGCCATTCCACGCAGGTGTGGGGGACTCTTCGGTTGTCGTCTGCATTGACAGGGTCCAGGCAGTCCTGTGGTCTGCTCTTAGTGTAAACTGACTTTTGGGAATGACTCTCTCGCCGCACACATATACATCAGCCAGCTTGGTGCCTGCCGCCAGAGTCATCTCATGATCTTGCAGATTCAAGCACCTTATCGGTACACTTCCATATCGTACAACGGCCACTGTTCGGGCTACCATTAGACTATTAGTGTCTTCTGACCGACTGGTCGGTTCCAGAATCACCTCCACACCATTCAGTTTTCTGTGTGTCCCTACCGGCATCAATACAAGCTTCTCTTGACCCGGACCGATCACAACAGCAGACCCGCGTGGGACATACACCGCTCCCACTGCTCTTCCTTCTGCCGAACTCTTCTGAATGCCGCATGAACGGACCACCTGCTGTAGGACTCTCTGAGTGACTTTGTGGGGCGTCACCTGCTTCCAATAACGCGGACCATCACGTTCAAACAGAAGGGAATCCAGCTCTCTCAGGATGTTCATTCCCAGAACCACCGGAAGGTTTGGTCTCGCCTGCGTCGTCACGAGCACCACTCCCTTGGTCCCCAACTCCTGACCACACAGCTGTACCTTCATCCACGCAATGCCCGCCACTGGGATTTCCTCATTATTGGCAGCCTTTAGTTTTAATAAATGTCCCGACTCCGGTTTGACAGTCCCTTCGAAGTGCTCCTTAAAAAACTTCATTGGCATCGTAGTCACCTCCGACCCGGTATCCACCAGACATGCCACCTTCTTGCCTGCAAACTGCACCTCCAAAGTTGGACTGTCCTCAATCAGATCCTCAGAACAGACATTGGGCACTGATTTTCGTTCCTGCCCCGCCGTATGCCCAACTACAGCGAGGGCCTCTCTTTTACTGATGATGAAGCTTCATCTGCCAGCTTCCTCTGGCAGTCTCGCTGCAAATGACCAAATTCCCTGCATCGCCAGCATTGCACCGGTCTTCTTGCCAAACCTCTGGATGGCCAGGGTCTTATAGCAGTCGACATTTCCCTTGAGGCATAGGGTAACCGCCCATACAATGGAATAGAGGGGTTAGGCGGTGCCGGGTACATCGGAGGTGTTTCCCGAACCTGCATCTGCTGCATCTGCTCTGCCAGGCTTTCCACGGTTTTCTGTAAAGCTGCCAGCTGTGTCTGGATGGGATCTGGCCCCGGCCCTTGTGTATCAGCCACTTGCAGGTTACTCCTCTGCAGAACGGGCTTTACTTCTAAGGTCCGTGCTACTGCTTCTTCCTGAATTTCAGCATATGTAATACCAGGAATACTTCGAGCTTTCAGCAACAATTCACTCCTTAGTGTCTCACTTTGGATCCCCTCAATGAACTGATCCCGAAGAATGCTGTCAACCTCGGCCTCAGTACCCACAGTCACAGTTGACTTCCTTTTAACCTCCTGATGCAGCTCCTCCAATGCTATAGCATACTGGATCAGACTTTCTCCGTCTCTCTGGGTCCGAGCGAAAAACTGTACTCGCAGTTGCCCTGCCGCTGCCACGTGATCAAATGCATTTTTCAATATCCGAATGATGTCATCAACTGTTCTTCGCTTATCCTCGGATTTCAACAAGACAACTTTGCGGGCATCCCCCTCCAAAGCATTCAGCGCGACTTCTGGCTGCAGTCGGGGGCTAACACCGAGCAAGGCAATGGCATTCTTTAACCTGCCTTCCCAATCACTGAGCAGCAGATTGTATCCATCAAACTTGGCCAGGTGATTAAGCAGCGCTCCCGTGGCAGAGCAACCCACTAATCGATCTCTAACAGAAACAATGGGGGAAGGGGGGTGAATAACTACAGCAGGAGCGACAGCGCCTTCTGTTCCATCAGTAACATCCATAGCGAGCACCGTATCCTGCCGACTACGCCAAAATGTAACGACCGTTATGCCGGTCGCTGCTCGAGAACAGAATACGGCGCTGCTATGAATGACTCAGGGCACAATATGATATTAAACCAACTTTTCTTTATAACTATTGCAAAAAATGACAGAATTTCTCTCCCAACACAATATGGGCCACAACAGCCACAACTCACAGAATACAAGTTATGCAGCCTGAGAGACCCCAAGTGCCAGCTTCACAGACAGGAATATGACTACCCCACAACTATACCACTCCCTCCCTTATCTGTAACGGGCCTACACGGGGTTATACTGTGCCTGTGACACGTGGTCCTCTCAGGAATACAATCTTACACCCGCCTCCCGCCTAATTTACAATAAATCACGGGTACCCGGTTTTTCCCAACATATATATATATATCTCACAGTATATACTCAGTGTATACGCAGTGTACTGTCTTATTATTGAGTGCTCAGAGTGTACTCTTTCACAATATATGCTTCAGCGGTAAATAACTGAATTTGTTACAGACGTCCAGCAGCGGATTAAATAGGTATTTGAGCCACCAAATCTTCTGATGCAGATCCAGATAAAGTTCACAAATAATTCCAGGAATATCCCACAGCCAGAATCGTGAAGCGCAGGAATCCACACAGTGTCTATTAGTTATCAGGCAATTCTTCATACAAGAGTGTCCTTAAATAGGCTGTGATTCCTATCTAGCTATCCCTAGCTAACTACACAGTCGGTGACCGGTCACACTTCTCTGTTTACTCACAAGAATAGCTTTCTTGAAATCACACAGTCCCAAACAGGAATGCCTCAAGATCTGGATTCCCCACTCTCCATCACCGCGCTGCTTCTTCTCAAACGCCCAGAAACTCTCTCTGAGGTAACTGTCCTGTTTCCAGAATCTTCTTGTCTTTTACTCCTGGGTGACCTCTGGTGGCTGAACCAAATTACTGCAACAACATTGTAATTATCCTGTCTATTACTCAAGGGTGACCTCTGGTGGCTGAACACAGTTACTGTATCAACACTGTTTATGATTTAAAAAAAAAAACCATCACCATTTTACATCTCTTCGCACAAAGAGGATTTAGCACATTGTGGGAAGGCGTAAAGAGATCAGATAGAGCAGAGGACTGGACTGCAGGTTGTGGCCAGGCTCGGACTGGCCCACCGGCAAATTGGAGAATCCTCCAGTGGGCCCACACCCTGACCAGCAACACAACTCCTGCTTACTTCACTAGTGCCTGCTCTGCTCTGTATTCCTATCATGCACACCGAATCGTCAGTGAGTGCATTATTCCGTACTCGGTGCCGCCTGCACTGCTCAGCAACTAGTAACCTGCAGTGAGCGTTTTCTCATCACCTGCTGCTGCCGGCTTCTATTGATCACATCAAGCACTCTGCAGCTGAGAGCGGTGAGAACAATGAGATCAATAGAAGCTGCAGCAGGTGATGAAAAAGCCCTCGCTCACCTCACATCACTTGTTGCTGAACAGTGCAGGAAGCCACCAGCAACGGGTAATGAATAATGCACTCACAGTAAAGCCAACACAGACTGGTAGACTGCACACACAACACGGGAGCATCTAGAACAGAGATGATTTTGGAGGGAATGATGACACCGGAAGGGGTGGGGCCTCCTGTCTAGTGAAGACCCGATAGCAGGAAGCAAGATTGCGCTGAGGCATCTGGAGAGGAGGGAAACATGGAGCTCTGTGAGGGGAAAACAGAGGGGCCGCACCATGGAGCGGTGTACAGATGAGAATGAAGACCCAGGACTCAGTGTGAGTACTCTGAAGATGTATTTTTGAAAGGGTTGATGTAACTTGAGTGGGCTGCATAGGGAAGATAATGATGAGGGTGTGTGTGGAGAATGAGGGATGATGAGGGGATGTTTGGATAAGGGATGATGATGGGCTGTTTGGACAGAGTGAGGAGTAAGAAAAAGTCTCATGGTGCAGCGCTTACCTCAGAGATCATCATGAGAAATTTTGCAAAGGGAACTGTTGTGAACTCTCTGAGCTCAGCACTGCACCGTCAGACTTTTTCTCACAATGCTAGCAGGGATCTCACCAAGGTCACTACAATTCATTGGCCTGACAGGGAGTGCAGCCTCAGTGACCTTTGGTAACCTCAATTACTTCACCACCGATCACAGATGCTGCGCTCGCAGCAGCTCATTCTTCCAGTGGTTCTCAGTCTGGACAGTCGCATCTTGGCACTGTCCAGGTTGAAAACTGTTTATCATCCAGACATGGATTACGGTGTGGGACAGAATGACGGACAGGTATGGTATATTGTTGTTTTTTATTTTTGTTTTATTGCAGGAGATGAGGGATTCAATGGAATGGGCATTAGGTGAGTATGGTTTAATTTAGAATCATTAAAGAAGTCTGTGTCTTTCTTTCAATGAAATGATTTTATTCTGGCTGTGTCTTTATTTACCAAACAACTATAGGATTAGTAATGAATAGGTGTCTTACAGATGCTTCTCCATTACTAATCCGTGGGCTTGATGTCACCTGACAATACAAAGGTGACATCAACCCCACTTGCCACCGCTACAAGGCAAGTGGGATTGACACACAATTTTTCTGTGCTAATTGAATATAATTGTTCTCGGCAGCACTTGACTTGTTTACAAAAAATTATCTGCTGCCGATAAGGATGATTTTAAATCAAGCGTAAAAATCATTGAACCCAACAATGAGCGTTTTGTTTGTCAAGTGTTTGTTTGGACAGGTATATAGTTGGAAAAAATTCCTTGATTATCAGCTTGACTAGATGGAAGCTTATGAAAGACTCTGCAACTAGTGTCCCTTAAGCATGGTGGGCCCCAAGAATGATTTTCTCTAGTGGGCCCAAACTACTCCAGTCCGACGCTGGTTGTGGCAGTATTGTGACTTGTGAGTAGAGAGGTATTATTTATTATTTTTTAACCTTTTTTCCTGCTCTCTATAATCTTGAAAAATGAAGACCACATTTTTTACATTTTCAGATGAATTGAACTCCTCATCTCTAGTAATAGCATAGGTTATTCATTTGCACTAAAAGGGGATCTGTGAGCGGGTTTATTTATGCAATGTGACATCACCATGATTTAGAGACAGAGATCCTGATTTCAGAGATGCTAGGTTATAGCAGTACTCTGAAAGCTGAGGTCTGTATAACACTGCCCACATCATTGTTTGGCACCTGTCTGTGTACACTCTGCATTGACAGAAAGCTGCTAATAAGTGATGGCGGGGTGATTGGAGTAGGTGGTACAAGGCAGATAGCCCTGTAATAATAATCACCTGCTGATAAAAAAAACTTATTGTATTTAAACAACAAAACACAACCTAGTAAGTGACACATCATTGGAATAGGTTCTCTTTCCCTACATCCTGGTGCTCTCAGATTACACAGCAAAAACTTGGTGACAGATTCTTTTTCATGAGAAATATACATTTTTGCATAATCTAAGTTAAAAACATAATAATTAATATAGTATAATTGTTTATATTATTTCCTTTATCAGCAAACTACCAAAATATTCATGTAAATATTCAGCAAAAAGCTATAGTTATGAAAACATATCTCTCATCCTCTTCACTAATCTGACAGTTCGACGTAATGGAATTTAATTGTGGTATTTAGTAGTGAAGGAACCAATATATCCTAATATATGCAGTTTTCTCTATTTAACTAATGATATTTTTGTAAAGTGTGTCCCTCAGGGCAGCCATACAATGTTTCCTTCCCCTGCAGTCATTTCAGTCTGTTCTAATACAAATGACTTTGTTACAGAGCCATCAGCAGTTTCAACAGTGTCAAGACAAAAGAAACATCACAGCTTGTGAACTGCGAAGTCTCTGGGCTGCAGGCAACAGATATTAGAGCATCATCAGCTCAGGATGTCATTTCATCTCACTAACTGTTTGCCAAGATTCCTCAAACGTGTGAAATTTACAGAAAGAAGAAATTCTGCCAATACATACAATTTTTTTTTTAACAATGAATATAACATGAAAAATAAATATTTAAATACAATACACTGCATAATATATCATCTAGCTTTTATCTTCTACCTTTATAGCACCATGTAGGCATGTGACACGCTTGCTGCCTGTATGCAATGCTCCGATCTAATGCCCTGAAATGCAAAAGCATTGCAGAGTATTGGATCAGTTATCAGGGTAGGAAAAGTTGACGTCCCATACTGTGACAAGGTAAAAAAAGTTTAAAAAAAAAAAAAAGTTTTACAAAAAATAAATTAAAATAAAAAAAAATCACAAAATAAAAAAAATAAAAAAAATTAGTCCAATAAATATATATACTTATGCAAAAGCAAAAACAATTACACATATTTGGTATCACGACGTTCTGAACAACCTGACCTATAAAGCGGTCACACTAGTTAAACCCTTCAGTGAACATCATAAAAAAAAAGTTACAAACATCGATATATTTCAAACTACTGTCAAACAAAAAGTAGAGTACAATGTAACAAAAAAGTAATGTCAGCAAAAATGGTATCACTGAAAAGACCTAATAGTAGGTCTGGCAACTTCTGTGGTGTTGATGTTACGGGGAATGGTTGCCTACCTTCTGTCTGCGGCCACCACACTGCTTCTTCCTGCCTGTTGTGGTGCTACGCTTCCCTCCCCCTGTTTGCTGCTGTCCTCGCTCTGCATGTCTTCCTGCCAGCTTGGGTCAGTAACTATATCATCTAACACCTCACCTTCCACTTCTGCATCCTGGTCCTCCTCCTGACTTTCTGGCAATTGTGTCTCATCATCAAGATGTGGGTGTTTGTTGTGGTACAATTTCAGCTTGCCCACGGCCTCCGCCTCGGCCTCTGCATGCACCATCACCATCACATCCAGTTCCCCATCCCTTGCCACGTGCCTTGAACATTTTAAATGGAGGACAATATTTTGCATGGTCACTGCAAAATGGCTGAGTTTAAAAGAGCTGGCCTGTAGGTAACTATTTTTTTTTTCAGCAAACTGGTGTCAATAATTGGTATAAGACACTTCAACAAAATTTTACAGTAGCCAAGAAATGGCAGAATTTTCTGCGCACTCAGATGTGAACCCTGTGACAGCCAAACCCCTGGTTCAAATAAATGCCCTGTAGGTAACTATTTTTTTTCAGCAAACTGGTGTCAATAATTTGTATAAGACACTCCAACAAAATGTTTCAGTTGCCTAGAAATGTCAGAAATGTCTGCGCACTCAGATGTGATCGCTGTGATGGCCAAACACCTTTTTAAAATAGCTGGATTTTCACGCTGTAATATGGAAAGGATCTGGCTTTATTCTGCAATGCCAACAAGCAAATGGAGCAAAAAAGGGGGCTCTGGATTGCTTTTGAAGAAAATAATCAGGATTAAGATGACAAAAAAATTATTCCTGGCCACTGATACCTGGGGCTATGTATATATATGGTAAATATCTGTAATAGGCAGCAGCAGCAGACAGTAATGGAATGGACCCTCTTGCTGTATGCAGTGAAGTATGCCACATAGAATGCCTGCCTAGCCTACCTAGCACTAATACTCATATACAGCACTGATAACTATATACACCCCAATTAGTCCTCAGAAGGACTGTTAGTTTAGATGGATTTGTGTTTTCAATATGGTATACCCACACTAACTTTTACACCACAAAATCTGTCCCTATCTCAACAGCACCTCTCCCTACACTGCCTAAGTCCGAAGCTGACCGGGATGAGCAGGGCGGTGACAGGTCTGATATACAGGTCCTTCTCAAAAAATTAGCATATAGTGTTAAATTTCATTATTTACCATAATGTAATGATTACAATTAAACTTTCATATATTATAGATTCATTATCCACCAACTGAAATTTGTCAGGTCTTTTATTGTTTTAATACTGATGATTTTGGCATACAACTCCTGATAACCCAAAAAACCTGTCTCAATAAATTAGCATATTTCACCCGGCCAATCAAATAAAAGTGTTTTTTAATAACAAACAAAAAAACCATCAAATAATAATGTTCAGTTATGCACTCAATACTTGGTCGGGAATCCTTTGGCAGAAATGACTGCTTAAATGCGGCATGGCATGGAGGCAATCAGCCTGTGACACTGCTGAGATGTTATGGAGGCCCAGGATGCTTCAATAGCGGCCTTAAGCTCATCCAGAGTGTTGGGTCTTGCGTCTCTCAACTTTCTCTTCACAATATCCCACAGATTCTCTATGGGGTTCAGGTCAGGAGAGTTGGCAGGCCAATTGAGCACAGTAATACCATGGTCAGTAAACCATTTACCAGTGGTTTTGGCACTGTGAGCAGGTGCCAGGTCGTGCTGAAAAATGAAATCTTCATCTCCATAAAGCATTTCAGCCGATGGAAGCATGAAGTGCTCCAAAATCTCCTGATAGCTAGCTGCATTGACCCTGCCCTTGATGAAACACAGTGGACCAACACCAGCAGCTGACATGGCACCCCACACCATCACTGACTGTGGGTACTTGACACTGGACTTCAGGCATTTTGGCATTTCCTTCTCCCCAGTCTTCCTCCAGACTCTGGCACCTTGATTTCCGAATGACATGCAAAATTTGCTTTCATCAGAAAAAAGTACTTGGGACCACTTAGCAACAGTCCAGTGCTGCTTCTCTGTAGCCCAGGTCAGGCGCTTCTGCCGCTGTTTATGGTTCAAAAGTGGCTTGACCTGGGGAAATGCTGAAATGCTTTATGGAGATGAAGATTTCATTTTTCAGCACGACCTGGCACCTGCTCACAGTGCCAAAACCACTGGTAAATGGTTTACTGACCATGGTATTACTGTGCTCAATTGGCCTGCCAACTCTCCTGACCTGAACCCCATAGAGAATCTGTGGGATATTGTGAAGAGAAAGTTGAGAGACGCAAGACCCAACACTCTGGATGAGCTTAAGGCCGCTATTGAAGCATCCTGGGCCTCCATAACATCTCAGCAGTGTCACAGGCTGATTGCCTCCATGCCACGCCGCATTGAAGCAGTCATTTCTGCCAAAGGATTCCCGACCAAGTATTGAGTGCATAACTGAACATTATTATTTGATGGTTTTTTTTTTGTTATTAAAAAACACTTTTATTTGATTGGACGGGTGAAATATGCTAATTTATTGAGACAGGTTTTTTATCAGGAGTTGTAGGCCAAAATCATCAGTATTAAAACAATAAAAGACCTGACAAATTTCAGTTGGTGGATAATGAATCTATAATATATGAAAGTTTAATTGTAATCATTACATTATGGTAAATAATGAAATTTTACACTATATGCTAATTTTTTGAGAAGGACCTGTAGACCTGATGACGCTCTGTGGCAAGCCAATTACTGTAATGCCACAACCAACATGGCTGAGGCATTACAGTGTGTGGCAGACAATACCGGCATGTTGATTAGCACTCTAAAGAGCACCAAGCATGCAGGACCATGACCTGAACTCCAGCCGAACAACGGTCCAGGAGTGCTAGGCACTTGCCGAGCGTCGCGAGCAGTGAGATGCTTGGGCGAGCACCAGGCACTTCCGAGTATGCTCACTCATCACTAGTTCATTTGTTATTAGGGAGCCTCGCACAAGTAATACTCCTATTAGGTTACTATCACGTCGTGTTGCTCTCTGTCCTAATTACCTCATGCCTGTGTGGCCGCACCATAGTTGTATTGTTGTCCACCTGTTTTTTTTAGTTTTTGTACATAAGGTGTGGAGCCATTTATATTTATATGCCCAGATTAGGTGAATTTAAATAAAGGTTAAGCTAAGCTTTATATTGCCACATACTGCTATAGCAATACTATTTTTTCAGTGGTTTCTACATTTATGTCCCATTGCTACTACTAGAAACTCTGATGTAAGTGCTCAGCATAGAGCGTCGGATAAATGTGATCCCAAATGTTACGTAAAATGTTTCTAACAAAAGCTTCAAATCAGTGCACAACAATATGCAAGTCCCCACTCAGGTCAGTCATATGTTAATGCACCTGACATGCGAATTTACAGGTGCATGTCTCCAGAATCATGAGCTGGGCACAAAGTACTGATCACTATAATGTACAGGTCACTATAATTAACTGGTTACTACAATGTATTGGTCACTACAACAACAGTTTGCTATTTTCACTCAGCAACATCCACTGCTGTCTGTTTCTGTAAGAGATTCAAAAAATAGTCACTACACCTGTAGATAATTTCCCAAAAGGGCATGTTAGGTGTCGAATTCCAACCTCTGCACAGGGGGAATCTCGAGCCATCTCCGCTGCGGTCTCTTATTCTTCTCCAGCCACAGTGGAGCCTGCTCAGCAGAGATGTTGGTCCCAGCATCTGGCTCAAGCTGATACTGTGCAACTGGTTACTGTTGCCCTTCCAGGCTCTGCCTTCGTAGCCAGCACTGATCAGCAGTGAGCAGGTCTTTCTGGGACTAAGTCCTGCTTTTCCCATACTGAGCATGCCCACGTGACGACCTCCCATTGGAGGTCGGGGGTCACATGCTCGGGTCCTGTTGCGGCTCCTATTGGACTATCTGGAAGGTCCCGTAGCACTGCTGCTATAAAAGGTTTGCATGGCTGCTCGGCCATGTGCTAGTGTGTACTTGTTATCGTGTGTGTAGATGTGTGACTGTCGCTCCTTAATCATCCCCTTCCTAGTGTTGTTGACTGCTTGCAAATGGTGGATGCTATCTAGTGTCCGACAGTGCTACCTGCACACCTAGCACACGATACAGCATCAGATTGCAGTGACCGCCAGTGCGGCACCGTGCACTAATACATCGCTTTCCTGGCCCAAGTCTGGGTGGTTAGTGGTGTCCACCAGAGCGGCACTGCACACACTCTTGTGCATTAAATTATTATTTCTGTTAAACTCTGACATCCCAGTAGCAGTGTCGAGCGCAAGAGGTCTAGAGGAACTCTTTCCCTTAGTCTTGGGACCGAGTTCTGTGACTCCTTGCTTGCGCTCTTTGTGCGGTACCGTGGCCCTGTGATGCAACAGGGTTTGCTTCCTTCATACCGGGTGAAGCTAACCCGTGTGTGTATCCACAGTATACCGCCATATAGTCCGTCATTACTCAGCAGCAGGTTCCATCTCTGCATGGTGGACCCCGGGCTGCAAACACACCTTATACCATCTTTCTAATTATTTGGTGCGTTCCGCTGGCCCTAACAGGGTATAATTTCCCAAATTATTCTAGCATCTAGGTACTCTGTAAATGGAGCCCGCCTACTATTCTCGGAAAATCTGTGCTCCAGGAGGCAAATAGCACTCCGCTCCTCCTCAGTCCCAAGCAGAAATTGTGGGACAAAATATGGTGCCATTTTTGCCCATATCCTAGTGTGAAAATGTAAAATCTGGGGTTAAAACAAAATGTTGGTGGTAAAAATGTTATATTTTTTTCTTCACTGCCAAATGGTATTACATTCTGTCATCCATCTGTGGTGTCAATAGGATCACTGCACCCCCAGATGAATTCATTGAAAGGTGTTGTTTATAAAATGGGGTTTCTTATGTGGGGGTTCTGCTGTTCTGGCTAATGTGACATCCTCAAACCAGTCCAGCAAAATCTTAACTCCAATATGGTACTGCTTCTTTTCTGACCTTTGCAATGTGCCTCAAAAGTAATGTTCAACAACATATGGGATATCAGTATACACAAGAGAAACTGCACAACAAATTTTGGGGTTAATTTTCTCCTGTTATCCTTGTGAAATTGAAAAACAAATTGGGGCTAAACAACATTTTTATGGGAAAAACATTTATTTTTTTTACAGATCCACTTTGTAAAATTCTGTGAAGCACTTTTGGGTACAAGGGCCTCACCAGCCATCTAAATAAATTCCTTGAGGGGTCTAGTTTCTAAAATGGGGTTATTTATGGTCTTTTCCCACTGTTTAGGCACATTAGGGGTTCTCCAAACGTGACATGACACCAGCAGACCATTCCACCAAAGTCAGAGTTACAAAATGTCACTCCTTCCTTTATGAGCCATGCTGTGCGCCCAAACAATAATTTTCCCCAACATGTTGGGTATCTCCATGCTCAACAGAAATTGCACAACAATTTTTGGGGTTTATTTTAACCTGGTACCCTTGTCAAAATAAACAAATGGGGCTAAAAAAACATTTTCTGTGGGAATAATGTGATTTTTTTTTTTTCATGGCTCTGCTTTCTAAACATCTGTAAATCAGTTGGGGGTTCAAAATGCTCACCACACATCTAGATAAGTTCCTTGAGGAGTATATGGAGCGCCCCCACGTTAAGGGCAATGGGGTACTCGGTACCGGGTCTATCTCTCTCGGTTCTGGGAATGTCACGGTGGCCCGACCCGGTCCGTGGCCCTTCTGAGGGGCGTCCAATTAAAAGTGAAGTAGTTTGTACAGTGTTCGTGACGCCACCTGTGGTATTCGGTCAGGGTGACCGACGCTGCTAGGGGTCCAGTGGGGTGATGGAATGGCAGCTAGATAGTATACCTTCCCACAGGTGAAGTATGTCCCCAGGGCTTCCCAGACATGTAGGTGGTGGTGGTGGACGTTGTAAGGCGCAATGAATAACGCGGACACAAAGGTTGCAGTCTCTTTACCTTTTACTGAAGACTTCAGCGTCCACAGTCCAGAGCACAGATCACAGGGCAGGCTGAGTCTGGCCGGTACGAAGGCACATCCAGAGTTCCCTTATCCAGGTGGAAATCAGTAGCCTTCCTACTAGCGCCTGTGTGTTGTAGTACCTCCCTGCTGAGCACCACGGGATAGTCCTCACAACTTTCGTGGATGTTTCTGATGTTCTCTCTCTCTGTCCCCCAGATGATATGGATAGGACAACCCATATGACGGGGTAGACCTGGAGCTTATTTATAGGGACCCCAGAGACGCCCCTCTCCCACAATTTGCCTCCGTGTCTTCATAGGTATTAAGGTCGGGCAGCCAACTTGGAATCAACTGTCCTGCTGGTCTCTGAAGTAATGCTTAGAGCCTATTACTCCCTCGGTGTTCTGGCCACCGGCTACGCGTCTCAGAAGGAGGCTGCCGATCTTGGGGCAGAACTCCTCCCGGTATTATCTCCTTGTGCTGTGACTTCGTTTCTCACTCTCCACAATACAATTCGCTTCATGTCCTTTCTTAGGATGCTGCCGCAATGGGTGCAGGCGCAGCTCTGTAACGTTGTATCTCGTGCTTGACCTCTGTCAGGATCCCACCCCTGACAGGGACCCTCTGTCTGCAGCTCAGATGTTCCTCCTTTCCCCCTGTCTGCCTGACAGGTCCTCTCTGGGTCAAACCCAGGTAGCTTCTGACTAACTTCCTATCCAACCCACCAGTTTTACCCGTGTGTGAGGAGTGGCCTAGTAGATAGAACCTTTGCTCCCCCTGGTGGACTGGAGTGTGAAGTGTAGTGTGTGTCTTGTGATACCTGGTCAGGTGAACTCCTTTAGTACCATCAGATGTAATATCACTCCCCCTGGTGGAAGAGTGACATTACTGCAACGACCAGGATGCTGGGGCGCTGCAAATAGTTTCCATAATGGGGTCACTTGCAAGATGTTTCCACTGTTTAGGCACATCAGGGTCTCTACAAACTCTACATGCTGTCCACTAATTATTCCAGCAAATTTTGCATTCAAATGCAAATTCCAAATGGCATTCTTTCCCTTCTAAACCTTGCTGTGCTCCCAAGCACTAGTTTCACCCCACATATGGGGTGCTCAGGAGAAATTACACAACAAATTGCATTGTTACCCTTGGGAACAAGCATAACTTGGGGCTAAAAAACATTTTTGTGGGAAAAATTTGCTTTTTTTATTTTCACAGGTCACTTTATAAACTTCTGTGAAGCATCTGGAGGTTTATGGTGCTCACCACACATCTAGATATGTTCCCTGTGAGGTCTAGTTTCCAAAATGGTGTCACTTGTAAGTTGTTTACACTGTTCAGGCACATCAGGGGCTCTCCAATTGCAACATGGCGTCCGCTAATTATTTCAGAAAATTTTACATTCAAAAGATCAAATGGCTCTCCTTCCCTTCTGAGCTCTTCCATGTGCCCAAACAGTAGTTTTCCCCATATATTGGCAAACGCAGGATAAATTTCACAACCAATTTTGTTGGCCATTTGTTCCTGTTATCTTGGCAAAAATTAAAAAAATTGTGTCTAAAAAAAACTTTTTTGTGGAAAAAAAGGTAAATGTTCATATTTTCTTTCCACATTCCATTAATTCCTGTGAAGCAGCTGACTGATTAAAAAACTAATTGAATGTGGTTTTAAACACATAGAGGGCAGCAGATTTTGGAATGGTATCACTTTTGGTTATTTTCTGTCATATATGCTCCTTAATGTTACTTCAAATGTAATGTGGTCCCTAAAAAATGGTTTTGTACATTTTGTTGGAAAAAAGAGAAATTGTTGGTCAAATTTTAACCCTTATAACTTCCTAACAAAAAAAAAAAATTAGGTCAAAAATGTTTGCTGATGTAAAGAAGACATGTGGTAAATGTTATTTATTAACTATTTTGTGTGACATAACTCTTTGATTTAAGGGCATAAAAATAAAAAAAAATAAAAATGAGAAAATTGCTAACTTTTCAAAATATTCGCCAAATTTCCTATAGTTGTCGTCAAAAGTTGTTAATATAGAACAAATATTACCATTATTATGAAGTACAATATGTCACGAGTAGTGTTGAGCATTCCGATGCTGCAAGTATCGGGTATCGGCCGATACTTGCTGTATCGGAATTCCGATACCGGGATTCCGATACTCTTGTGGTATCGGGTATCGGGTATCGCAACAACATTAATGTTAAAATGTGTAAAAGAGAGAATTAAAATAAAAAATATCGCTATAATCACCTCTCCGACGCAGCCGGGACTTCAGCGAGGGAACCGGCAGCGTTGTTTGTTTAAAATTCGCGCTATTACTTGGTTACGTGAATTCCCGGCTTGTGATTGGTCAGGTCGGCCACGTTGCCGGGACGCGGACCAATCACAGCAAGCCGTGACGAAATTACGTCACGGCTTGCTGTGATTGGTCCGCGTCCCGGCAATATGGCCGCCCTGACCAATCACAAGCCGTGACGTCACGGGAGGCTGGACACGCGCCCATTTTAAAATGAGCGCGTCCAGCCTCCCGGCTTGTGATTGGTTGACCGCGGCGCAACCAATCACAAGCCGTGACGTCACGGGAGGCTGGACACGCGCCCATTTTAAAATGAGCGCGTCCAGCCTCCCGGCTTGTGATTGGTTGACCGCGGCGCAACCAATCACAAGCCGTGACGTCACGGGAGGCTGGACACGCGCCCATTTTAAAATGAGCGCGTCCAGCCTCCCGGCTTGTGATTGGTTGCGCCGCGGTCAACCAATCACAAGCCGTGACGTCACGGGAGGCTGGACACGCGCCCATTTTAAAATGAGCACGTCCAGCCTCCCGGCTTGTGATTGGTTGACCGCGGCGCAACCAATCACAAGCCGTGACGTCACGGGAGGCTGGACACGCGCCCATTTTAAAATGAGCGCGTGTCCAGCCTCCCGTGACGTCACGGCTTGTGATTGGTCAGGGCGGCCATATTGCCGGGACGCGGACCAATCACAGCAAGCTGTGACGTAATTTCGTCACGGCTTGCTGTGATTGGTCCGCGTCCCGGGAACATGGCCGACCTGACCAATCACAAGCCGGGAATTCACGTAACCAAGTAATAGCGCGAATTTTAAACAAACAACGCTGCCGGTTCCCTCGCTGAAGTCCCGGCTGCGTCGGACAGGTGAGTATAGCGATATTTTTTATTTTAATTCTTTCTTTTACACATTTATATGGTTCCCAGGGCCTGAAGGAGAGTTTCCTCTCCTTCAGACCCTGGGAACCATCAGGAATACCGTCCGATACATGAGTCCCATTGACTTGTATTGGTATCGGGTATCGGTATCGGATTGGATCCGATATTTTGCCGGTATCGGCCGATACTTTCCGATACCGATACTTTCAAGTATCGGACGGTATCGCTCAACACTAGTCACGAGAAAACAGCCATGGAATAAGTGGGATCCATTGAAGCGTTGAATAGTTATAACCACACAAATTGACACTAGTCAGAATTGTAAAATTTGGCCAGGTCAGGAAGGTGAAAACAGGCTTCTGGGTAAAGGTGTTAAACTGCCACTCTATCTCATTACCTACCCCATCCTAGCTTTCTACCTTGTTGCTTCTGCCAAAACCATTGTACAGCCACATATCTCCTGGCAGTCCATTTTGTTTAATAGTGCTAGATTATACTGCAGCTGCAGGGCCTGCCATTGCTGGCCCTATACTGCCAGACATATCCTTGCTTGCCAAATGCTAATTCTGTACCATGGACTCTCTGCATATGCCACTGGAACTTCAAAACTATGCCAGTCATGCGATTTTTGTCTGCCTACTGTATTTCATAGTAATAGTCTGTACTGTTGCTATCAGGGCTGCTGTGCTTGGCCCTAAAGGACCACACATCTCTTTGTCTGCCAGTAAGGCATTGGCTTTCTCGTCTGTGCGGTAATGAAGCAGCAACAAAAGAAAGTTCAAATTAAATGTCTTTATGTGCCAACTTATGAAAATAAATCCAAACATTATTATACAATTTGCAACCAGATTGTTTGAATTATTCTGTATTAATCTGCTGCTATGGGCGACTGTGGCAATGACTTTACTCTAGTCTCTGACTCTGGACTGTGTTCAATCTCACACAGGCATCCATACACAGATCCTCCTGCTCTGAAGCATGCAAACCAATACTGACATGTCCAACCATTATCTGAAAGTTAAATAGGAATCGTGGACATGGGCAACCTCCAAGACCCGGACTGAAGGGAGAGATCCATCCCAATACCTTCCTATAGATCTATACAAAAATAATAACCCATGTCAGGTTTCCTAAATCTGACTTGATCAAATAGCTTGACCCAGTCCACACTCACTTTTGTTTTGCGTTGTAACCACAGCTGTGCCTGTAATTACAGTGCTCTTCAGTGGGTTCAGTATGTTTTCATACACATCTTGAGGGGACAAGTAACTACCCTCCTAGATGATTTTCATCCCTGCCTCACACTGCCCTATCTCAACTCTCTCCCATGCTGGTACTACCACTGCACAGCCGTGTCAGCCACCCATCTCCTGGGTGACCACTGTGTTTCATAGAGCTAGTTTGCATTTTTGCAAGGGCTGCAATTGCTGGCCTTAACTGTCAGACATCTCCATGTCTGCCCTGTCCTAATTCTCTACCATGCAATTTATGTAATTGTCACAGCCATTGCACAGCCCACCAGACACACATTGCATGGCTGCCCACTTTGTTTCATAGTGCTAGATTATACTGTTTCCGCTGTGGCTGCATTTGCTCATTGTAAACTGCCACATATAGACTTGCTCCTTTCCAACGGTTTGTCAAATTGCTCCTGCCACTGCCACTGAACAGTTATGCAAGCGACACATCTCCTTCATAGTGCTAGACAGTCCTACTGATGCTGGGACATGCATTCTTTTGAGAGTATACAAACATGAAATAGTTTCAAAATTAGGGCTATAATTTGAAAACAAAATTGTTGACAACAATCCATATCTTTTTCATTTTAAAAATAGTACAGCTGTTTTCTCCCCCTAAACAATGGGATAATTTTTGGACAGTTTGATGACCAGCCTTTATAATTATCTAATTATTTTTGTGATTAGAAAACCAGTTACAGACCCCAAAAGGGATATTTTTTTATGTTATTGGATGGAGAAACAATAACTTCTTCATGTTCAAAACCATACATTTGTTTTGCTGTTTTGTCTCCAGAAAAAAAACAGTTTAATTAAAAGGTATTGTAAGAAACAGCTCCAAAATAAATAACCTTGTATAGATACCCATTTTTGAATTGTGTGCACATTTCACACTAAATCTAGTGTGGTGATATTCAGGAGGTAAATATTACAGTAGCAACAGGCAATGTTATTTAATTACGGTAAATTCATTAAAAAGGTGATAGACAACTGTATTTATGAAATGGTTTCCTGTTTCCTCAATCTTAAAGTAAAAATTTTTCACATCAAGGTATTTTGAGGCATCATTATCATTCTTACCATCAGATATTATTTCTGTGGTAAAAATTACAATTAGCCATTTCCTTTCATATTTTATTTTTACATTTTTCTTGTGTACCAGCATTCTGTTCAATGAAGCATAACATGCTTTTCTATGTGACATCTCAAGTGTATAGATGATAAAAAAACAGTCAAAAATGCCTGGTTGCCAAAGCTAAGAAGCAATACATCAGAATGTAAGTCCCTTGGGATATACTTAGGCTTACTGAAAGCCCTTTTCAATTGAAACTCACAAGGTCTTGATGCTTTTCTGTTGAACAATGAAGTTCATGTGTGATAATTACTGTAAAAATCAAAGCTTTCAAAAACATCCATTAATGACTAATATTGCATATGTACATTTGCATTTTCTAAATATTATAGCTGATTGTTGATTAATATATTAACCCCTTCCCGACATGTGACGGTATAGTACGTCACATGTCGGGACCCCCGCTTTGATGTGCGCTCCGGCGGTGAGCGCACATCAAAGTCGCGACATGTCAGCTGTTTTTTACAGCTGACATGTGCGCGCAATAGCGGCGGGTGAAATCGCGATCACCCGCCGCTATTAACTAGTTAAATGCCGCTGTCAAGCGCAGACAGCGGCATTTAACTACCGCATCCGGCCGTGCGGCCGGATATGAGCGCATCGCCGACCCCTGTCACATGATCGGGGGTCGGCGATGCTCCTCCATTGTAACCATAGAGGTCCTTGAGACCTCTATGGTTACTGATTGCCGGTGGCTGTGAGCGCCCCCCTGTGGTCGGCGCTCACAGCACACCTGCATTTTAGCTACATAACAGCGATCTGATGATCGCTGTTATGTAGCAGAGCCGATCGGGCTGTGCCTGCTTCTAGCCTCCCATGGAGGCTATAGAAGCATGGCAAAAGTAAAAAAAAAAAGTTTTTAAAAATGTGAAAAAAATAAAAAAAACATAAAAGTTTAAATCACCCCCCTTTCGCCCCAATCAAAATAAATCAATAAAAAAACCCAAAAACCTACACATATTTGGTATCGCCGCGTTCAGAATCGCCCGATCTATCAATTAAAAAAAAGCATTAACCTGATCGCTAAATGGCGTAATGAGAAAAAAATTCGAAACGCCAGATTTACGTTTTTTTGGTCGCCACGACATTGCATTAAAATGCAATAACGGGCGATCAAAAGAACGTATCTACACCAAAATGCTATCATTAAAAATGCCAGCTCGGCACGCAAAAAATAAGCCCTCACCTGACCCCAGATCACGAAAAATGGAGACGCTACGAGTATCGGAAAATGGCGCAATTTTGTTTTGTTTTGTTTTTTGCAAAGTTTGGAATTTTTTTTCACCACTTAGGTGAAAAATAACCTAGTCATGTTAGGTGTCTATGAACTCGTAGTGACCTGGAGAATCATAATGGCAGGTCAGTTTTAGCATTTAGTGAACCTAGCAAAATAGGCAAGCAAAAAACAAGTGTGGGATTGCACTTTTTTTGCAATTTCACTGCACTTGGAATTTTTTTCCCGTTTTCTAGTACACGACATGCTAAAACCAATGATGTCGTTCAAAAGTACAACTCGTCCCGCAAAAAATAAGCCCTCACATGGCCAAATTGACGGAAAAATAAAAAAGTTATGGCTCTGGGAAGGAGGGGAGCGAAAAACGAAAACGGAAAAACGGAAAAAGCTCCGGGGGTGAAGGGGTTAACACAAATCGACTAGCTATCTTAACTGTACAGTACATTTTAAAGACTATCTTGTTCTTTGATAATATTTTTACAATAATAGATAAAATGGCTATAATTTTCTGATGGAGTAACTTTTACTCCCTCTTTCAAAAAAGTACAGTTTTACATGATGACAATAAATGCAATTAACATAGCATATAAAAATATTTTTACGGATTTAAAATATGTAAGTTGAACATAATAGAGAGACAGTACATGTGCAGTTCCATATTTTTTTATAACCCTTCACGACTGATGATATATGTTTACGACATCAGCCATGTCCCTGACTGTGTGTGAGCCCATATCTTTCCCCTCACTTGATGGCTAATTTATTCAGCCATCAAGTGCCTCTAACATCCAATATCAAGCTGTGGCTGTTATCCAGTTAAATGCTGCGGTCAATCACTAACAACGGCATTTAACATGCAGAGATAGGAAGCGTGTCACTGATCCCACCCATCGGCATCCCTGTTAAATGATTGCTTCGCATCATTGGGCTGTCATGACAGACGGGGGTCTGCTGATGCCTGTAATCATGATCCTACTGTGAACGTTGGCCCATGTTGTTCACAGGAGGATCATGATCTACCATATCAGTTGATAACTTGCCCAGTCCTTTTTTACTATTTTAGTCGTGAAAAAAAATTGCAAATTTGTAAGAAAAAATATAAAACATTTCTTTGTGTCACTCTTTTAAGGGATCCATCAATTTTATTACTTTGTCTTCAATTATTTTTTTTGAGGATTTGTTTTTGAAGGTCAAATACGCTTGGGGTGAGAGGGGCATGATTATGGAACCCAAGGCAAGGCTAGTATAGGGAAAGAGACTCCTACCAGGACTAGTCCTGACATATTTGAATATACAGAGCTGTGGATTCAAAGATCATTTTTTAAAAAGAGAAATATTAGCATAACACATGAAATACTTTTGTAGAATACTACAATCACTTGAAAACCCAAATCCCTAAAACCTTACTTTTCTAGCGGAATAGCAGACTTATTTAAAAAAAAAAAGTTTTCCTCTACGGAGAGCCATAAAATAATATTGAACTCAAAACAAGCTTTCAAATGTATTAGAATTCAGGAGATCGTCTACAAAGTTCTTACGGATAGCACATTACTTCAATGAAGTTTCACAAATGTAACCCTATATATGACATATGACTATGAACTGGTTGAGATGTAGCAAGGACCAGGGTCATACTTACACATTCATCAACATTCCTTAAATTAATCTATTTATACAGTGGTGTGAAAAAGTGTTTACCTTATTCCTAATTTTCTATCCTTTTGCATGTTTGTCACAGTTAAATATTTTAGATCATCAAACAGATTTAAATATTAGACTGGATCACGGAGTGAATTACCTATGCGATGAACTGCTTGCTAGAGTAGGGGTGCACTTTACGAAGACTGTAAATCATGTATTTGGAAGTCGCATTGCTACACTCATCAGGAGAGCTTTAACCCCTTAACGACCGCCGATATGCCTTTTAACGGCGCCAGTTAAGGGTACTTAAACCACAGCGCCGTTAATTAACAGCGCTGTGGAAAAAGTGTATAGCGCCCCTCAGAGTCAGATTTTCTCTGGGGTCTCGGTTGCCGGGGGTAGCCAAGAACACAGAGAACATGATTCGGGTCAGTTTTTACCGACCCCTGAGTTGCGATTGCTGGTAATTAACTGTTTACCGGCGGTCGCAAAGAAAAAAAAAGTGATTTGCCATTTAATTTCTCTGTCCTCCGATGTGATCACACATCAGAGGACAGAGAAATGGGGTCCCTGATTGCCCCAATACTCACCCGTCTCCCACGGTGCTCCTCATGGCTCCCCATGGGCGCCGCCATCTTCTTTTAACAAAAAAATGGCACCCCGAAGATTTTGGGGTCTCAGCTGCCGGGGGTAGCCGAGACCCCAAAGAACATGATCGGGGTCGGTTTTTACTGACCCCTGTTTTGTGATCACCGGTAAATAACCGTTTACCGGCGACCTCAAAAAAATGCGGTGTTTTATGCTCTGTCCTCTGATGTGATCGCACATCAGAGGACAGAGAAATAGGGGGATCGGGTACCCTGTTATACTTACTGGTGTCCCTGGGTCCTCCTGCTTCCTCTCCTGGCCGCCGCCTTCTTGCTTCGGTAAGAAAATGGCGGGCACATGCGCCGTGATCTGCCGTCCGGCAAAGGAAGATTTTTTCCTCGTTTTTATTTTGGTCACTGTGAGATCCTATCACAGTGATCAAAATAAAAAAATTGCAAAGAACCCCTCTTTATCACCCCCTTAGTTAGGAAAAATAATGAAATAAAAATAGCATGTATTTCTATTTTCCAATTAGGGTTAGGGCTAGGGCTAGGGTTAGGATTAGGGTTAGGGTTAGGGTTGGGGCTAAAGTTAGGGTTAGAGTTTGGATTAGGGTTCGGGTTGGGATTAGGGTTTGGATTAGTGCT
The DNA here is from genome assembly GCF_051348905.1 of Ranitomeya variabilis. Classification (NCBI taxonomy): domain Eukaryota; kingdom Metazoa; phylum Chordata; class Amphibia; order Anura; family Dendrobatidae; genus Ranitomeya; species Ranitomeya variabilis. The sequence goes on from NC_135236.1 coordinate 318,412,514, forward strand.
AGGGTTGGCATTAGGGTTAGGGTTGGCATTAGGGTTACGTTTGGGATTAGGGTTACGTTTGGGATTAGGGTTAAGGTTAGGGTTGGGATTAGGGGTGTATTGGGATTAGGATTAGGTTTGAGGTTAGGGTTGAGATTAGGATTAGGGGTGTGTTGGGCTTAGGGTTTTGATTAGGGTTATGGTTAGGGCTGGGATTAGGGTTAAGGGTGTTTTGGGGTTAGGGTTGTGATTAGGTTTGAATTGGGGGGTTTCAACTCTTTAGGTACATCAGGGGGTCTCCAAACGAGACAGCCAATTTTGCGCTCAAAACGTCAAATGGTGCTCCCTCCCTTCTGAGCTCTCCCGTGCGCCCAGTGGTTTACCCCCACATATGGGGCATCAGCGTACTAAATACTAGTTGGACAACAACTTTTGGGGTCCAGTTTCTCCTGTTACCCTTGCAAAAATAGAAAAAAAATTGGGGCCAAAAAAATCATTTTTGTGGAAAAATTTTTTTTTATTTTCACGGTTCTGCGTCAAACTTCTGTGAAGCACTTGGGTGTTCAAAATGCTCACCACACATCTAGACAAGTTCCTTGGGGGCGTCTAGTTTCCAAAATGAGGTCACTTGTGGGGCTTCTACTGTTTAGTTACATCAGGAGCTCTGCAAATGCAACATGACGCCCACAGACCATTCTATCAAAGTCTGCATTTTAAAAAGTCACTATTTCCCTTCCGAGCCCCGATGTGTGCCCAAACAGTAGATCCCCCTACACATAGTGTATCAGTGTATTCAGGACAAATTGGACAACAACTTTTGGGGTCCAATTTCTCCTGTTACCCTTGGGAAAATAAAAAATTGGGGGCTAAAAAAATCATTTTTGTGGAAAATTTTTAATCAGAGGTATCCAATGGCTGGATATCCTTAAGGACAAAAATGTCCAGGAAGGATGGGAAATATGGAAAAAATTAGATTCTCAAAGCACAATCATTAACAATTCCAAAAAGAGGGAAGAATATGAAGCATTTAAGGAAACCAGGATGGATGAACACAGAACATGAACGCATGCTAAAAAGGAAGAAAGAAATGTTTATCAAATGGAAAGAGGGAGACATATCTAAAGAAGAATATAATGCTGTCTGCAGAACCTATAGGGGACAAATCAGATTATCTAAAGCTGACAACAAATTAAGGCTTGCAAGAGATGTCAAAAGCAATAAAAAAAGGTTTTTGGTGATATGTCAAATGTAAAAGAAAAGTCAAAGATGCTATAGGATTTTTACAGGATGAAAATTATGAAATGGTAAGAAAGGATGTTGAGAAGGCTGAACTTTTAAATTCCTATTTTGCATTTGTTTTCTCTCAGACAGGAAATGTAACATCAACTAATCTTCACTGTTCTATTAAAGGTATAGAAGAATCCAGGATATCTATAAACAGAAAGATAGTGAGGAAACACTTAGCTAACATAAATTAATTCAAGTCTCCAGGACCAGATGTATTACACTGCAGACTACTGAAGGAGATAGCAGAATAAATTTTTGAACCACTCTCCATAATCTTTGAATATTCTTGGAGCACAGGAGAAGACCCAGAAGACTGGAGAAGAGCAAATGTTGTTCCTATCTTCAATAAGGGGAAGAAGGTGGACCCAGGGAACTATAGGCCGGTGAGTCTGACTTCTACAGTATATCAGGAAAGATCTTTGAACAAGTTATTAAACAACATGCATGTAAGTACCTGGAAAAGAATGAAGTGATTAACCAGAGTCAGCCTGGGTTTGTATCTAATAAGTCATGTCAGACTAACTTAATTTCCTTTTATGACAGAATCACTGACTGGGTGGATCAGGGAAATGCTGTAGATATATTATATCTTGACTTCAGCAAAGCATTTGACAAAGTATCTCACACCATCCTTATTGAAAAAATGAATAAGTATGGAATGGACAAGGCAACTGTTAGGTGGATTCATAACTGGCATAGTGATTGGACCCAAAGAGTGGTCATAAATGGCTGCACATCCAGGTTGAAGAATGTCTCAAGTGGGGTACCACTTGGTTCTGTCCTGGGCCCTGTATTGTTCAACATCTTTATCAGTGATTTAGATGAAGTAATTGATGGTACACTGATTAAATTTGCTGACACAAAGCTAGGGGGATAGCTAATACTAGAGGAGAGAGAGAGGATTCAAAAAGAATAAACTGGAGAAGTGGGCAGCAGCTAACAGAATGGTTTATAACAGGGAAAAATGCAAAGTACTACATCTGGGCAATAAAAATGAAAAAAGCATGTATAGAATGGGAGGAATAGGGCTAAGCCACAGCACATGTGAAAAAGACTTTTGTATAATAATAGATCATAAACTGAACATGAGTCAGCAGTGTGATGCAGCGGCAAAAAAGGCAAATGCTATTCTGGGATGTATTACAGTCTAGATCACAAAAAGTCATTATTGCCCTCTTCTCCTCTTTGTGTCCAGTTTTGGGCACCACATTTTAAAAATACATCAACAAACTGGAGCAAGTTCAGAGAACAGCGACGAGAATAATGACTGGTCTGCAAACCATGTCCTATGAGAAACGGTTACAGGATTTGGGAATGTTTAGCTTGCAAAAAAGAAGACTGAGAGGAGACTTAATAGCTGTCTCCAAATATCTCCAGGGCTGTCACATTGTAGAAAGATCATCGTTATTCTCATTTGCACAAGGAAAGATTAGAAGCAATGGGATGAAACTGAATGGGAGGAGACAGATTACATATTAGAAAAAACTTTTTGACAGGGTGATCAATGAGTGGAACAGGCTGCCACGAGAGGTGGTGAGTCATCCTTCCATGGGAGTCTTCAAACAGAGGCTTGACAGACATCTGTCTGGGATGATTTAGTGAATCCTGCTTTGAGCATGGGGTTGGACCAGATGACCCAGGAGGTCCCTTCCAACTCTACCATTCTATGATTCTAGACAAAGATAACTGAAAGGTATTACAAGTAAACACAAAATGCTGCTTTTAAATGCAGGTCTTATTAAGGGAAAAAGAAATCCAAACCTACATCATTCTGTGTGAAAAAGAGATTTCTTATCCCCTTAAAACATAAATTGACTGTGGTTTATCACATCTTTGGGAAGCTAAGTTCAAATTTGCTAGCCACATCCAAGCCTGATTACTGCCACACCTGTTCTCAATCAAGAAATCATTTAAATAGGACCTTCTTGACAAAGTGAAGTAGACCAAATGATACTCAAAAGCTAGAAATCATGCCCCGATCCAAAGAAATTCTGGAACAAATGAGATACAACATAATTAAGGTCTATCAGTCTGGAAAAGGTTATAAAGCCACATATAAAGCTTTGGGACTTCAGTGAACCACAGTGAGAGCCATTATCCACAAATGGTGAAAACATGGAGCAGTGGTGAACCTTCCAGGGAGTGGCCGGCTGATCAAAATTGCTCTAAGAGCGCAATGATGATTCATCCAAGAGGTCATAAAAGACCTCACAACAATATCAAAAGAACTACAGCCCTCACTTGCCTGTTAAGGTAAGTATTTATTACTCCATCACAAGAAAGAGACCTGGCAAAGATTGCCTGCAGGTAGAGTAAAAAAAATAAAAATACGTAAGGGCCTAAATTGGAGATATACCAAAGGAAAAGCAAGAACCCATAAAATTTTACTTTTAATTATGGTCATTCAAAAACCAACATGCAATATCCTAACATAGCGAGTAGGGTAATCCAGGTCAGATACTAACACTACTTTAATGATATTTTAAAAATCAAGAAAAATTAAAAGGAAGACAGACATTTTTCCTCAGTATCCCTTCCCAACAGAGGAGATTGGCTCTCTAGGGGATTCATTATGGCACCCCTGCTCTATGTCGGCTATCCTTACATGACGCTAGAAGGACTAGCCTCGCTAAAGCCAACACGACCACCCAAATAAAGTGCTTATGTTTTATGTGCATTACAATGTCCACATCTGATGAAGCCACTATAGGAATTCATATAGATTTGCTGTCTATTTGTGGGTGTAAAGTTTATACAAGTTTAGAGAGAAAAATGTGCTCACTACATACAATGGAGAGACTAAATATATGTAGCAGATATAGTAACAAGGAGTAATCAAGTGGGGTAGAAAATATATATATTGCGGAGCTATCAGTCATATCCACATTTTGTATTTACCCCAGTTACTCAATAAGCAAGTAGGAAAAGCAAATTTCCCTAAGAGCGCAGTAATGAATTATCCAAGAGTTCACAAAAGACCCCACAAAAATATTGAAAGAACTTGTCACGGGAGTACTGGGTAGACTAAGGCTGGTTACCCGGGCCCCTACGATATCCCTTAGGCTAGGAAAACCCTGTCTGACCCTTTCCCAGAAGTTACACTAAAGGTGTGCATGTCTGGGCCGCCAGGCCTGACCCTGTCTCCTGTTTCAGCCCTAAGCTGAAACCACCACCCGCCACCCAGTGAAGAGACCACACACCAATCCCCACAGAAAGCACAGACAGGGAAAACTGAAAAATGCACCACGCCGCAGACACACAGGAATACACTATAATGTGCACAGGGCAAAACAAATACAAATATAGGAAGGAGGAATATGACAAAGGATAATACTCCACCAGATACGATATTCCTACAACAAGACCACCACTCCAGACCGGAATCGCTAGGCACAAAGCACAAGCTATAATCGGCAACTCCCAAAGTCCAGCACGACTATTTAAAGGCCGTGGGCATGACCGAGCCTCCAACCAAATTACCAGCTAGATTAACCCCGAGCAAGCTGGATAAAGTCTAGCCGACGCCACTGAGCGTGTAGGGGACGTATGTGGAATTACCGCTGTCTGTCGGACGCCCTAGTATGAACAGCGTCCGACATGACAGTACCCCGCCTTCTACGATGGACACCAGGGCCCTCACGACTTATAGGACACGGCTTGTCCGGATGGCGGCGGTGAAATATACTGACCAGCCAGTCCGCATGTATGTCCGAAGCTGGTACCCAAGACCTCTCCTCCGGCCCGTAACCACACCAGTGTACCAGGTACTGTAATGTGCGGCGCACTATACGAGAGTCAACCACCTTGGAGACTTCAAACTCCAAATTGCCATCCACCAAGACTGGAGGTGGCATCGGCGCCGCATCCATGGATCCCACCATCTTCTTTAAAAGAGATATGTGAAACAAGTTGTGTATCTTATATACCGTAGGAAGCTCCAATCGGTAGGCTACCGGGTTAATGATGGCGGCAACCCTAAATGGACCAATAAACCTTGGACCCAATTTCAAGGATGGAATCTTGAGTTTTATGTTATTTGTGGACAACCACACCCAGTGACCCACACTCAGGTCCGGACCTGTCACATGTTTACTGTCAGCCACTCGTTTGTACCTTGCACCTACGTTCAGCAAGCGCTGTTTCACTCTCCTCCACACAGATGCCAGTTGTGCTCGTAACTGGTCCTCCTCCGGGACGCCAGTAGAACCCCCCTGATGCAGCATACAAAACGGAGGATGGAGCCCGTAAACACAAAAGAACGGGGACTCCCCAGACGATTCCTGATGGTGATTATTTATAGCAAACTCAGAAAAAGGAAGGAACGTCGACCACTCCTCCTGATTGTCAGAAACAAAACAGCGTAAGTACTGCTCCAAATTCTGGTTCATACGCTCGGTCTGACCATTTGACTGAGGATAAAACGTAGAAGAATGTGACAACTTGATCCCCAGCCATGAGCAAAAAGCTTTCCAAAATTTTGCCACAAACTGAGTACCCCTATCAGACACGATGTCGGACGGGACCCCGTGAAGTCTGACCACCTCCTGCACAAATACCTGAGCCAGAGTCTTAGCGTTAGGCAACGAAGGCAAGGACACAAAGTGCGACATCTTTGAGAACCAATCAAAAACCACCAGAATGACCATGTTCCCAGCAGAGGAGGGCAAATCTGTGATAAAATCCATGGAAATCTCCGTCCATGGCCTACTGGGTACCCCGAGAGGATGTAGTGTGCCAGCAGGACGGGAGCGGGATGTCTTAGCCCTAGCGCACGTGGTACATGCTGATACGTACGAGACCACGTCCTGTCAGATTTTGGGCCACCAGAATCGATGCAACACCAACTCCAAAGGTACCCCTAACCCCTGGATGGCCAGCCAGGACAACATCATGATGCTCACCCAACACCTTTAGGCGAAGATGGAGCGGTACAAACGATTTATTAATGGGAAGCTCTGGTGGTACCTCCTCCTGAGCCTCGGCAATCTCAGCCTCAACTTCGGTCGTGAGAGCCGAGATGACTACACCCTTTTGGAGGATGGGTACCGGATCTTCCCGAGGTTCTCCCCCCGGAAAACACCTGGACAAAGCATCCGCCTTAGTGTTCTTAGACCCAGGTCGGTACGTAACAAAAAAGTTGAACCGCGTGAAAAACAATGCCCAGCGAGCCTGCCTGGGGGACAGATGCTTGGCTGACTCCAAATACAGCAGATTTTTATGGTCGGTGATATCTGTATCCTGATGGACCGGCCCCTCCAAAAAGTGTCGCCATTCCTCAAAAGCCAACTTGATAGCCAACAACTCCCTGTTGCCGATATCGTAATTACGTTGGCAGTTGACAGCTTCTTGGAAAAGTAGGCGCATGGATGCAACTCGCCCAAGGATGAGCCTTGAGACAGCACCACCCCCACTCCAACCTCAGACGCATCGACTTCCGCGGTAAATGGTTTTGATACATCCGGTTGCACCAGAATGGGGGCTGAAGCAAAACTGTTCTTCAGAAATTCAAATGCGCGCACAGCAGCCTGAGGCCAGGCGAAGAAATTGGTACCCTTTTTAGTCATGTCAGTAAGCGGTTTAGCAATGGTAGAAAAATCCTTGATAAACTTCCTATAATAGTTGGAAAACCCAAGGAACCGCTGGAGTGCTTTTAGGTTATCAGGCCGTTCCCAATGCAGCACCGCTTGCACCTTAGCGGCGTCCATTTTAAACCCTGAAGCAGACATAATATAACCCAAGAAAGGCAACTCCTGAACCGAAAATACACATTTCTCAAGTTTAGCATAGAGCTTATTTTCCCTGAGTAGCTGTAACACCTGCCTCACATGCTCTAAATGAGTATCACGGTCGCATGAATAAATGAGAATGTCATCTAGGTACACAATAACGAATTTCCCCAGAACATGCGAGAATACATCATTTATGAAATGTTGAAAAACTGCAGGCGCGTTTGTCGACCCAAATGGCATTACCAAATTATCAAAATGACCCTCAGAAGTATTAAAAGCCGTCTTCCACTCATCACCTTGAGGGACTCTTATGAGGTTGTACGCCCCCCTGAGGTCAAGCTTGGAAAACCACTTAGCACCAGCCACCTGGTTGAACAAATCAGGTATCAGTGGCATAGGGTATGGATCACGAACCGTAATCTGGTTTAACTCCCTGAAATCCAGACACGGGCATAGTCCGCCATCTTTCTTTTTAATGAAGAAGAACTCCGCTGCCACCAGCGAGGATGAAGGCCTGATGTGCCCTTTGCTCAGACTCTCAGCAATGTAGTCTTTTAACGCTTGCCTCTCAGGACTAGAGATGTTGAACATCCTAGCTTTCGGCAATTTGGCCCCTGGTTTAAACCTAATAGTACAGTCATAGGGGCGATGTGGTGGCAATTCTGAGCAACCCTTCTCTGAGAACACAACCGCAAAATCCAGCAACTCAGGAATGCTTGGAGTCACAGCGGACACACATGTGGCCAGGCAATTCTCCTGGCAAAATCCGCTCCACTGAATTATGTCCTGAGTTTTCCAGTCAATAACCGGGTTGTGCATAGATAACCATGGAAAACCCAGAACCATTTGTGCAGGAAGATTACTGAGCACCCTACATGTAACCTGCTCAGAATGTAGGACCCCAATGTGGAGTTTCACCTCAGCCACAAACTCAGTAATCTCCCCCTGTGGGAGAGGGGTAGCATTGATGGTGACCACCCGGATAGGATGAGGCAATTTTTCGACCGTGAACCCGGCCGTGCGCGCAAACTCCTCATCAATGAGATTAGTGGCCGAACCACTATCCACAAAAACAGTGATTGGCAGCTCTCTGCCAGCGACCATAACTCTGGCAGGGAGCATACATTGAGAGACCACCATGGAGGATATGCATAAGCTCAGATTTTCCTCCTCCACACCCTCTGAGCTTAGAAGTCTTCGACCATTGCGCTTTTCTTAGAAAACAGAGGACAAGCATTTACATATTGCCCCTTTTTACCACAGCAAAAACAGGCTCCCCACTTCCTGAGTGAGGGGGCTTGCTGACGTGACACCCCTGCAATTTGCATAGGCTCCGTGGGCTCACCTGCAGCAACCTCACGTGCACCTACGACCTCCCCCATAGGCGGCGTCTCTAGCGCCCCTGACGCAAACGGCGATAAATGCGGACAACAAGACTCATGGCAGACTCTAGAGAAGCAGGAGTCTCATACATCAGGAGGGCTTGTTTAACACTTCTCGAAACCCCATATACAAACTGACTCCGCAGCGCCGGGTCATTCCATTGTGTGTCCACCGCCCAGCGGCGAAATTCAGAACAGTAATCCTCTGCCATTCGCTCCCCCTGGCAGAGAGCTCGTATTTTAAATTCTGCTAGAGCCAATCTGTCAGGATCATCATATATGAGTCCAAGAGCAGAAAAAAAACTCTCCACTGAGTTAAATGCAGCTGAATCAGAAGGTAATGAAAACGCCCATGCTTGGGGATCTCCATTCAGTAATGACAAAACCAAGCCCACACGCTGAGCCTCATTACCTGAAGAAAGCGGGCGCATACAAAAATATAATTTGCAAGCTTCACGGAAAACAACAAATTTACTGCATTCCTGTTATGATCCTAGTGGCAAGGATTACAGGTAGGACTAGCTAAGTAACTGAACAGACGACTAGCTCTGGGAAGGTGGTAACTAGATTGACCGCAACCTGATCCTATCCGCAAACAACTATAAGTAGCCGTGGAACGTTACCTAAAATCCTAGACGTCTCTTCACGGCCTGAGAAACTGACTATTCCTGGAGGGAAAGAAAGTCCTCTCTTGCCTCAGTGGAATGACCCCAAAGATATAGAATAGCTCCCCACAAATATTAACGGTGAGTTAAGGGGAAAGCACAAACACAGAGATGAAATTAGATTTAGCAAATGAGGCCCGCTAATACTAGATAGCAGAAAATAGGAAGGGAACTGTGCGGTCAATAAAAAAACCCTATTCAAAATATCCACGCAGAGATTGCTCGAGCCCCCGCACCAACTAACGGTGCGGGGGAAGCAACTCCGTACCCAGAGCTTACAGCAACAAGAAATTACATATTAGCAAGATGGACTAGACTCATCATACACAGAAATCATATTGCAGGCAGATGAGCAAAAAAATATTCAAACAGAACTTAGCTTATCCTGAAGAGGCAGAAAACGAGATAGTCAGGAGTAATCAGAATAGCACTGAATACATTGACAGCCGGCAACAAGTGGAAGTGAAGCAGAGCTAAATAGGAGCCTCCCTGGTGAATAACGAGGCAGCTGATCCAGCCAGACCCACAGGATAATAAACCAAACCACCAGGGGGAGCCAAAAAACCAAAGTCACACAATACCATCTGTGACCACAAGAGGGAGCCTGAAAACGGAGTTCACAACAGTACCCCCCCTTGAGGAGGGGTCACCGAACCCTCATCAAAACCCCCAGGGTGATCAGGGTGAGCCACATGGAAGGCACGAACCAAATCGGCCGCATGAACATCAGAGGCGACAACCCAGGAATTATCCTCCTGACCATAGCCTTTCCACTTAACCAAATACTGAAGCCTCCGTCTAGAAATACGAGAATCCAAGATCTTCTCTACCACGTATTCCAATTCTCCCTCAACCAGCACAGGGGCAGGAGGCTCAACCGAAGGAACCACAGGCACCACATACCTACGCAACAACGACCGATGGAACACATTATGAATAGCAAACGATGCCGGGAGGTCCAAACGAAATGACACAGGGTTAAGGACTTCCAAAATCTTATAAGGACCGATAAACCAAGGCTTAAACTTAGGAGAGGAGACCTTCATAGGAACAAAGCGAGAAGACAACCACACCAAGTCCCCAACGCAAAGTCGGGGACCCACACAGCGACGGCGGTTGGCAAAGCGCTGAGCCTTCTCTTGTGACAGCTTCAAATTGTCCACCACATGATTCCAAATCTGATGCAACCTATCCACCACAACATCCACTCCAGGACAGTCAGAAGGCTCCACCTGACCCGAGGAAAAACGAGGATGAAACCCTGAATTACAAAAAAAAGGCTAAACCAAAGTAGCAGAACTAGCCCGATTATTAAGGGCAAACTCGGCCAATGGCAAAAAAGTCACCCAGTCGTCCTGTTCAGCAGAAACAAAACATCTTAAATAGGCTTCCAAAGTCTGATTAGTGCGCTCGGTTTGGCCATTCGTCAGAGGATGGAAGGCCGACGAAAAAGACAAATTAATGCCCATCTTAGCACAAAAGGTCCGCCAAAATCTAGACACAAACTGGGATCCTCTGTCGGAAACAATATTTTCAGGGATCCCGTGCAAACGAACCACATTTTGAAAAAACAGAGGAACCAAATCGGAGGAGGAAGGCAACTTAGGCAAGGGCACCAAATGGACAATCTTAGAAAAATGATCACACACCACCCAAATGACAGACATTCTCTGAGAGACAGGGAGATCTGAAATAAAATCCATGGAAATGTGCGTCCAAGGCCTCTTCGGGACAGGCAAAGGTAACAACAAGCCACTGGCACGAGAACAGCAAGGCTTAGCCCGAGCACAAATTCCACAAGACTGCACAAAGGAACGCACATCCCGCGACAAGGAAGGCCACCAGAAGGACCTAGCCACCAAATCTCTGGTACCAAAAATCCCAGGATGGCCTGCCAACACCGAAGAATGAACCTCGGAAATAACTCTGCTGGTCCATCTATCCGGGACAAACAGTCTCTCCGGTGGGCAACGGTCAGGTCTATCCGCCTGAAACTCCTGCAGCACTCGTCGCAAATCTGGGGAGATGGCAGACAAAATCACCCCTTCTCTGAGGATACCAGCTGGCTCTGAATCACCAGGAGAGTCAGGCACAAAACTCCTAGAAAGAGCATCAGCCTTCACATTCTTCGAACCAGGCAGGTATGAGACCACAAAATCAAAACGAGAGAAAAACAACGACCAACGAGCCTGTCTAGGATTCAGCTGCTTGGCCGACTCGAGATAAATCAAATTCTTGTGATCAGTCAAGACCACCACACGATGCTTAGCTCCCTCAAGCCAATGTCGCCACTCCTCAAATGCCCACTTCATAGCCAACAACTCCCGATTACCAACATCATAATTATGCAACACAAGAAAGCGAATCACCTCCTGATGAACAGGAGTCATGCACATGGTCACTTGTGTCCAGTACTGAGGTTTATTCGTAGCCAATGGTGTAGCATCAATTCCCCTTAGTGGAATAGGGAATTTTAAAGGCTCCATAACAAAACCACAGCGCCTGGCAAATGACAAATCCATCAGACTCAGGGCAGCACCTGAATCCACAAAAGCCATAACCGGGTAAGATGACAGGGAACAAATCAGGGTAACAGACAAAATAAACTTAGGCTGTAAAGTACCGTATATACTCGAGTATAAGCCGAGATTTTCAAATTTTTGGGCTGAAAGTGCCCCTCTCGGCTTATACTCGAGTCATGATCGGTGGTGGGGTCGGCGGGTGAGCACTGTCATATACTTACCTAGTCCCGGCGATCCTGACGCTCCCCCTGCCTGTCACACTGTCTTCAGTGCCGCAGCCTCTTCCCCTGAGCGGTCACGTGGGACCGCTCATTAGAGAAATGAATAGGCGACTCCACCTCCCATAGGGGCAGAGCCGCCTATTCATTTCTCTAATGAAGCGGTGCCGGTGACCGCTGATAGAGAAAGAGGCTGCGGCACCGAAGACAGGCAGGGGGAGGAGCGGGACGCCGGGAGCAGGTAAGTATGACATATTCACCTGTCCTCGTTCCACACGCCGGGCGTCGCGCCATCTTCCCGGCGTCTCTCTCTCTGCACTGACTGTTCAGGCAGAGGGCGCGATGACGCATATAGTGTGCGCGCCGCCCTCTGCCTGATCAGTCAGTGTGGAGAGACGCCGGGAAGATGGCGCCGAGGAGCTGCAAGCAAGACAGGTGAGTATGTTTTTTTTTTTTTTTTTATTGCAGAAGCAGCAACAGCTATGGGGCAATAATGGACGGTGCAGAGCACTATATGGCACAGCTATGGGGCAATGGTGCAGAGCACTGTATGGCACAGCTATGGGGCAACGGTGCAGAGCACTGTATGGCACAGCTATGGGGCAATAATGGACGGTGCAGAGCACTATATGGCACAGCTATGGGGCAATGGTGCAGAGCACTATATGGCACAGCTATGGGGCAACGGTGCAGAGCACTATATGGCACAGCTATGGGGCAACGGTGCAGAGCACTGTATGGCACAGCTATGGGGCAACGGTGCAGAGCACTATATGGCACAGCTGTGGGGCAACGGTGCAGAGCACTATATGGCAAAGCTATGGGGCAACGGTGCAGAGCACTATATGGCACAGCTATGGGGCAATGGTGCAGAGCACTATATGGCACAGCTATGGGGCAACGGTGCAGAGCACTATATGGCACAGCTATGGGGCAATGGTGCAGAGCACTATATGGCACAGCTATGGGGCAATGGTGCAGAGCACTATTTGGCACAGCTATGGGGCAATGGTGCAGAGCACTATATATATGGCACAGCTATGGGGCAATGGTGCAGAGCACTATATGGCACAGCTATGGGGCAATGGTGCAGAGCACTGTATGGCACAGCTATGGGGCAACGGTGCAAAGCACTATATGGCACAGCTATCTATGGGGCAATGGTGCAGAGCACTATATGGCACAGCTATGGGGCAATGGTGCAGAGCACTGTATGGCACAGCTATGGGGCAATGGTGCAGAGCACTATATGGCACAGCTATGGGGCAATGGTGCAGAGCACTATATGGCACAGCTATGGGGCAATGGTGCAGAGCACTATATGGCACAGCTATGGGGCAATGGTGCAGAGCACTATATGGCACAGCTATGGGGCAATGGTGCAGAGCATTATATATATGGCACAGCTATGGGGCAACGGTGCAGAGCATTATATATATGGCACAGCTATGGGGCAACGGTGCAGAGCATTGTATATATGGCACAGCTTTATGTGGAGTATCTATGGGGCAATGGTGCAGAGCATTGTATATATGGCACAGATTTATGTGGAGCATCTATGGGGCCATAATGAACGGTGCAGAGCATTATATGTGGCACAGCTTTATGTGGAGCATCTATGGGGCCATAATGAACGGTATGGAGTATCTATTTTTAATTTTGAAATTCACCAGTACCTGCTGCATTTTCCACCCTAGGCTTATACTCGAGTCAATAAGTTTTCCCAGTTTTTTGTGGCAAAATTAGGGGGGTCGGCTTAAACTCGGGTCGGCTTATACTCGAGTATATACGGTACCGATGGTGACAGATTTATCAATCTTTTTTGTGCGCTTAGAGCATGCTGAGATAACATGAGCTGAGTCACCACAGTAAAAGCACAACCCATTTTGCTGTCTATAATTTTGCCGTTCACTTCTGGTCAGAATTCTATCACATTGCATAGACTCAGGTGTCTGTTCAGAAGACACCGCCAAATGGTGCGCAGGTTTGCACTCCCGCAAACGCCGATCAATCTGAATGGCCAGAGTCATGGATTCATTCAGACCTGCAGGCGTAGGGAACCCCACCATGACATTCTTAATGGCTTCAGAAAGACCTTTTCTGAAATTTGCAGCCAGGGCACACTCATTCCATTGAGTAAGCACCGACCATTTCCGAAATTTCTGGCAGTACACCTCTGCATCATCTTGCCCCTGAGAGAGGGCCAACAACGCTTTTTCAGCCTGGTTTTCAAGATTAGGTTCCTCATAGAGCAATCCAAGGGCCAGAAAAAACGCATCCACACTGAGCAATGCAGGATCCCCTGGCGCCAATGCGAAGGCCCAATCTTGAGGGTCGCCACGCAAGAGAGAAATAATAATCTTAACTTGCTGAACGGAATCACCAGAGGAACGAGGTTTCAAAGAAAGAAACAATTTGCAATTGTTCTTAAAATTCAGGAACCTAGATCTATCTCCAGAAAACAACTCCGGAATAGGTATTCTAGGCTCTGACATAGGACTGTGCACAACAAAATCCTGAATACTTTGTACCCTTGCAGCAAGATGATCTACACTGGAGGCCAAACTCTGAATATCCATATCAGCAGCTGAGTTCAGAGCCACACCAAGATTAAGAGGAGGAGAGAAGCCAGACACACAGCAGCTAGACACACGGCAGCAAGAAAAAAAAATAAAAAAAATTCTCCAAGCTTCTTTTCTCCTGCTTCTGCCATGCAATTAACACTTTACCGGCCGGCTGTACTGTTATGATCCTAGTGGCAAGGATCGCAGGTAGGACTAGCTAAGTAACTGAACAGACGACTAGCTCTGGGAAGGTGGTAACTAGATTGACCGCAACCTGATCCTATCCGCAAACAACTATAAGTAGCCGTGGAACGTTACCTAAAATCCTAGACGTCTCTTCACGGCCTGAGAAACTGACTATTCCTGGAGGGAAAGAAAGTCCTCTCTTGCCTCAGTGGAATGACCCCAAAGATATAGAATAGCCCCCCACAAATATTAACGGTGAGTTAAGGGGAAAGCACAAACACAGAGATGAAATTAGATTTAGCAAATGAGGCCCGCTAATACTAGATAGCAGAAAATAGGAAGGGAACTGTGCGGTCAATAAAAAAACCCTATTCAAAATATCCACGCAGAGATTGCTCGAGCCCCCGCACCAACTAACGGTGCGGGGGAAGCAACTCCGTACCCAGAGCTTACAGCAACAAGAAATCACATATTAGCAAGCTGGACTAGACTCATCATACACAGAAATCATATTGCAGGCAGATGAGCAAAAAAATATTCAAACAGAACTTAGCTTATCCTGAAGAAGCAGAAAACGAGATAGTCAGGAGTAATCAGAATAGCACTGAATATATTGACAGCCGGCAACAAGTGGAAGTGAAGCAGAGCTAAATAGGAGCCTCCCTGGTGAATAACGAGGCAGCTGATCCAGCCAGACCCGCAGGATAATAAACCAAACCACCAGGGGGAGCCAAAAAACCAAAGTCACACAATACCATCTGTGACCACAAGAGGGAGCCTGAAAACGGAGTTCACAACAGTTCCCCAGCAAACCTCTCAGGTAAAGGGATTTTTGGCTCTGCAACTCTACCTGCAGTTTCCACTTGCACATTAGATACTACTAGACCCTGTTGCTGATCCGCCCTTTTCAATTCAGTGACCTGTAAGGACAGCGCCTCCAACTGGCTGGTTATGGAAGTCATGGGATCCATGACATAAAAAAACTTTCCTTTTTTTTTTTTTCTTTTTGGGTCGATTATAATGTCACGGGAGTACTGGGTAGACTAATGCTGGTTACCCAGGCCCCTGCGATATCCCTCAGGCTAGGAAAACCCTGTCTGACCCTTTCCCAGAAGTTACACTAAAGGTGTGCATGTCTGGGCCGCCAGGCCTGACCCTGTCTCCTGTTTCAGCCCTAAGCTGAAACCACAACCCGCCACCCAGTGAAGAGACCACACACCAATCCCCACAGAAAGCACAGACAGGGAAAACTGAAAAACGCACCACGCCGCAGACACACAGGAATACACTATAATGTGCACAGGTCAAAACAAATACAAATATAGGAAGGAGGAATATAACAAAGGATAATACTCCACCAGATACGATATTCCTACAACAAGATCACCACTCCAGACCGGAATCGCTAGGCACAAAGAACAAACTATAATCGGCGACGCCCAAAGTCCAGCACGACTATTTAAAGGCCGTGGGCATGACCCAGCCTCCAACCAAATTACCAGCTAGATTAACCCCGAGCAAGCTGGATAAAGTCTAGCCGACGCCACTGTGCATGTAGTGGACGTATGTGGAATTACCGCTGTCTGTCGGACGCCCTAGTGTGAACAGCGTCCGACATGACAGAACTGCAGGCCTCACTGGCCTCAATGAAGGTCAGTGTTCAAGACTCCGCCGTAAGAAAAAGACTGGGCAAAATTGGCCTGTATGGCAGAGTTTCAAGACGAAAAACACTGCTGAGCAAGAAGAACATAAAGGCTCATCTCAGTTTTGCTAGAAAACATCTTGATGCTCTCCAAGACTTTTAATACTCTGTAGACTTAAAAAGGTGGTTCACACTCGGAAACCCTCCAATGTGGCTGTATTGCAACAATTTTGCAAAGATGAGTTTGCAAAATTTCCTCCCGAGCTCTGTAAAAGACTCATTGACAGTTATCGCAAATGCTTGATTGTAGTTGTTGCTGCTAAGGGTGGCCCAAGCAGTTATTAGGTTTAAGGGGGCAATCACTTTTTCACACAGGGAACTGTAGGTTTGGATTTCTTTTTCCCTTCATTTATTGACTATCCAGTGTACAAACTATAATTCATGCTGGGATCATTACTCTATGTGCGCCAGTGTTGTTAACAGTGTACTAAACATCTCTATAAATAATTAAATATTATTCTGCCCCACATATATATGTGTTTTGTTTTGATTGTTATCTGTATTGAGTTTTTAATATAATAGATTAAAAGTTAAATTGTATTTATTTTGTACCACTGCTGCACTTCAATAATCTATATGACACTGAAGGAAAATAATTTAACTCGGAATTCTATATGGAACCTAAGGAAAAGATTTACCTTACTCAGTACATGTTCAGGAACTTCAATGCGCATTTCGCCCTGCTTCCTCAGAGGGCATGTGTATTGGTTGGGGAGAGCTGGAGGGTTAAAGTACTTTATGGCATCCAATAGGAAAGAGTGCCCGGTTTGTAAGCAGCGGTGATTCATTAGTACATGGATCCTGGAATGGAACATGGAATATTAACAAACTTAACAAGAATACATAGATCTTAAAAATACCCCAGTAATTATTTATAAAACTAGATGGTGTCCCGATTCTAACGCATCGGGTATTCTAGAATATGTATTTATATATGTATATAGCAGCCACATAGTATATAGCACAAGCCACGTAGTATATAGGAGCGATGTAGTATATAGCAGACAAATACTACGTGGCCTGTGCTATATACTATGTGGCTGCTATATACATACATATTGTAGAATACCCGATGTGTTAATACAGGCCACGCAATATATAACAGTGGCCACGCAGTACATAAGACAGCCCAAATAGTATATAACACAGCCCACGCAGTATATAGCAGCCATGCAGTATATAACACAGGCGACGTAGTATATAACACAGGCCACGCAGTATATAACACTGGCCATGTAATATATAGCACAGCCCACACTTTATATAGCAGCCACATAGTACATAACACTGCCCACGCAGTATATAGCAGCCACGTAGTATATAACACTGCCCAAGCAGTATATAGCAGCCACGTAGTATATAACACTGCCCACGCTGTTATGGTTCTCAATGGCAAGAGAACATAGCCCAGCATACATAGGAACTAGCTCTTGGAAGGATGGAAACTTAAACTGACCATGAACTAAACCTGCCGCACAACTAACAGTAGCCGGGTAGCGTAGCCTGCGTTTTATCCCTAGACGCCCAGCGCCGGCCGGAGGACTAACTAATCCTGGCAGAGGAAAATATAGTCCTGGCTCACCTCTAGAGAAATTTCCCCGAAAGGCAGACAGAGGCCCCCACATATATTGGCGGTGATTTAAGATGAAAATGACAAACGTAGTATGAAAATAGGTTTAGCAAAATCGAGGTCCGCTTACTAGATAGCAGGAAGACAGAAAGGGTACTTTCATGGTCAACTGAAAACCCTATCAATACACCATCCTGAAATTACTTTAAGACTCTAGTATTAACTCATAACATCAGAGTGGCAATTTCAGATCACAAGAGCTTTCCAGACACAGAAACGAAACTGCAGCTGTGAACTGGAACAAAATGCAAAAAACAAACAAGGACAAAAGTCTGACTTAGCTGGAAGTTGTCTGGTAGCAGGAACATGCACAGAAAGGCTTCTGATTACAATGTTGACCGGCATGGAAGTGACAGAGGAGCAAGGTTAAATAGCGACTCCCACATCCTGATGGGAACAGGTGAACAGAGGGGATGATGCACACAAGTTCAATTCCACCAGTGGCCACCGGGGGAGCCCAAAATCCAATTTCACAACAGTACCCCCCCCTCAAGGAGGGGGCACCGAACCCTCACCAGAACCACCAGGGCGATCAGGATGAGCCCTATGAAAGGCACGGACCAGATCGGAGGCATGAACATCAGAGGCAGTCACCCAAGAATTATCCTCCTGACCGTATCCCTTCCATTTGACCAGATACTGGAGTTTCCGTCTGGAAACACGGGAGTCCAAGATTTTTTCCACAACGTACTCCAACTCGCCCTCAACCAACACCGGAGCAGGAGGCTCAACATAAGGCACAACCGGTACCTCATACCTGCGCAACAATGACCGATGAAAAACATTATGAATAGAAAAAGATGCAGGGAGGTCCAAACGGAAGGACACAGGGTTAAGAATCTCCAATATCTTGTACGGGCCGATGAACCGAGGCTTAAACTTAGGAGAAGAAACCCTCATAGGGACAAAACGAGAAGACAACCACACCAAGTCCCCGACACAAAGCCGAGGACCAACCCGACGCCAGCGGTTGGCAAAAAGCTGAGTCTTCTCCTGGGACAACTTCAAATTGTCCACCACCTGCCCCCAAATCTGATGCAACCTCTCCACCACAGCATCCACTCCAGGACAATCCGAAGATTCCACCTGACCGGAGGAAAATCGAGGATGAAACCCCGAATTACAGAAAAAAGGAGACACCAAGGTGGCAGAGCTGGCCCGATTATTGAGGGCAAACTCCGCTAAAGGCAAAAAAGCAACCCAATCATCCTGATCTGCAGACACAAAACACCTCAAATATGTCTCCAAAGTCTGATTCGTCCGCTCGGTCTGGCCATTAGTCTGAGGATGGAAAGCAGACGAGAAAGACAAATCTATGCCCATCCTAGCACAGAATGCCCGCCAAAATCTAGACACGAATTGGGTTCCTCTGTCAGAAACGATATTCTCCGGAATACCATGCAAACGAACCACATTTTGAAAAAACAGAGGAACCAACTCGGAAGAAGAAGGCAACTTAGGCAGGGGAACCAAATGGACCATCTTAGAGAAACGGTCACACACCACCCAGATGACAGACATCTTCTGAGAAACAGGAAGATCCGAAATAAAATCCATCGAGATGTGCGTCCAAGGCCTCTTCGGGATAGGCAAGGGCAACAACAATCCACTAGCCCGAGAACAACAAGGCTTGGCCCGAGCACAAACGTCACAAGACTGCACAAAGCCTCGTACATCTCGTGACAGGGAAGGCCACCAGAAGGACCTTGCCACCAAATCCCTGGTACCAAAGATTCCAGGATGACCTGCCAACGCAGAAGAATGAACCTCAGAAATGACTTTACTGGTCCAATCATCAGGAACAAACAGTCTACCAGGTGGGCAACGATCAGGTCTATCCGCCTGAAAATCCTGCAAGGCCCGCCGCAGGTCTGGAGAAACGGCAGACAATATCACTCCATCCTTAAGGATACCTGTAGGTTCAGAATTACCAGGGGAGTCAGGCTCAAAACTCCTAGAAAGGGCATCCGCCTTAACATTCTTAGAACCCGGTAGGTATGACACCACAAAATTAAACCGAGAGAAAAACAACGACCAGCGCGCCTGTCTAGGATTCAGGCGTCTGGCGGACTCAAGATAAATTAAATTTTTGTGGTCGGTCAATACCACCACCTGATGTCTAGCCCCCTCAAGCCAATGACGCCACTCCTCAAAAGCCCACTTCATGGCCAAAAGCTCCCGATTCCCAATATCATAATTCCGCTCGGCGGGCGAAAATTTACGAGAAAAAAAGCACAAGGTTTCATCACGGAGCAGTCGGAACTTCTTTGCGACAAAACCGCCCCAGCTCCGATTTCAGAAGCGTCGACCTCAACCTGAAAAGGAAGAGCAACATCAGGCTGACGCAACACAGGGGCGGAAGAAAAGCGGCGCTTAAGCTCCCGAAAGGCCTCCACAGCAGCAGGGGACCAATCAGCAACATCAGCACCCTTCTTAGTCAAATCAGTCAATGGTTTAACAACATCAGAAAAACCAGCAATAAATCGACGATAAAAGTTAGCAAAGCCCAAAAATTTCTGAAGACTCTTAAGAGAAGAGGGTTGCGTCCAATCACAAATAGCCCGAACCTTGACAGGATCCATCTCGATGGAAGAGGGGGAAAAAATGTATCCCAAGAAGGAAATCTTTTGAACCCCAAAAACGCACTTAGAACCCTTCACACACAAGGAATTAGACCGCAAAACCTGAAAAACCCTCCTGACCTGCTGGACATGAGAGTCCCAGTCATCCGAAAAAATCAGAATATCATCCAGATACACGATCATAAATTTATCCAAATAATCACGGAAAATGTCATGCATAAAGGACTGAAAGACTGAAGGGGCATTTGAAAGGCCAAAAGGCATCACCAAATACTCAAAGTGGCCCTCGGGCGTATTAAATGCGGTTTTCCACTCATCCCCCTGCTTAATTCGCACCAAATTATACGCCCCACGGAGATCTATCTTAGAGAACCACTTGGCCCCCTTTATGCGAGCAAACAAATCAGTCAGCAGTGGCAACGGATATTGATATTTAACCGTGATTTTATTCAAAAGCCGATAATCAATACACGGCCTCAAAGAGCCATCTTTCTTAGACACAAAGAAAAAACCGGCTCCTAAGGGAGATGACGAAGGACGAATATGTCCCTTTTCCAAGGACTCCTTTATATATTCTCGCATAGCAGCATGTTCAGGCACAGACAGATTAAATAAACGACCCTTAGGGTATTTACTACCCGGAATCAAATCTATGGCACAATCGCACTCCCGGTGCGGAGGTAATGAACCAAGCTTAGGTTCTTCAAAAACGTCACGATAGTCAGACAAGAATTCAGGAATCTCAGAGGGAATAGATAACGAAATGGAAACCAAAGGTACGTCCCCATGCATCCCCTTACATCCCCAGCTTAACACAGACATAGCGTTCCAGTCGAGGACTGGGTTATGAGATTGCAGCCATGGCAATCCAAGCACCAACACATCATGTAGATTATACAGCACAAGAAAGCGAATAATCTCCTGATGATCCGGATTAATTCGCATAGTTACTTGTGTCCAGTATTGTGGTTTATTACTAGCCAATGGGGTGGAGTCAATCCCCTTCAGAGGTATAGGAGTTTCAAGAGGCTCTAAATCATACCCACAGCGTTTGGCAAAGGACCAATCCATAAGACTCAAAGCGGCGCCAGAGTCGACATAGGCATCCGCGGTAATAGATGATAAAGAACAAATCAGGGTCACAGATAGAATAAACTTAGACTGAAAAGTGCCAATTGAAACTGACTTATCAAGCTTCTTAGTACGCTTAGAGCATGCTGATATAACATGAGTTGAATCACCACAATAAAA
The DNA here is from genome assembly GCF_051348905.1 of Ranitomeya variabilis. NCBI lineage: Eukaryota > Metazoa > Chordata > Amphibia > Anura > Dendrobatidae > Ranitomeya > Ranitomeya variabilis. Next base: position 318,434,211 of record NC_135236.1, read on the forward strand.
GCACAACCCATTTTTTCGTCTAAAATTCTGCCGTTCGCTTCTGGACAGAATTCTATCACATTGCATATTCTCTGGCGTCTTCTCAGTAGACACCGCCAAATGGTGCACAGGTTTGCTCTCCCGCAGACGTCTATCGATCTGGATAGCCATTGTCATGGACTCATTCAGACCCGCAGGCACAGGGAACCCCACCATAACATCCTTAACGGCATCAGAGAGACCCTCTCTGAAATTCGCCGCCAGGGCGCACTCATTCCACTGAGTAAGCACAGACCATTTACGGAATTTTTGGCAGTATATTTCAACTTCATCTTGCCCCTGAGATAGGGACATCAAGGCTTTTTCCGCCTGAAGCTCTAAATGAGGTTCCTCATAAAGCAACCCCAAGGCCAGAAAAAACGCATCCACATTGAGCAACGCAGGATCCCCTGGAGCCAATGCAAAAGCCCAATCTTGAGGGTCGCCCCGGAGCAAGGAAATCACAATCCTGACCTGCTGAGCAGGATCTCCAGCAGAGCGAGATTTCAGGGACAAAAACAACTTGCAATTATTTTTGAAATTTTGAAAGCAAGATCTATTCCCCGAGAAAAATTCAGGCAAAGGAATTCTAGGTTCAGATATAGGAACATGAACAACAAAATCTTGTAAATTTTGAACTTTCGTGGTGAGATTATTCAAACCTGCAGCTAAACTCTGAATATCCATTTTAAACAGGTGAACACAGAGCCATTCCAGGATTAGAAGGAGAGAGAGAGAGGAAGGCTGCAATATAGGCAGACTTGCAAGTGATTCAATTGAAAGCACACTCAGAACTGAAGGAAAAAAAAAAAAAAAAATTTTCAGCAGACTTCTTTTTTCTCTCCTTTCTCTGCCAATTAATTTAACCCTTTGTGGGCTGGTCAAACTGTTATGGTTCTCAATGGCAAGAGAACATAGCCCAGCATACATAGGAACTAGCTCTTGGAAGGATGGAAACTTAAACTGACCATGAACTAAACCTGCCGCACAACTAACAGTAGCCGGGTAGCGTAGCCTGCGTTTTATCCCTAGACGCCCAGCGCCGGCCGGAGGACTAACTAATCCTGGCAGAGGAAAATATAGTCCTGGCTCACCTCTAGAGAAATTTCCCCGAAAGGCAGACAGAGGCCCCCACATATATTGGCGGTGATTTAAGATGAAAATGACAAACGTAGTATGAAAATAGGTTTAGCAAAATCGAGGTCCGCTTACTAGATAGCAGGAAGACAGAAAGGGTACTTTCATGGTCAACTGAAAACCCTATCAATACACCATCCTGAAATTACTTTAAGACTCTAGTATTAACTCATAACATCAGAGTGGCAATTTCAGATCACAAGAGCTTTCCAGACACAGAAACGAAACTGCAGCTGTGAACTGGAACAAAATGCAAAAAACAAACAAGGACAAAAGTCCGACTTAGCTGGAAGTTGTCTGGTAGCAGGAACATGCACAGAAAGGCTTCTGATTACAATGTTGACCGGCATGGAAGTGACAGAGGAGCAAGGTTAAATAGCGACTCCCACATCCTGATGGGAACAGGTGAACAGAGGGGATGATGCACACAAGTTCAATTCCACCAGTGGCCACCGGGGGAGCCCAAAATCCAATTTCACAACACCACGCAGTATATAGCAGCCACGTAGTATATAACAGCCCACGCACTATATAGCAGCCACATAGTATATAACACTGCCCAAGCAGTATATAGCAGCCACGTAGTATATAACACAGCCCACGCAGTATATAGCAGCCACGTAGTATATGACACAGCCCACGCAGTATATAGCAGCCACGTAGTATGTAGTATATAACACTGACCATGCAGTATATAGCAGCCACGTAGTATATAACAGTGCTCATGTAGTATATAGCAGCCATGTAGTATATAACACTGCCCACGTAGTATATAGCAGCCACGTAGTATGTAGTATATAACACTGACCATGCAGTATATAGCAGCCACGTAGTATATAACAGTGCTCATGTAGTATATAGCAGCCACGTAGTATATAACAGCCCACGCACTATATAGCAGCCACATAGTATATAACACTGCCCAAGCAGTATATAGCAGCCACGTAGTATATAACACAGCCCACGCAGTATATAGCAGCCACGTAGTATATAACACTGCCCAAGCAGTATATAGCAGCCACATAGTACATAACACTGCCCAAGCAGTATATAGTAGCCACGTAGTATATAACACAGCCCACGCAGTATATAGCAGCCACGTAGTATGTAGTATATAACACTGCCCAAGCAGTATATAGCAGCCACATAGTACATAACACTGCCCAAGCAGTATATAGCAGCCACGTAGTATATGACACAGCCCACGCAGTATATAGCAGCCACGTAGTATGTAGTATATAACACTGACCATGCAGTATATAGCAGCCACGTAGTATATAACAGTGCCCACGCAGTATATAGCAGCCACATAGTATATAACACTGCTCATGTAGTATATAGCAGCCATGTAGTATATAACACTGCCCACGTAGTATATGGCAGCCACGTACTATATAACACTGCCCACGCAGTATATAGCAGCCACGTAGTATGTAACACTGCCCACGCAGTATATAGCAGCCACATAGTATATAACACTGCCCATGCAGTAGATAGCAGCCACGTAATATATAGCACAGCCCATGCAGTACACAACCCACATAGTATATAACACTGCCTATGTAGTATATAGCAGCCACGAGGTATCTACCAGCCCATGTAGTATACAGCAGTGTGGGCACCATATCCCTGTTAAAAAAATAATTAAAATAAAAAATATTTATATACTCACCCCCTGGGATCCACCGAAACTCCGCCGAGCCGCTCGCGCCGGCCGCCATCTTCCGTTCCCAGGATGCATTGCGAAATTACCCAGATGACTTAGCAGTCTCGGTTGGGTCGTTAAGGACCTAACTAAATACTAATACTAAATATGTGTACTTTTATTGTTTTTTTTTTATTTAGATAAAGAAATGTGTTTATGGGAATAATATTTTTTTTCTTTATTTAGGAATTTTTTTTTATTATTTTTTTTTAACACATGTGTAATTTTTTTAAAAACTTTTTTACTTTGTCCCAGGGGGGGGACATCACAGATCACTTATCTGACAGTTTGCACAGCACTCTGTAAGATCAGCGATCTGGCTTACCAGCGCCTGCTCTGGACCCGGAAGTAGTCCCTGCAGGACCCGGATGCAGCCCCGTGGCCATTTTGGATCCGGGGCCTGCAGGGATAGGAGGTAAGAGATGCTTGGAGCAATGCGATCACATCGCGTTGCTCCGGGGGTCTCAGGGAAGCCCACAGGGAGCGCCCTCCCTGCGCGATGCTTCCCTATACTGCCGGAACACTGCGATCATGTTTGATCTCAGTGTGTCGGGGGTTAATGTGCCGGGGGCGGTCCGTGACCACTCCTCGCACATAGTGCCGGATGTCAGCTGTGATAGTCAGCTGACACCCGGCCGCAATCGGCCGCGCTCCCCCCGCGAGCGTGGCCGATCGCTATGACGTACTATTCCGTCGAGGGTCAGATAGGCCCAGGTCACCTTGATGGGATATTATGTCTAAGGTCAGAAAGGGGTTAACATTAGATATTTTTACTATTGATGCTGCATAGGCCGCATCAATAGTAAAACGTTGGTCACACAGGGTTAATAGCAGCGTTAACCGAGTGTGTTACACCACGGCATAGCGCGGTCGGTTAACGCTGCCATTAACCCTGTGTGAGCGCTGACTGGAGGGGAGTATGGAGGGGGCACTGTATGTAGCGTGGCTAAAGGTTGTATAGTCGACGGGAGATATGTGTCACATAGGTGGCTTGTCGCTGTGACATAACCATGCCTATCTATGTGTGCTTCAGGACCTGTGGTGATGTCATAAGCACATGTCTAATCATGTGATGGGTTCCTGGGTGTGGTTAGACCTATAAAAGAAAGGCTAATGCTTAACACAGGTGGTGTATGTGTGGAGGTGTTATACCTCCAGAGTGTGTTAAGGCTTCAGGACTGAGCCTGAAGGACTGGACACTTGTTTTTCCTTTTTCTGAGCTAAAGGCTATTTGTTTTCTGTTTTGCCATGTGGTTTATGGAGCAATAAACCCTGTGAACTTTTAATGCCTCTTGAGTGTTAGCCGTCGCACCTGAGCGAGTGAAACCCCTACAAGTGAAACCCCTACAATATGTATATATTAATGTTTTTAATTTTAAAAATCACAAAAAGGAAACAAGACCGAGACAAGTTTGGGCGCCCTGTATGGTTAGTACCTAGATACACATTTGATAGCAGCTAAAACTATTGCTGCAAGCAATGCAAAGAGATTCTAGCAAAGTTTAGAAAAAGAAACAAAGCATTTTATTATTGTACTAGCTTTTTCCAGCCAGCTAATGCTCGGCACGCTCATTGCTATCTAATTAACGCTGCTGGTGATTAAACTAAATTAAATAACGACAACATTCAATAGCGCTTACGCAGGTGGTAAACTAACATAAAGTTAATAACAATAATAATCATTAAAAATCTGAATAATTCTAATAATACATTTTATTCACAGTGTAAAATCAAAAACAAACTGGATTCAGTAAGATGTGTGTTTTTTATTCATTCTGGCATCTAAACAAATTTCATAACAAAACATAAATTAAGTTAAAATTTCTCTGTAAACACAATTAAATGTATAGTCTTTTTCGTAATTTTCAAAGATCTTTCCTTGACTTCTACCAGGTACAATTTGAACTGAAAGACTTTTACAACTTGTTACTCTACAGAATGCAGTGTACAATTGACCATGTATGTGGTGGTGGGGCGGGATTATGTGTGGTGATGTGGTGGGGGGCGGGATTGTGTGTGGTAATGTGATGGGGGGCGGGATTATGTGTGGTAATGTGGTGGGAGGGCGGAATTATCTGTGGTGATGTGGTGGGGGGCAGGATTATGTGTGGTGATGTGCTGGGGGGTGGGATTATGTGTGGTGATGTGGTGGGGGGTGGGATTATGTGTGGTGATGTGGTGGGGTGGGATTATGTGTGGTGATGTGTTGGGGGTGGGACTGTATGTGGTAATGTGGTGGGGGCGGGATTATGTGTGGTAGTGTGGTGGGGGGTGGGATTGTGTGTGGTAATGTGGTGGGGGGCGGGATTATGTGTGGTAATGTGGTGGGGGGGCGAGATTGTGTGTGGTGAAGTGGTGGGGGGCGGGATTATGTGTGGTAATGTGGTGGGGGCGGGATTGTGTGGTAATGTGGTGGGGGGTGGAATTGTGTGGTAATGTGGTGGGGGCGGGAATGTGTGTGGTAATGTGGTGGGGGGCGGGATTGTGTGTGGTATTGTGGTGGGGGGGCGGGTTTATGTGTGCTAATGTGGTGGGGGGGTGGGATTGTGTGTGGTAATGTGGTGGGGGGGCAGGATTGTGTGTGGTAATGTGGTGGGGGCGGGATTGTGTGTGGTAATGTGGTGGGGGGGCGGGATTATGTGTGGTAATGTGATGGGGGCGGGATTGTGTGTGATAATATGGTGGGGGGGCGGGATTATGTGTGGTAATGTGGTGGGGGTGGGATTGTGTGTTGTAATGTGGTGGGGGGCGGGATTGTGTGTGGTAATGTGGTGGGGGGCAGAATTATGTGTGGTAATGTGGTGGGGGGCAGGATTATCTGTGGTAATGTGGTGGGGGGTGGGATTGTGTGTGGTAATATGGTGGGGTTGCGGGATTGTGTGTGGTAATGTGGTGGGGGGGCGGTATTGTGTGTGGTAATGTGGTGGGGGGCAGGATTATGTGTGGTATTGTGATGGGGGGTGGGATTATGTGTGGTAATGTGGTGGGGGGCGGGATTGTGTGTGGTAATGTGGTGGGGGGCGGGATTATGTGTGGTAATGTGCTGGGGGGTGGGATTATGTGTGGTGATGTGGTGGGGGTGGGATTTTGTGTGGTGATGTGGTGGGGGTGGGATTATGTGTGGTGATGTGGTGGGGGTGGGACTGTATGTGGTAATGTGGTGGGGGGCGGGATTATGTGTGGTAGTGTGGTGGGGGGTGGGATTGTGTGTGGTAATGTGGTGGGGGGCGGGATTATGTGTGGTAATGTGGTGGGGGGGCGAGATTGTGTGTGGTGAAGTGGTGGGGGGCGGGATTATGTGTGGTAATGTGGTGGGGGTGGGATTGTGTGTGGTAATGTTGGGGGGGGCGGGATTATGTGTGGTAATGTGGGGGCGGGATTGTGTGTTGTAATGTGGTGGGGAGCGGGATTGTGTGTGGTAATGTGGTGTGGGGCAGAATTATGTGTGGTAATGTGGTGGGGGGCAGGATTATCTGTGGTAATGTGGTGGGGGGCTGGATTGTGTGTGGTAATATGGTGGGGTTGCGGGATTGTGTGTGGTAATGTGGTGGGGGGGCGGTATTGTGTGTGGTAATGTGGTGGGGGGTGGAATTGTGTGGTAATGTGGTGGGGGCGGGATTGTGTGTGGTAATGTGGTGGGGGGCGGGATTGTGTGTGGTATTGTGGTGGGGGCGGGTTTATGTGTGGTAATGTGGTGGGGGGGCGGGATTGTGTGTGGTAATGTGGTGGGGGGGGCAGGATTGTGTGTGGTAATGTGGTGTGGGGCAGAATTATGTGTGGTAATGTGGTGGGGGGCAGGATTATCTGTGGTAATGTGGTGGGGGGCTGGATTGTGTGTGGTAATATGGTGGGGTTGCGGGATTGTGTGTGGTAATGTGGTGGGGGGGCGGTATTGTGTGTGGTAATGTGGTGGGGGGTGGAATTGTGTGGTAATGTGGTGGGGGCGGGATTGTGTGTGGTAATGTGGTGGGGGGCGGGATTGTGTGTGGTATTGTGGTGGGGGCGGGTTTATGTGTGGTAATGTGGTGGGGGGGCGGGATTGTGTGTGGTAATGTGGTGGGGGGGGCAGGATTGTGTGTGGTAATGTGGTGGGGGGGCAGGATTGTGTGTGGTAATGTGGTGGGGGTGGAATTATGTGTGGTAATGTGGTGGGGGGGTGGGATTGTGTGTGGTAATGTGGTGGGGGCGGGATTATGTGTGGTATTGTGGTGGTGGGGCGGGTTTATGTGTGGTAATGTGGTGGGGGGCGGGATTGTGTGTGGTAATATGGTGGGGGGGCAGGATTGTGTGTGGTAATGTGGTGGGGGTGGGATTGTGTGTGGTAATGTGGTGGGGGGGCGGGATTATGTGTGGTAATGTGGTGGGGGGCGGGATTGTGTGTGATAATGTGGTGGGGGGCGGGATTTTGTGTGGTAATGTGGTGGGGGGGCGGGATTATGTGTGGTAATGTGGTGGGCGCAGGATTATCTGTGGTAATGTGGTGGGGGGCGGGATTGTGTGTGGTAATATGGTGGGGTTGCGGGATTGTGTGTGGTAATGTGGTGGGGGTGGAATTATGTGTGGTAATGTGGTGGGGGGGTGGGATTTTGTGTGGTAATGTGTTGGGGGGTGGGATTATGTGTGGTATTGTGATGGGGGGCGGGATTATGTGTGGTAATGTGGTGGGGGGCGGGATTGTGTGTGGTAATGTGGTGGGGGCGGGATTATGTGTGGTAATGTGGTGGGGGGTGGGATTATGTGTGGTAGTGTGGTGGGGGGGCGGGATTGTGTGTGGTAATGTGGTGGGGGCGGGATTATGTGTGGTAATGTGGTGGGGGGTGGGATTGTGTGTGGTAATGTGGTGGGGGGGCGGGATTATGTGTGGTAATGTGGTGGGGGGGCGGGATTGTGTGTGGTAATGTGGTGGGGGCAGGATTATGTGTGGTAATGTGGTGGGGGGGCGGGATTATCTGTGGTAATGTGGTGGGGGGTGGGATTATGTGTGGTAATGTGGTGGGGGCGGGATTATCTGTGGTGGTGTGGTGGGGGGCGGGATTATTTGTGGTAATGTGGTGGGAGGCGGGATTGTGTGTGGTAATGTGGTGGGGGGCGGGATTATGTGTGGTAATGTGGTGTGGGGCGGGTTTGTGAGCAGTAATGTGGTGGGGGGTGGGATTGTGTGTGGTAATGTGGTGGGGGCGGGATTATGTGTGGTAATGTGATGGGGGGCGGGATTGTGTGTGGTAATGTGGTGGGGGGCGGGATTATGTGTGGCAATATGGTGGGGGCGGGATTGTGTGTGGTAATTTGGTGGGGGCAGGATTGTGTGTGGTAATGTGGTGGGGGGCGGGATTGTGTGTGGTAATATGGTGGGGGCGGGATTGTATGGGGCAATAACACCCCCCAACCACATTATGTGTGGTGATGTGATGGGGGTGGAGCTACTGTGCAGGTGCGGGATTAGCGAGTAATCACGATGCCTCATATATATATAGATACATACAACAAGTTTGAAACCAAATACAAACAGATAAAAACAGGGTGGGGATAACCTCCCAGGGTGTGCAAAAATTGGCTGGGCATCCATTGAACTCCTAAAAGTACTTGTAAGAAGAAAACTTATGTGAAGGTGTTTAAGTAGAACAATCAACTATAATGTGAGGTTAGTTTTCCAGTCAGCTATCCTTCATGATATCCAACAGGATGACACAGAGTCAGTAGCAAAATATTAAACCTGGCTCTGGCAAAGATGGCAGGACTTATGAGAGCATGTCTGAGGTCCGCACCTGTTTAAATTCCTGTGCCTTTGTTGAAAGTTTAAAGCTTGTGATTAGAGAGCCACTAATAGTGTCCTGCTGGGAATATCAAGTAGTTTGGTTCCTAGATGCAGAGAATGATAGCCTCCTTCCTTCACCCTTCTTTAGTGGAAAAAGTCAGTGTGTCACCAAGTCATAACTGCTGTGCAGCTCCTCTGGGATAAGTCAGTCCTAACTTTCTCCCTCTCTTATTGGTAGGACTGGCAGAGAGCACTGAGTTAATAGTGAGATGATATTTGGTGCGTTCGCTGCCCGGGATCCACCGTGCAGGAGAGAACCTGCTGCTGGCACCGCTGCACTGGCGGTCACAGCAATAGACGCTGTATCATATGTTTAATGTTGATAGCTTAGTCGGGCGCTAGACAGCAGACATCCACCTTATGCGAGCAGTCATACACAAGGGAGGGGATGTTTAAAGAATGACTTGCACTCATCAACACACACACATTTTCAAATGTACACTAGTGCACGGCCGTGTGGTCACGCGAACCTTTTATAGCTGCAGCAAGCACAGGACCTTCCCAGAAGGACCAATGGGAGGCTGCAACAGAAGTTGAGCACCTTCAGGACCTTCCTAGAGGACCAATGGGATTTGCTGCAGTATCTGAGCATGTGACCCCTCATCTCCAATGAGAGATCTCACCCTGGGCATGCTCAGAAGGGGAAAAGTAGGACTTAGTCCCAAAAACATCTGCTCGCCGCTGCCCAGTACTGGATACAATGGCAGAAGCTGGAAAGGCAGCAGCAACCCTTTGCACATGTATGACTTAGCGAGACACTGGGACCGACGTCTCCGCTGAGCAGGCTCTACTGCGGCAGGAAAAAAATGGGAGACCACAGCGGAGATGGCCCAAGAATCCCCCTGTGCAGAAGCGGGAACTCGACCCCTAACACCTATATCCCTCATTATGTCACGGCCATTCTTTCTCAAGTAGTGCTTGACATCTCAGGTTGCAATGTGCCCTTCTTATTCCTGATAATATCACCATCCACCATTGCACTACTGAATCTAGCCACCTTATTGCCTCTGGAAGGACGAAGTGTCATGTCGGACGCTGTTCAGACCAGGTCGTCCAACAGACAGCGGTAATTCCGCTTTTGACAACTATTTGCTCATTGGCGTCTGCTGGATTTTATCTAGCTGTTCTGGGTTTAATTTACCTAATCCTCGGATTGGAAGCTGGGCCATTCCCATGGCCTTTAAATAGTTCTCCTGTTCATTGGGCGTCGCCGATTATAGCTTCTGTCTTGTGCGTTGTTATCTCGGTCTAGAGTGGAGAGCTGGTTGTTGGAGATTCGTTGCTGGTGGTGTATTTTCCTCTGTCTTATTTACTCCTTCCTATATTTGTATTTATTTTGCCCTGCACATTTATAGTGTATTCCTGAGTGACTGTGGCGTGGTGTATATTTTCCTTTATCCTTGTCTGTGCTAACTGTGGGTATTGGAATATTACCTCTTCACTGGGTGGAGGGCGGAGGTATCAGCCTAGGGTTAAAACAGGAGTCAGGGTGAGGTTTGAGGCCTGGACATGCACACCATGAGTGTAAACTCCAGGTACAGAGTCAGTCAGGATTTCCCTAGTCTGAGGGAAACTGCAGGGGCCCGGGTTATTAGCTCTTGCTCACCTAGTCTCCCCGTGACATTATAATCGGCCCAACAACAACAAAAAAAAGGGGTTTCTTTTTTTGTGTGTTTTGTCATGGATCCCATGACTTCAATAACCCGCCAGTTGGAGGCGCTGTCCCTACAGGTCACTGAGTTGAGAGGGACAGTGCAGCAACAGGGACTAGCAGTATCTAATGTGCAGGCTGGAGCGACAGGAGGAGTTGCTGAGCCTAAATTTCCTTTGCCTGAAAGATTTACTGGGGAACGCAGTAAATTTGTTTCTTTTCGTGAAGCTTGCAAACTATATTTCCGTATGTCCCCGATCTCCTCGGGTAATGAGGCTCAGCGTGTGGGCCTGGTGTTGTCATTGTTAAGCGGGGATCCCCAAGCATGGGCGTTTTCTTTGCCATCTGATTCTGTTGCATTTGACTCTGTGGAGAGTTTTTTTTGTTCTCTTGGGAAAATCTACGATGAACCTGACAGAATGGCTCTAGCAGAATCTAAGATACGCACTATTCGCCAGGGGGAGCGAGTTGCAGAGGATCACTGTTCTGAGTTTCGTCGCTGGGCGATCGATACACAATGGAATGATCCAGCATTGCGGAGTCAGTTTATACATGGGATTACTGGAAGGGTTAAGAAAAGCCCTTCTGATGTACGAGACTCCTGCTTCTCTAGATTCCGCCATGAGTCTGGTTGTCCGCATAGATCGCCGTTTGCGTCAGGGGGAGCATGAAACACCGCCTATGGGAGAGGGCTTAGGTTCACGTGAGGTTGCTGCAGGTGAGCCCACGGAGCCTATGCAAATCGCAGGGGTGTCACATGTCAAGCGTCAAGCCCCTGAGCTCAGGAAGCAGGGAGCCTGTTTTTACTGTGGTAAAACTGGTCATTTTATTAACATCTGTCCTCTGCTGTCTAAGAAAAACGCAACGGCGGAAAACTTCTAAGCTCAGAGGGTGTGGAGGAGACCAATCTGAGCTTATGTATATCCTCCATGGTGGTTTCTCAATGCATGCTCCCTGCTAAGGTTTTTATTGCTGGCAGTGAGCTGCCAATTACTGTTTTTGTGGATAGTGGTTCAGCCACAAATCTCATTGATGAGGAGTTTGCGCGCACAGCAGGTTTTAGGATTGAAAAACTGTCTCATCCTATCCGCGTGGTCACCATCAATGCTGCTCCTCTCTCTCAGGGGGAGATAACTGAATTTGTGGCTGAGGTGAAACTCCACATAGGAGTTCTACATTCCGAGCGGGATACATGTAAGGTGCTCAGGAATCTTCCTGCTCAGGTGGTTTGGGGTTTTCCATGGTTGTCTATGTACAACCCGGTAATTGACTGGAAACCTCAGGACATAATTCGGTGGAGCGAGTTCTGCCAGGAGAATTGCCTGGCCACATGTGTGGCTGCGGTGGCTTCAAGCATTCCGGAGTCACTTCTGGATTTTGTGGATGTGTTCTCTGAGAAGGGTTGTTCAGAGTTGCCGCCACATCATCCTTATGACTGTTCTATCAGGTGTAAATCAGGGGCCAAATTGCCTAAAGCAAGGATGTTTAACATCTCCGGTCCGGAGAGACAAGCGTTAAAAGATTACATTGCTGAAAGCTTGAGCAAAGGGCACATCAGGCCATCATCCTCGCCGGTGGCAGCAGGGTTCTTCTTCGTGAAGAAGAAAGATGGCGGATTACGCCCGTGTTTGGATTTCAGGGAGTTGAAACAGATTACGGTTCGTGATCCATACCCTATGCCTCTGATACCAGATTTTTTCAACCAGGTGGCAGGTGCTAAGTGGTTTACCAAGCTTGACCTCAGGGGGGCGTACAACCTCATAAGAGTCCGTCAAGGTGAGGAGTGGAAGACGGCTTTTAATACCCCTGAGGGTCATTTTGAAAATTTGGTGATGCCGTTTGGGTTGACTAACGCACCTGCAGTGTTCCAACATTTCATCAATGATGTGTTCTCACATGTTTTGGGCAAATTCGTTATCGTGTATCTAGATGACATTCTCATATATTCTTGTGACCGTGATGCTCATTTAGATCATGTCAGGCAGGTATTACAGCTTCTCAGAGAGAATAAGCTGTATGCTAAACTTGAGAAATGTGTATTTTCTGTTCAAGAGTTGCCTTTCTTGGGTTATATTGTGTCTGCTTCTGGGTTTAAAATGGATGCCGCTAAGGTGCAAGCGGTGCTGCATTGGGAACGTCCTGATAACCTGAAAGCACTTCAGCGGTTCCTTGGGTTTTCTAACTACTATAGGAAATGTATCAAGGATTTTTCCATCATTGCTAAACCGCTAACTGATATGACTAAAAAGGGTACCAATTTCTCAGTTTGGCCTGAGGCTGCTGTGCGCGCATTTGAATTTCTTAAGAACAGTTTTGTTTCAGCCCCCATTCTTGTGCAGCCAGACGTATCTAAACCCTTTGTTGTGGAAGTCAATGCGTCTGAGGTTGGTGTGGGGGCGGTACTATCTCAAGGCTCAACTTTGAGTGGTTTACGTCTGTGCGCCTATTTCTCCAAGAAACTGTCGTCCGCCGAACGTAACTACGATATCGGCAACAGGGAGTTGTTGGCAATTAAGTTGGCCTTTGAGGAATGGCGACACTTCTTGGAGGGGTCGGTACATCAGGTTACTGTTATTACCGATCATAAGAATCTGCTGTATTTGGAGTCAGCCAAGTGTCTGTCCCCCAGGCAGGCTCACTGGGCATTGTTTTTCACGCGGTTCAATTTTGTGGTCACTTACAGACCGGGGTCTAAAAACACTAAGGCGGATGCTCTGTCCAGGTGTTTTCCAGGGGGAGAACCTCGGGAGGATCCAGTACCCATCCTCCAAAAGGGTGTTGTGGTTTCGGCTCTCACAACCGAGGTTGAGGCTGAGATTGCCGAGGCTCAGGAGGAGGTACCATCTGAGCTTCCCATCAACAAATCTTTTGTACCGCTTCATCTCCGCCTAAAGGTTTTGGCGGAGCATCATGATGCTGTCCTGGCTGGCCACCCAGGGGTTAGAGGTACCTTGGAATTGGTGTCACGTCGGTTTTGGTGGCCCAAGATCCGACAGGAGGTGGTCTCATACGTGCGCTAGGGCTAAGACGCCTCGCTCCCATCCTGTTGGCACACTACTTCCTCTTGAGGTACCTAATAAGCCTTGGACTGAAATCTCCATGGATTTCATCACTGATTTGCTCTCATCAGCTGGGAACACGGTCATCTTGGTGATTGTTGATCGGTTTTCTAAAATGTCGCACTTTGTGTCTTTGCCTTCGTTGCCCAACGCTAAGACTCTGGCTCAGGTATTTGTGCAGGAGGTGGTCAGACTTCATGGGGTTCCGTCTGACATCGTGTCTGATAGGGGGTCTCAGTTTGTGGCAAAATTTTGGAGAGCATTTTGCTCATGGCTGGGGATCAAGTTATCTCATTCTTCGGCGTTTCATCCTCAGTCAAATGGTCAGACTGAGCGTATGAACCAAAATTTGGAACAGTACTTACGCTGCTTTGTCTCTGATAACCAGGAGGAGTGGTCAACCTTTCTTCCTTTGGCTGAGTTTGCCATCAATAATCACCGCCAGGAGTCATCTGGGGAGTCTCCGTTTTTTTGTGTTTACGGTGTTGTGAACTCTATTTCTGGGCTCCCTTTTGTGGTCACAAGTGGTACTGTGTGAGTGCTGTCTTTCTACAGGTTTGTGACTGGCATCAGCTGTCTCATTATCTGTGGGCTGGTTTTCTATTTAAGATCACTTGGACTCTCAGTCTATGCCTGCTGTCAATGTATTCAGTGCTATTCTGATTCCTTCTGACTACCTTGCTCCCAGTCTCTTCAAGAGAAGCTAAGTTTCCGTTTTGTTCATTTTTTGATCATCAGTGTTCTATTTGTTTCTTGTCCAGCTTGCTAATATGTGATTTCCCAGCTTGCTGGTAGCTCTAGGGGGCTGAGTTTCTCCCCCCACACTGTTAGTTGGTGTGGGGGTTCTTGAATTTTCAGCGTGGATATTTTGGTAGGGTTTTTTGCTGACCGCACAGTTCGCTATCTGTCTTCTGCTATCTAGTATTAGCGGGCCTCATTTGCTGAATCTGTTTTCATTCCTACGTGTGTCTTTTCTCCTTACCTCACCGTTATTATTTGTTGGGGGCTTCCTATATCTTTGGGGTTATTTCTCTTGAGGCAAGTGAGGTCTTGCTTTCTCTTTAGGGGTAGTCAGTTTCTCAGGCTGCGTTGAGACGTCCAGGATTTTAGGCACGTTCACCGGCTACCTTTAGTGTGTTTGGATAGGATCAGGTTTTGCGGTCAGTCCAGTTACCATCTCCCTAGAGCTCGTGTCCATGTTTAGTTACTTAGCTAGTATTTCCTGTGATCCCCAGCCACTGGGATCATAACATTACGGGCTACATCCTCAATTTTGTACCTTGAGTCAGAGGGGCTCTTCCGGCGTTCTGGAGGAGGACCAGTTGGGGACACAATTGTCATCAGTCTGGAGGAGAGTTAAGCAGCGCCTGTTGAGTGTGGGTGCTAGGTACAAGCATGTGGCTGACAGTAGGCGTGTGCCAGGTCCGGACCTGAGTGTGGATGACTGGGTGTGGTTATCCACAAAAAACATAAGACTCAAAATATCGTCCCTTAAATTGGGTCCACGGTTTATTGGTCCATTTAGGGTCACCGCCGTCATTAACCCAGTAGCGTACCGATTGGAGCTCCCTACGGTGATATAAGATACACAACGTGTTCCACAGGTCTCTTCTAAAGAAGGTGGTGGGTTCTGTGGACGCAGCGCCTATGCCACCTCCAGTCTTGGTGGATGGTAATTTGGAGTTTGAAGTCTCCAAGGTGGTTGATTCTCTTGTTTAGTGCGTCGCACTTTACAGTACTTGGTACACTGGCGTGGTTATGGGCCTGAGGAGAGGTCCTGGGTACCAGCCTCGGACATTCATGCGGATCGGCTTGTCAGGTTTTTTCATCGTCGCCATTTAGACAAGCCGGGTCCTATAAGCCGTGAGGGCCATGGGGTCCCTCGTAGAAGGCGGGGTACTGTCATGTCGGACGCTGTTCAGACCAGGTCGTCCGACAGACAGCGGTAATTCCGCTTTTGACCACTATTTGCTAATTGGCGTCTGCTAGATTTTATCTAGCTGTTCCTCGGTTAATTTACCTAATCCTCGGATTGGAAGCTGGGCCATTCCCATGGCCTTTAAATAGTTCTCCTGTTCATTGGGCGTCGCCGATTATAGCTTCTGTCTTGTGCGTTGTTATCTCGGTCTAGAGTGGAGAGCTGGTTGTTGGAGATTCGTTGCTGGTGGTGTATTTTCCTCTGTCTTATTTACTCCTTCCTATATTTGTATTTATTTTGCCCTGCACATTTATAGTGTATTCCTTAGTGACTGCGGCGTGGTGTATATTTTCCTTTATCCTTGTCTGTGCTAACTGTGGGTATTGGAATATTACCTCTTCACTGGGTGGAGGGCGGAGGTATCAGCCTAGGGTTAAAACAGGAGTCAGGGTGAGGTTCGAGGCCTGGACATGCACAACATCAGTGTAAACTCCAGGTAGAGGGTCAGTCAGGATTTCCCTAGTCTGAGGGAAACTGCAGGGGAACGGGTTATTAGCTCTTGCTCACCTAGTCTCCCCGTGACAGGAAGGGGTTGTAGTGGTAACTTGGGTGGCCTGCTAGTTGAGCCACAAGAGGAACATGACTGTGTACAAATAATGTCCCACAGGAGGTTTTAGTCATGTTACCGATGTCTCACTGGATAACTGAGACCATGAGCTCTTTGTGGATGGATCACTGTATGGTGTGGATGGCCAGTTCTACACTGGATAAGCTGTGCTTTCTCTCCATGAAACCATAAAAGCAGAACAATGGCCCCCACACATGTCCATCCAGGTAGTCGAACTCCATGCTCTAGAAGAAACCTGCAGACATGCTAAAGACCAGACTGCCACCATTTATACAGACAGCCACTATACTTTAACGACTATGAACCTATATTGAGAGCTTGATCTTTCCTTGCAGTGGTAGTTAAGCCTATCACGAATAATAAAGACGTATAACGCCTGATGGAATACCTACTTTTACCTGAGAAAGTTTCCATAGTGAAAGTCAAAGGCCATGCAAAATATGACTCAACTACTGCTAAAAGCAACACCTGGCAGACCAGACTGTAAAATCTGGAGTTTCCCAACCAAGAGACCCTCGGGGTGACAGTTACACAGGTGGATTTCCTTCGCAGACCCAGCTCTGACCTACAACCTTCTCCAGAATCTACAGCAGGCTAGTGTTGAAGAATTCAACAGATGGCAAGAGAAGGGAGAAGTGCCATCAACAGAAGGACTGTGTCATGCGGGTGACAAAGTTTGTCATTCCTGAGTTTTGTATAACATGATGGCGCAAGTCACCCATGGCAATACCCACAAACTTAAGACTGCCATGACAGACTTCATCCACTATCATTGCTATGCTCCTTGGTTAAGTGTCATTTCAGCCAAACACATTCAAGCCTGTCTGACACCTATGAGACACACACCGACTCCCACGTACCCATTCCAGCAGTTTCAGAAAGACTACAATCAACTTCTCAAGGATGTACTGTACTTGTGTGTGTGTCGACCGCTTCTCATGATGGACAGGAACGTACTCTGTGTGTAAATCCACCGCCAAGGGTACTGCAAAGAGATTAATCTCAGAAGTTGTCTGCAGATATGAGGTGCCCGAGACCATAAAGAATGAAAGTCACCCACTTTACAGGAAAAGTGATGCAGAAAATAATGTGTGCCCTGGAAGTGAAACAGGCCTTCATACTGTGTACCATGCACAAAGCAGCGGTAGAGTTGAGAAATTGAATGTGATCTTGAAACTGAAAATCCAGAAAGCCATGGCTGAATTGGGCAGACTATGGGCAGAATTCTTGATCCTTGCACTCTTCTCAATCACATATACTCCCAACAAAAAGAGATAGTTACCACTTTCTAGTTTAATACCATAGAACCTGTAGTCAGTTATAAATTTGACCTGTGTAACATTGTCTCCTGCTCTAGGATGGAGTGGTACCATGGGGACACCTATAGACTCACCCAAAAGTATATATGTGTCACCACCACCAATACTGGCTAATGGTCTGTTTGTGAGTCCTCGAGTTTGGTGGGCTGGAGCACTGGGGAAGACAAGGCCTACAAAACTTTTGTAGCCTGAGAAAAGACAGACAGCAAGGGTAGAAGCCTCCTTACTAGAATGACTCTGTTACAACCAGAATACGTGTCCAAATGCTGTTAGAGTATAGGGTCCTGTCTTACTTGACAACTGTCTTCTCATATATTTGTCGATAGAGAAGCCCTCTGTTATGGACACAGGACTATATGTGATGGGCATAAATAACCTGGGGGATACTGACCAATTAGGATACTTATCTTAAGGATATAAGGGACCAACCTATTGTAAATGAGGCTGAGATCCCACAACCTAATACTTCCAAAGCCTCATTCCTAGTGCCATTCCGTATAAGCAACCAGATAAACCCCATTGTTTTCTTCTGCCTATTCAGTTATTTTCTGTTACAGAAGTAAAAAATACTTCAGTGTGTAATCTCCTCTAAAGTATTAATTTATATCCCCTTATAAACCGTAAAAATGTAAAGGGCAATGGAGTTAGCCCCTATCTCAGGAATTACATGTATTTCCAGAGTTTAACAGGTACCATTAACCTAAAGCACTTAAGTTTCTGAATCAGATGGTAGCTAGGGCTGACTTATGGTGGATGTGTGGAAATAGTGACTTTTATCCAGTGCTGCCAGTGGGATGAGAGGGTACATGTGTTATTGTTAAATTCCTGACACAATTCCAGATTGTGACTCCAAATACAGACAAGCTCCATGAATAAGCAACGGAAAACCAGAGACACCAGTATTTCTACTCTTTTTGACCCTCATGTGTACATTGATGATATTGGAGTCCCAAGAAGAGTACCAGACGAGTTCCAAGCCAGAGATCAAGTAGCAACAGGATTAGAATTGCTATTCCTTATCGTTACAGGGAATTAATTGTAGACTGGATAAATTATATTTACTATGACCAACTCTTGGATGCTGATTCTCACCAGCACATGAATGTGGCACTCATATAATTTCCTTGCTTGTTGAGGTTTGTGTGAGTGTGTGTCCATCCAATGGTGTGACAGGCAAACCGATCTGGAGAATTCAGTGAAGGAAGACCAACGTTTCCTATTAGGGGAGGATAATGTATCTGGGGGAGTCTGTAGATGGGCACTTTGGCTGGAACAGCCTTCCACCGCCACAAGAGAAAGGAATTGTTAGAGCAGGATTCACATTTTTCTAACCTGACTCTATTCTACATACAGCTCTGGCAAAAATTCAGAGACCACTGCAAAATGTTCAGTTTGTCTGATTTTTCTCTTCATAGGTATATTTTCGAGTAAAATGTTAATTGTTCATTTATTCTATAAACTTCTGACAAATGGTCAAAATAAAAAAAAAACAGTGCTGTCAGACCTCAAATAATGCAAAGAAATCAAGTTCATAATTATTTAGAAACAACAGCTCAACTCAGGAAGAGTTCAGAAATCAATATTTTGTGGAATAACTATGATTTTTAATCACAGCTTTCATGCTTCCTGGCATGCTTTCCACCAGTCTTTCACACTGCTTCTGGCGCAAAAATGTAAGCTGTTCTTCTTTGTTTGTCCATCATTCTCTTGATTAAATTCCAAAGGTTTTCAAAGGGGTTCAGATCTGGAGATTGGGCTGCCCATGACAAGGTTTTGATGTGGTGGTCTCTTAATTTGTGCCAGTGCTGTATATTCTATTCTGATAGCCAAGATGGCGTTTGAGCCAGTTTGTGTGTGTGAGATAACAGAGGTCCCTCAGGAATGTCTTTCTCTAACAGACGTAGAGAAAACATAGGAAAGTGAGAGAAAATAAACTAAGTGAGAGACAGAAATAAACTATTCGGCTGGGTGTAGACAGAATCACCTATAGCCAATGAGATGTATGTATGCTAATAACATATATACGATGATGTTATGAGGTAATAAAGAAGGATCTGCTTTAATTTCTAATGTATTAGAGTGGCTCTTCGGTGCATGTACCGGTACTTGAATTTTATAATTTAAATTGGAAAAGGCATAATGACTCAGAACGTTGCACTCTGTAGCGCTATAGTATGCAAACATGAAATTTAAGAAACTTGAATTGCATTACTGCTCGAGAAAATAAGAAAACAGTCTTTTATTATTTCCATGACTGCAATGTGTTATATTGCTGCATTTTTTGCATGTAATGTTTCTTGCAATCATTTAAATAAGTATTAATGCTCCTAATGCACTTACGTTTGGAAAGTGAAAGTAACAGTGTAGATGAAAAGCACAGAAGAGTTAACAGTTACCCAACCCTGCATATGGGAGGCATATTTGGGAGTAAGGAGATACTGTATATAATATATCTGTTTTTTTTAAATTATAATTTGGACCTCAATTGTTTCCAACTTCCACGAGTAAGGGTATGTGCACACGTTGCGGAAAGGTGTACGGATTTTTCCGCACTGATTTTGGTAAATCCGCAGGAAATCCGCACTGTGGTATTACCGCAGATTTACAGTGGTTTTATTGTGATTTTTGTGCGGATTCCACCTGCGGTTTTACACCTGCAGATTCCTATTATGGAGCAGGTGTAAACAGCTGCAGAATCCGCACAAAGAATTGACATGCTGCGGAAAAAACAACGCAGCATTTCCGCTCTTTTTTTTCCGCAGCATGTGCACTGCAGATTTTGTTTTCCATAGGTTTACATGGTACTGTAAACGCATGGAAAACTTCCGAGAATCCGCTGCAGAACAATCCGCTGCGGATCTGCAGCAAAATCCGCAACGTGTGCACATAGCCTTAATCCAACGTTGTCTGTAAAGCGTGAACTCTAACTGGTTTTTCATGTTCTATGACAGATCTCTTACATGAAGGGGTGGTGAGGCCAGTCAGTGCATTGCACCCATTGGCTCCCATCAGCCTCTCTTGTTCTT
Source organism: Ranitomeya variabilis (assembly GCF_051348905.1). NCBI lineage: Eukaryota > Metazoa > Chordata > Amphibia > Anura > Dendrobatidae > Ranitomeya > Ranitomeya variabilis. The sequence goes on from NC_135236.1 coordinate 318,454,487, forward strand.
GCTTAGGAGAGACAAAGATGGGCCTCAGACTGGGCTTAACTGCTTAACGACCAGAGTTATTTTAGTTTTTGCGTTTTCGTTTTTTACTCCCCTTCTTCCCAGAGCCATAACTTTTTTATACTTTTATCAAAATGGCCATGTGAGGGCTTGTTTTTTGCAGGACAAGTTCTACTTTTGAATGACACCATTGGTTGTAACATCGTGTACTAGAAAATAGGAAAAAAATTCCAATTATGCTGAAATTGCCTAAAAGTGCAAATTCCACAGTTGCTTTTTGTCTTTTTTTTACCATGTACAATAAATCCTAAAACAGACCAGCCATTATGATTCTCTAGGGCACTACAAGTTCATAGACCCCAAACATGTCTAGGTTCTTTTTTTTTAAGTGGTGAAAAAAATCCAAAATTAATTTTAAAAAAATGGTGCCAATTGCCGAGAACTGTCGTGCCTCCATATTACGAGATCTTGGGCTGTTTCAGGGCTTATTTTTTGCGCACCAAGCTTGCGTTATTATTGAAACCATTTTGATGTAGGTATGATTTTTTTATCACCCCTTTATTGCATTTTATTTCAATGTAGCAGTGGCCAAAAAATGTAGTACTGATGTTTTTCCATTGCTTTCTCATTATACCGCTTAGCGATCAGCTTAATTCTTTTTTTATATTGCTAGATTGGGCGATTCTGAACTCACTGATAAAAAACATGTGTATATTTGATTTTTTTATTGTTTTATTTTGAATGGGGTGAAAGGGGGATGATTTGAACTTTTATGCATTTATTTTTTGAATATTTTTAAAAACTTTTTTTTTTTACTTTTGGCACGCATCAATAATCTCCATAGGAGACTAAGAACTGCATTACTTTGATCTCCTCTGCTGCACACAGGCAATGATCAGATCGCCTGTGTTTAACAGAATTGCTCACTTGCTATGAGCGCCGACCACGGGGTTGTGCTCATAGCAATCTGGCAATGGCAACCATAGAGGTCTGCTGGAGACCTCTGGTTATCATGCTGACCCATTGGTGACCCACAGTCATGTCACAGTGTCACCAATGGCCGGGATTAGAGACGCGCTTCCAGTATGCACTAGTTAAATGAGATTGACAGCAGCATTAAACTAGTTAATGGCCGTGGGTGGATCGTGATTCTACCCGTGGCTGTTGTGGGCACATATCAGCTATATAGATGAGCTGTCATGTGCCCGGAAAGGTGCGGGCTCAGCTAAGAGGGGATAGGAAGTCCGGTATCTGCGTACTATTACACCCAATGTTGGAAAGGGGTTAAAGGGGTTGTCCGCTACATACCCCCATATGACAGGTCACTGATCCTTTAGTCAAGTAAATAAGGCAGCACACTGCAGCGCTGAAACATGCAAACATGAAACATGAAAACTGAACTGCATTACTGCACTAGAAATATGAAAAATGAGAGTGTTTAGCGCATAAAAATGGCCAATTTTATGTGTTCCTGGTAGCCACTTTAGGGCATCTCTCGTATACCAAGTCCTACGCTTTCCTTTCCTCGCTGAGAATAAACGTCTCCATCTGAATGGGTACCTATGAAACCTCTTCTTAGACTAACATTCTCTTTCTCTGTGGAGGGGTAATGGACCTGTTGCGATTAAAACACCTGTGGCTAGGAGGCGGAGTGCTCGGTCAGAAGGCTAAAGAATACAATTCAAAAAACTGACCATCACATCCAGACATAGACTAAGTGTGAACAGGTGCTGAACCTAGAGTCACCAACGCATATACAGTCAAGTAAATAAGGCAGCACACTGCAGCGCTGAAACATGCAAACATGAAACATGAAAACTGAACTGCATTACTGCACTAGAAATATGAAAAATGAGAGCGTTTAGCGCATAAAAATGGCCAATTTTATGTGTACCTGGTAGCCACTTTAGGGCATCTCTCGTATACCAGGTCCTACGCTTTCCTTTCCTCGCTGAGAATAAACATCTCCATCTGAATATGTACCTATGAAACCTCTTCTTAGACTAACATTCTCTCTCTGTGGAGGGGTAATGGACCTGTTGCGATTAAAACACCTGTGGCTAGGAGGCGGAGTTCTCGGTCAGAAGGCTAAAGAATACAATTCAAAAAACTGACCGTCACATCCAGACATAGACTAAGTGTGAACAATTGCTGAACCTAGAGTCACCAACTCATATTCAGTCAAGTAAATAAGGCAGCACACTGCAGCGCTGAAACATGCAAACATGAAACATGAAAACTGAACTGCATTACTGCACTCTCATTTTTCATATTTCTAGTGTATATGAGTTGGTGACTCTAGGTTCAGCACCTGTTCACACTTAGTCTATGTCTGGATGTGACGGTCAGTTTTTTTAACTGATCCTTTAGTGACCTGTCCCCTATTTTAAAAATTGCATATATTATTGTGGGGTTAGAAATTTTTTTTTACATTGATAAAAATGGCGCCGGCTGCAGCATCTGAGCAATAGCATGTATAGAATTATGCCTATAATATTGCCAATTGAAAATAAAATACCTTCATCAAAATGGCGCCAGCGGGGGAGCATGTGCAGTACTATCTATCACATTCCGTTGACATTTTACTGCAACATCTTAACAGCTGCGATCGAACTGGATCTCAGCATTTCAGGAGCAGGCAAAGGGAAGACAGACCCTCTCAGCTCTTAGATCAGAGACATCTGGGTCCCCAGAGCAAGGAAAGTTGCTAGATCATGTTCAAAGCATGATCAGCAACTTACCCTGTCAGTGCAAAGCTGACAGTTTCCATATCATAGGGATGCTGCTGCATCCCCATGCTATACAAGCGATCAGCCTGCAAAAATTGAAAGTCCCACAGTGAATCAAAGTAAAAAAGTTTCAAAAGGTTGTAAAAATATTTTTAAAAAGTGAAAAAGTAATAATGAAAAAATCTAAATATATTGTATCCATGAATTAATATTTTTATTGGAAAAAAAATAAAATAAACAATAAAAGTGCTCATATTTCATATTGCCGTGTCTGGAACGACCCATTCTATGAAACTGTCTCACTAGTTTATCCCTTTACTGAGCACCATAAAACAAAAATAAAAAAACAAGGCAAAAAACAATGCCTTATCATTATACTGCCGAACAAACAGTGGGATAAAGCGCAATAAAAAAAATATATGAATAATCATGGTACCGCTAAAAACGCCATCTTGTCCTGCAAAAAGCAAGCCATCAAACAGCTCCATCAGTGGAAAATTAAATAAAAGTATAGCTCTTAGAATAAAGCGATGCAAAAATAATTTTTTCTAAAAAATCGTTTTTATTGTGTAAAAGCGCCAAAACATAAGAAAAGATAAAACTGTGGTATCCCTGCAACTCTACAGACCTGAAGAATGAAGCTGCCTTATCAGTTTTAGCACAAGCGGAGCGACATATCCCCATCCCCCAAAAAATTCCTAAATTGCTGTTTTTTGTTCATTCTGCCGCTTAAAAATCAGAACAGAAAGTGATAAAAAAAATGAATGTGTTTAAAAATGGTACCAATAAAACGTCAACTCATCCCGTAAAAAACAAGCTCCTCATATGACTTTATGAGCTGAAATATGGAAAAATTATAGCTCTCAAAATAAGGTGATGCATAAACTAGTTTTTTCAAGAAAAGCACCTTTTACTCTGTGACAGGAGCCAAACATAAAATACTATAAAAATATGGTATCGCTGTAATTGCACCGATGCAAAGAATAAAACCATCTAATCACTTATACCACACAAGGAATGCCGTAAAAAAATAATTAAACCAATTGTTCACCTGCTGTTTTGTTCATTCTGCCTCCCAAAGATCGCAATAAGGCTCAGTGCACACACATCCTGTGCTCTATACTGAGCACTTACACCAGGATTTATGGGTAAATCTCTGAAATACGTGATTCAGATGGAAGCCCCAAGGGAAGATTCCCTATAATGGGGCAGATGGAAGCACTGTTGATGCAATAGGACCTGTGATTAGCCAGTGACTTTTTAAGATTGCATAAAAATGCAGTCAGCCACAGTTTTGTGTACTTCTGAAAAGAAGTACACCATTAAATAGAGGTCAGATGGAGTCTAGAGTTAATCTGCTGCCTCATTATAGTGAATAGATCTCACGGGGTTTCATCTGATTCACGTCACTCGGAGATTTCGATGAAAACCCCAGAGTAAGTGCTCAGCATAGATCGCCGGATAAATGTGATCCACGTTATGCAAAATGTTCCCAATAAAAGCATCAAATCAATGTACAAAAAAGCAAGTCTCTACTCAGGTCTGTCATCTGTTAATGGAAATATAGGGGGCTTCCATGTTACTGGTATACAAATGGCTTTGGAAAAGCAAAATGGCTCCTTTCCTCTTCACATTGTACCTAAACCATATAAAAACATCCACATGTTTGGCATTTCTGAAGCTATGAGAGCCCACTTAACTTACAGGTGCATGTTTCCATTAGCATGAGCTAGGCATAATGTACTGGTGACTGAAAAGTATTGGTCACTACAACGCACTGGTCACTACAATGTACTCGTCACAGCAATGGCAGTTTGCAATTTTCACTCAACAACATTCATTGCTGCTTATTTCTGGAAAGCATCAATGGAGTTAAAATCCCCAAAGGGCATAATTTCCAAAATGGGGTCACTTGAGGGTAGATTCTGCTCTTCTAGCAATTAGTGGCTCCACATATAAAGTCCACAAACTATTCTTGGAAAATCTGCACTTCAGGAGGCAAATAACGCTCCGTCCTTCCCAAGGCTCTCCGTATGGCTAAGCAGTACTGTACAGCCACATGTGGGGTATTGCCATGTGTAGTAGAAATTGTTGGACAAATTAGGGTGTCATTTTTACCCACTTCTTGTGTGAAAATGGAAAATCTGGGGATAAAGCAACATTTTGGTGGTAAAAATGTAGTTATTTTTTCTTCATTTCCCTATGGTAAAAAAATTATGTGACACACCCATGGTGTCAATATGATCACTGCACCCCTATATGAATTCGTTGAGAGGTCCACTTTGTAAAATGGGGTCACTTATAGGGGGTTCTGCTGTTCTGGCAACTCAGGGGCTCTCCCAGTGGATCATGGCACCTGCAAAACATAATAGTAAAATCTGCACTATAGTATGGCTCCTTCCCTTCTGAGCTTTGCACTGTGTCTGAAAAATATTTCCCAATTTCATGTAGGGTATTGGCGCACTCAGGAAAAAAATGGACCTCAACTTGTTGTAAAAAAAGTCATATTAGCCCTTAGAAAATGTAAAAACTTGGGGCTAAAACATAATTTCTTTCTTCACCTCTCAATGGTATAACATTCTGTGAGGCACATGTGGTGTCAACATGATCACTGCACCTCTAGATTAATTCATTGAGGAGTGTACTTTGTAAAAGTGGGTTCACATATTGGGGGTTTCTGTTGTTCTTCACCTCAGGGGCCCTTTTCTCATGTATTCCATCACATATGGGGTATCAACGTAGTCAGGAGAAATTGCACAACAAACAGTATGTTGCAATCTCTCAAGTTACCCTAGTGAAAATGAAAAATGGGGCTAAAATAACATTATTATGGGGAAATTTTTTTTTTTTTTTACTTTTTATCTTTATGGCTCAACGATATAAACTTCTGCGAAGGTCCTGGGGGTTCAAGGTGCTTACCACTCATCTAAATACATTCCCTGAGGGGTCTAATTCCAAATTGGGTCACTTTTGGGGGATTTCCACTTTTAAGGCACATCAGGGGCTCTCCAAATGGGACATGGCATTTGCTAATGATTCCAGGAAATTTTATGTTCATAAAGTCATATGATGCTTCTTCCCTTTCGATCCCTGCCGTGCATCCAAGCAGTAGTTTTCTCCCTCATATGGAGTATCAACATACTCAGGAGAAGTTCCTCTACACATTGTTTGGTGCAATTTCTCCTGTTACCCTTATGAAAATGCTAAATGTGGGGCTAAAAGCATATTTGTGGAGAAAATGTGATTTTTTTTATTTTCACAGCTCAATTTTATCATCTTCTGTGAAGCAACTGAGGGTTTAATGTGCTCACCGCACATCTTGTTCAGTTAACTGTGGGGCTAGTTTCCAAAATGGTGTCAGTTATGAGAGATCTTCACTGTTTAGGCACAATAAGGGATCTCGAAACACGACATGGCATCTGCTAATTGTTCCAGCAAACTTTGCATTCAAAAACTCAAATGGCACTCCTTCCCTTATGAGCTCTGCCATGCCCCCAAACAGTGGTTTTCCACACATGGTAGGTGTCAGCATGCTCAGGAGAAATTGCACAACACATTTAGAGATCCATTTGTCCTGTGACCCTTGTAGAAATAAAAAAGTGTCTAAAGTATATTTTTGTGAAAAAAGTTGTGTTCATTTTTTTTCACACATTTAAAAAAATCCTGTGACGCACATGAAGTGTTAATAAACTTCTTGAATTTAGTTTTTAGCACCTTGAGTGGTGCAGTTTTTAGAATGGTGTCATTTTGGGGTATTTTCTATCATATAGACCCTTCAAATGTGAAGTGGTCTCTAAAAAAATGGTTTTCTAAATTTTGCTGGATAAAAGAGAAATTGCTGGTCAAAGTTAAACACTTGCAACTTCCTAACAAAAAAGTATTGTTTAAAAAATTGTGCTGATGTAAACGTGGGAAATGTTATTTATTAACTATTTTGTGTGACACATCTCTCTGATTTAAGGGCATAAGAATTCAGAGTTTTAAAATTGCAAAATGTTCCAAATTTTCACCAAATTTCCTTTTTTTTCACAAATGAACGCAAGTTATATAAAAGAAATGCTACCACTATCATGATGCATAATATGTCATGAAAAAACATTCTCAGAATCAGTAGGATCCGTTTAATTGTTCCAGAGTTATTACCTCATAAATTGACACCGGTCAGGATTGTAAAAATTGGTTTGGTCTTTAATGTGCAAACCATTTGTGGGGAAAAGGTGTTAAACAGTGCATGTTTCTGTTAGCAGTGCAGGGGTTAAACTGTTCAGCTTAATGTCTCTGAAGCCTTTCTGCTTCGATGCTCTCAGCTGTTCAGTGTTGGCCACTCCTCTCTCCTATACTGTATATACTCGCCTCTGGCAATCTGGATTGCCAGTGTTAGTCTTGTATTGCCTTGAATGGAGTGGAGATGTTGGTTGAAAGAGGCATTTGGAGTGTTGATCTGTGATTGTTGCTCGGTGTTTCTGCTGTGTGTGTTTCCTCATCCTCTCCTATTTTGCTTACCTCCTTTTTTACTCGATGTTCCTCTCTGTTGTTGTGAGTTAAATATTTGTATGTTTAGTATTTTAATTTATCACTGTACATCCTCTCTTGATAGTCTGGTTTCTGTATATGCAAACACTATTACTCTCCACCTCCCTGGGAGGGAAAAGGGGACAGATATAGGGCTGACTCAGGAAGTCAGCAAGGTATGTGGCCCCAGAAACTTCGCCATCCGAAGTAATCCAAGGAGCAGGGATAGCTAGAGCACCCCTAGAGTTAAACACAAGAAATGAGACTGTGGCACTGGGTATTCCGACAGCAGAGTTGTGACATTACATTCTTCCAAGCACCCTAGCCTATGCCATCTGGTAAAAGTTATTTCTAACCAGAGATGAAGACCTGTGTGATCTGAAAATAATCCAATGGTTAGAATCCTGCTAAAACTCCCTAAAAATACTATGAATATCTCTATGTGGTTTCCTAGCAAACTGACTGTCAGACACATTTAGTTCAAGTCACTAGCTCAAGCATTTTCTTTCTCCAGCCGTTAGTCTGATTTTTTTTTATGGTAAATTCACCTAGAATACCTCCTCAAGGAGGAGGAACATACAGTATTTGCAAACTTATTTTACTTAAGGAAGTCCAGCATGGTTTGCTTTTCATTCTGTACACTTCTTTAAAGTTTCTTTTGTAGAAAAATAAAAAAGCTGAAATAGATCTCTCTGATAAATATGTATTTATATTAATACCAAGGAAATGCATACAAGGAAAAATGCTGAATTGACACAGTGGTATGTTTCTTTTAGCACTCTAGTCTACTTTTATCTCTTTCATGCATTATTCAGTGTGTAGGCAGATTTTCACCCTACAGTGTGTATACTATGTTCCAACATCCTTCATAAATTCTGCTGTGCAAGTAATGGAAATAAAGCAAACTCAAAGCTGTGAGTTGTAAAAATAATAAATCTTGTGTACTGCCTTTAGTGTCCCTCATACCTCCAGAGCTGATTTTTATAAAGGGATGATTTATAAGCATGCAGCAATCAATGAATTAAAATCAAAAGCCTCCGCAATTTGAGAGCTGAACAATAATGCAGAGAAAATAATCAGTTATATAAAAAGGAAGAAATAAAAAAACCATGATGATTTTTATTATATGGTTATTCCAAAATTCAATGATTTGCTTTAAATAAAAGCACCGTATATATAAGGGTTTTTTTTATCTGTCACCAGGCTTTTGGTACCCCATCTGTGAGCAGAATGATGTAGTGACAGAGACCCTGATTCCAACAATAGGTCACTTGCTCAAATGCTTTCTGTATTTTCAATAAATTCACTGTATTGAATTCATATCTACCTGTTTTATGAATGTTGAGCTCTGTATGTCGCCACCCGCATCACTCATTGTCAGTTTTCTGTGTACTAAGTGCATAGGCAGAAATCTGCCAGAGTGGTGTAGGTTGTGTTCTACAGAGCTTATAAATATGGAGGGCTATATGGCAGCAGGTTTGCTAGTTCTCTAGTAATAATCCCTTGCTGATTAAACAGTGATTTTATGACATTTCCAGCAGTCTGGTAAGTGACAAATCACTAGCATCAGTGTCTCTATCTCTAAATCATGCTGCTCTCAGATTACGTGGCACAAACCTGGATACATAACCTTTAAGAGCTCAAATTAATACAGCAAAATATTTTATTCACGTGTAACTATCCTTAGCATATATGCACTGCGTATACACTAAGTGAATACAGAGTGCAGTTATAGCAGCTTGCACCTATTGACAATCTATTCTCTTAGGAGGTGCAGGGCAGCTTTATGCAGTATAGTATTGAAAGTGATGATCGCCTCCATATTTGATTTAGCATTCCTTCCATCAATTGAAGACCTTCCTTACATGTCTGCATAAAATCGATACTGTAAAAAACAGTAGTGGTATCATCAGCGTTTTGGATCAGTGTGCCATCAATGTGCCATTGGTGTGCCATCAGTCTTTTTCTGGTATGGCTAAAGAAAAAGAAATTACAAAGTTTCTCCTTTATTTTGCAATGTTAAAGACATAAATCACACAGATGGTTGCCATCCTTGTGCTGTATGCGTTTTCCATGAACCAATAGACTTGTATTGGCCTTGTCATCTGTGCTATGGACACATGGTCCTTGTAAAATCATAGACATGTGAGCAGCCCCTTAGGTTATAACAGGTACGTGTGGTATCCATGAAAAAAATAAATGTTCCACATACCAGAAACACAGACATGTGAAAGAGACATAAGACTGTTTTTAATTGATCCTGTATTTTACATGCCCTTAAACTTTGTAGGCTTTTGGCCCAGGAGAGTGTGTAATGATTATTAGGTTTAGAGTCCTACCAGAGAACGGTTGCCTTGTTGTGCATGGTGCGCTCTCATGAATTGGATAGTCATTGTGTGCTAAGAATTTCCCTTTAAAAAGTATATTCTATATATCAGTAATGCAGTATAAATGTAATATATTCCATGTTTGCATAAATCTTGGAATATATAGAGTGCTGCCACACTCTTTTTTTTTTCTGCATCATGCAGTTATAGTAGCTTGGATATGTTCCACACATGCTTAAGGTTGCTTTCACACATCAGTTTTTTGCCATCAGTCACAATCCGTCGAATGTTGAAAAAAATGGATCTGTCGCAGATTGTGAAAAACTGATGCAACGGATCCGTTTTTTCACCGGATCCGACTAGCTGATCCAGCTAATTGGATCCTAAAACAATTCGGAGCATGCTCAATTAAAAAAACGGAATCCATCCCCGGATTCCATCATTTGACGGATCCGGCGCCATAGGCTTCCAGTCTAGCAAATGACGGATGGCGACGGATCTGTCGCTGTCCGTTTTTTCGACAGACACAAAAAATGTTACTATATCAGTTTTCTCCGGCCGCCGGATAAACAATTTTTGACAGATCCGGCGAACAACGGATGAAAATTGAGGCCATCCGTCCCAATCCATTGCTAATACAAGTTGTTAGGGCTAGCGGAACGCACCAAATAATAAAGGAATTGATACGAGGTGCGTTTGCAGCCCGGGGTCTACCTTGCAGAGATGGTACCTGCTGCTATATAATGGCGGATGGACACTTAGCTCACACATGGGTTAGACTTCACCCCGTGTGAAATGGTAGCGAGCTCTGTTGCTTCACAGAGTCACACAATACGCTGCACCCTGTTAGCAGTCACAAGGTGCAGCTGCAAGACATTAGTGGGATCCCTAAGAATCACCCCCACTAATCTGGTGATTGGACTCGCTCTGACCCTCGGTGGCTTTTGAGCCCACGCCTGAGGACGCCCCGAGTCAGATGCTCAGTTCAAGCGGGAAATCCCACCCTATACTGACGGTTGTCAGGAGAGCACACAGATGGCGCATGGTGCCATAGAGACGGGCACTGCAACGTGTGCTTAGTGAGCAGATAGCACTGTCAGACGCTACATAGCAATCATCCACCATTCGCAAGCAATCAACAACACTAGGAAGGGGGATGATTAATGAGCGACAGTCACACATCTACACACACACATTTTTAAGTATATACTAGCGCATGGCTGAGCAGCCATGCAAACCTTTTATAGCAGCAGTGCTATGGGATCTTCCAGATGGTCCAATAGTAGCCCCAACAGGACCTGAGCATGTGACCCCCAACCTCCAATGGGAGGTCGTCCGTGGGCATGCTCAGTATGGGAAAAGCAGGACTTAGTCCCAGAAAGACCTGCTCACTGCTGATCAGTGCTGGCTACAAAGGCAGAGCCTGGAAGGGCAGCAGTAACCAGTCGCACAGTATCAGCTTGAGCCAGACGCTGGGACCAATGTCCCCGCTGAGCAGGCTCCACTGCAGCTGGAGAAGAATGAGAGACCACAGCGGAGATGGTTCAAGATTCCCCCTGTGCAGTGGCGGGAACTCAACATCTAACACTAGTCTATGAGAAAAAAAAATTGAACCGGCGGCAACATTTGCCCGATCCATTTTTTCAAAATTCGAGACTGACAGCAAAAGACTGATGTGTGAAAGGCGCCTTAGTCTGCTAGGAGTTGCTGGTCGGATTTTAATTTTCACAAATTCCATGCACAGTTAATATCGAATGTCCATGTGTTATAATAATAATAATAGGTGCATAAGTGCAGCAAAGATATATATATATTAGTTGTTGCCCATTATTTAAACTTACCTAGATCCTTCTGAATCTTTTTTCTCTCTTCTCTACTGTTAGCTATGCCTCCTAACTTTGCATTGTCTGCAATTTTTTAAAAAATGTTGAACAACACTGGGACCAGGACAGAGCCTTGTGATACTCTACTTGAAACACTCTTCCAATTGTATTTGCAACCATTTATTAACACTCTCTGAGTACGTTCACTGAGCCAGTTATGTATATACCTAACCATAGCCTTGTCAATCAGATACTTGGTAATTTTTAAATAAGAATAGTATGAGATACTTTATCAAATTCTTTGCTGAAGTTTATTAATACTATATCTGCCTCATTTCCTTGATCCATCCAATCAGTGATTCCATCATAGAGGGAAATCAGATTAGTCTGCCATGATCTGTCTTATCTAAGTACTTACTTGCATGTTGTTTAATAATTTGTTTAAAGATCTTTCCTGGTATAGAAGTAAGGCTCACTAGCCTGTAATTCCCTGGCTTAATCTTCTTTCCTTTTTTGAAGATAATGTAAACATTTGCCCTTCACCATTCTTCTGGGACTTCTCCAGGATTGTTCAAAGATCCTGGCAAGTTGTTCTGAAATTACCTCTACTAACTCTTTCAGTACCCTATGATGTAATCTGGACCAGGAGATTTAAATTAATTTAAATTAGCTAAAGGTACCTTCACACTGAACAACTTAACAACGATAACGATAGCGATCCGTGACGTTGCAGCGTCCTGGATAGGGATATCGTTGTGTTTGACACGCAGCAGCAATCAGGATCCTGCTGTGACATCGTTGGTCGGAGCTAGAAGGCCAGCACCTTATTTCGTCGCTGGCTCACCCGCTGACATCGCTGAGTCGGCGTGTGTGACGCCGATTCAGCGATGTCTTCACTGGTAACCAGGGTAAACATCGGGTTACTAAGCGCAGGGCCGCGCTTAGTAACCCGATGTTTACCCTGGTTACCAGTGTAAGTGTAAAAAACCAAACACTACATACTTACATTCCGGTGTCTGTCGCATCCCCCGGCGTCCGCTTCCCTGCACTCTGTCAGCGCCGGCCGGCCATAAAGCAGAGCACAGCGGTGACATCACCACTCTGCTTTACGGCCGGCGCTTACACAGTGCAGGGAAGCGGACGCCGGGGGACGTGACAGACACCGGAATGTAAGTATGTAGTTTTTTTTTTTTTTTACATTTACACTGGTAACCAGGGTAAACATCGGGTTACTAAGCGCGGCCCTGCGCTTAGTTACCCGATGTTTACCCTGGTTACCCGGGGACTTCAGCATTGTTTGTCGCTGGAGAGCTGTCTGTGTGACAGCTCTCCAGCGACCACACAACGACGAAACAGCGACGCTGCAGCGATCGGCATCGTTGTCTATATCGCTGCAGCGTCGCTTAATGTGACGGTACCTTAAGTGTTCCTTCACCATCTCTCTGTCTATAGATATTGTGAATTATTTTATCCCTTCAATGACACCACGAAGATCAGTTGATGTTACAATTGCTTTCTTAGAGAACACAAATGCAAAATAGGAATTCAAAAGTTTGGCCTTCTCAACATAATTTTTGACCACTTCAACCTGTAAAAATCCTATAGCATCTTTAACTTTTTTTAGTTTTTTTACATACTCCCAAATCCTTTTTTAACTGCTTTTGGTCTTCCATGAAAGGCTCACTTCATTGCTGGCTTTATCTCTTCTAATGCTTGCCCTGCATTCCCTGTAAACAGCATTATATTATTCTTTAGATATTCCCCCACTTTCCATTTAATATACATTTATTTTTTCCTTTTAACAAGTGATTAATTTCTGTGTTCATCCACCCTAGTACATGCTCCAATTATTCCTTCTGTTTGGGATTTTTACCTATTGTGCAGTGAGAATTTCATTTAACAAAATCTCTCATCCTTCTTGGATATTTCTGTCCTTTAGAACATCCATCAATTGGACTTTTCTACCATCTTTCTGAGTCTATTAAAATTTGTCTTTCTGAACACCACCTTTTAAACCTGAGCCATTGCAAGTCTTCCATTTCTTGTACTCCAAAATTCAAAGATAGCATGATCGCTGCCTCCTAAGGTGTCATACTTTTTTGAGAATAGAAACATCTGATGTAAAAAGAGTTCATCCCTATATTCAGTCTGGCCAGGGGGCCTATAGTAAACACCTACATTGGTGTCCTTTTTCTCTCCTTGTATTCTTGCCCAAACAGTTTCTACAGAACTATCAGTCTCTGAAGCTTGCATCTCTGTGGAGATATAAATTTTCCTAACATACAATGCAACACCTCCTCCTCTCTTGTTAATATTGTTTCTAATAAATAAGTTGAAGCCTTCAAGGTTTATATTCCAATCATCATAACAACTTCATTGAACACATACCCATACCATCTATTTTTAACTATGAGGGTAAAATTCCATATTTATTATGGGTTATATCATGAACAGTGTTGGGGTAATCGCAACTCATTAATACACAAACCGCAGCAAAAAGCGATCAAACAGCACCCAAGATTATAAAAAATGAAAAACTTTATTAAATATTTCCAGGGTATAGAGCATAGGGAAACAAGTTTCATGCCATGTTGCACATGTAGGAAACGCAAGGGTGCACGTCCATGGGTGACAATGCAAGCATAAATTAGATGGGTATCACAGCCTGTAAAGTACTGGCAGTGTGAATCCAACCATATATAGTCATATTACAAGTCCAACCCTATTATTATTTTCAAAGGCCATCACGCCAAAACGCGCATCGGGGCGGGTGCACTCGGTGGGTGTTTGATTCCCTAACCTGCTCAGGTAATTATTCATTTAATCGCATGAATTTGATGTGAATTGATTGTATTGAAAATGTATACCTGTGATTGTGCATAATAGGGTTGGACTTGTAATATGACTATATATGGTTGGATTCACACTGCCAGTACTTTACAGGCTGTGATACCCATCTAATTTATGCTTGCATTGTCACCCATGGACGTGCACCCTTGCGTTTCCTACATGTGCAACATGGCATGAACCTTGTTTCCCTATGCTCTATACCTTGGAAATATTTAATAAAGTTTTTCATTTTTTATAATCTTGGGTGCTGTTTGATCGCTTTTTGCTGTGGTTTGTGTATTATATTCCAAGTGTATCATCCCACACTGAAGATTCTTGATATCCTATCAGAAACATCTTTGATTTGGGCACCTGGAAGACAGAACACTTTTCATGAGGTAATGTCCGGTGCGCAAATAAAATATTCTGTTCCTTTCAATAGGGAATCCCAAACGACCATCACTCTCCTTTTCTTCTTCATCACAGCGCATCTTTTTCTCCCTTCAAGAGAGCGTTCTTTGTGGGCAAAGCACTTTTTTGATATATATCTTCATACTTGTCCTGCGTGAGAGCCTGGTAGTGGTTCTTCAGTGGTATGGGTGCTGACTGCCTTCTCAACCTACTGCTTCTTTTGGTCCCATTCTTCCATTTCTCTTCTTCTGCAGGTACATTAAAAGGTCTTCATTAATGCCCTATGCAGTGGCTGCTTGAAGTTTGAAGATCCACCTCAATGCTTTCTGTAAGTGTAAAGGGGTTAAACACCTACAATATCCCTGATGTTTTATCCCATGATAAACTAGAACATTTGAGGCAACAGTAGTTATTGCTTTATCTTTGTTGCAGTCATGGGCCCCAAAAATTGATTGTGGAAACAAGTTTTTGGACACGTTTACATAGGTTCTGTGAGTGAGAGATATAAATTTTTGGACATCAATATGTGAATTCAGGACATATATAATTCCATTGGATCTGCAATGAATGATATTGCTATATTTGAATTATGTCCCAATTGTGGGATTCTGAAAAATCTATGTAAATAGCAGCAGGCATCACAACTACAAGAATTGGAGCCCTTAAGGCAAATCTCAGTGAGTGGACTGCTAGGAAAGCAAAAATTGTTCAATATCCTGGCAATCAACTGTGGTTTGTCAAATGTAATTTTTAACACCTGAGTCCATGTTCAAAATGTCACAATGAGAACTGAGGATTCATCAGGCCATTGATTATTGAAAGTGATCAATCTCACCAATTTGTCATTAAGCAGTATTTTAAGTTCAGATTGATCAGTTTCTTGAGCTCACTTGTATGCCATAGATATAATCCACAGTGGATAATTGCTGCATTTTAGACATGTAGTTAAAAACCTTGCAGCGCCATATAGTCATATGCACTGGTGAAAAGATATCTAAGTCTAAGAAGTTGTCTCACTAGCATGGCTGATTTTATGTATGAAGGGTGAAAACTTGAGTCATATAATAAGGAATTGGAAGCCATCACCTTCCTTAAGTTTTCCATTTCGGAAAGACAATTTAAGGTTCAAAAAATGAACTGAATCCATGGATGTGCCAAGTGTTTGCATTTGAGTTCTTGTAAAAAGGTAAAACAGGATTTCATAATACCGGTTAAAAAATATCATCAATATAACGAAACCGATATGTAACAACATTTTGTAAGCATGTGAGGGGAACATGTTCTCCCATTCCTAACTCCCTCAAAAAAGGTAGGTGTAAGTATGAGGGGTTTGACGTGCACCCAACTTGGTCCCAGATATCTGATGATAGTATACCATATTAAAAATGAGAAAATTATACAGTAACATAGTACAAAATTTAGGAGATCCAACAGAAAAAAATGTGTGTCTCTGGTGAATAGAATCATCAAGATTCAAGAAAAAGGAAGTAGCATGAAAACCATCAATATGAGCAAAGTTGGAGTATTAAGACTCCACATCACAAATGACTATATATGTATTATGTGGAAACACGTTCCTGTAGTTGGCTGATAAAATAAGTGGTGACCTGAACATAGAGTATGAAGGATGTTTCAATAGTAGTGATTGAAGGTAAGTGTCCAAATATACATACATTTTTTCACTAAGCCTGACAAAGACTATATCTTTTGGCCATCCTGAAGGAGATGTTGAATTCTTGTGTACCTTGGGTAATAGATAGAACATCACAGTAAGGGAATAATACATGGTGAAGAAGGCAAACTACTTAGAAAGGATACCTGAATTTTTTGCAGAAGTCAAGAGACAGTTACATTTGGACTGAAATACGAAGGTAGGATCGAAGGGAAAAAGAGTACAAAAACTCGATTGATGACATTTTGTTTAGCTTCCACAAAACATAAATTCATAAGCCATAAAACCATATTGCCTCAAATGTCAGCCTCTTTGATGGCAAACATAGGGTTTTGTTTTAGAGTGGTATTAACCATATTTTAGTCCATTGTGATATTTTGATCTATGATAATTGTAATTTATGAATGTCTCTGCAAATAGGATCATGGTAATACTTAAGGGCTGGAAATAAGTGCAGATGCATAGTAGTCTGAGATGGTTTGCATAGTGCGAACATTTTTTTTGTGACTGTTCATTCTGTTCAAGTAATTCCAGAAGTACAGTAAAGATTTGCTGATCCTCCATATGTAAGTGAATCACGTTCAGTGGTTGATTACAAAATAATCGCAAGGAAAGCTACCGCAGAGCAAATTGGTGTCTTTGATTAATGTAAACTTAACTAACATGTTCTCTGGTGTGAAGGCGAGGCTCTTTTACTCATGATGAAATAAATAGATGTGTACATAAATTAATGGTCTACAGGAGATTTTCAGGTATATCCAACATTAGCAATGTCTCTTTTTCCGGGTGTTGATAGGTGATCAGAGACAATAATGTGATCTGCATTTTTTGGGCGTTCTTGTTTGCCCGGTCTTATTTTTCCATCCTCCTTGTGTCCATAGATAAAAATGTTCAAATTGCCTCTTCTGAGAAAAAGAGGACTTAAACTCTATAGCGCCACCTCCCAGAGGAGCATTGCATGGCGAATAAGCCTCCTTACCTTGACAAGCCAGCTGGTATGTCACTCTCCATAAGGAGAAACGCTACCCCTTAGATAAAAATGGTTACTCTGGCTCTATTCACTATGGGCTGATATCAATGTGAGTTACATATTTGTTGATGTAAATTAGTCTAACATTCCTTCTCTTTCCTTTTCCTGCCACAATGTTCAACCCTTCCAGATTTACACAATTGCACTTAGTATGTGTATTATAGTACTTACTGCTTGTAAGTTTATATTAAAAGTCTCACTGAATGAATATTATTTCTATACTATTCACGTGTTCATTTTTTACCATTTTGGTATAAATCAGCATCTGGATTCAGAATTATTGTTTAGAGTAGAGGTCTCAAGCATACAGCCCGCTAGCTGCATGTAACCTCTGAGGCTTCATTCTGTGTATTATGAACACTGAAACTATTAAGATTATGGCAACCCAGTCCAGGCAGTCAGGGGGCTTGTAGAAGCACTTTTTTCCTGTTGAATGTGTGCTCTTGAACACACATTCAATTAAAAAGTATCACGGTGCAGAGAGCGACTGGCAATTTTTGCAAAGCTGGCAAATGATGATGACATACCCATCAAAGGCGGTGCATGATGTCTTTGCTTTGCACGACCCTGGCTGTGGAAGAGGAAGCAGATGTTGTTCGTCATGAGAAGAAGGATAAGTGAAAATAATCTTTGTAATTTGTTTCTTTAATACTTATTTAGAGAGTGGCAGGATTGGAACATTACTACAAGATGAGGACATGACTATAAGATGAGTAGTATTATTATAGGAAAAGAGACATTATTTTGGGATGGGGGACATTATTACTGAAAGGTGGTTATTATCACAGGATGAGAGACATTATTACTGGATGATGGATGTTACATAATAAGGGACACTATTATGGGGTGGGGAATAGAAAGGGTGCCATTATCACAGAATGGGGGAAACTATTACAATTAGAAATACTTTATCATATGAAGTGGGGCATTACAGGATGGGGACATTATTACAAGATTTGAAGATAATTACAATAAGGGGGACATTATTACAGGATGGAGGCTAGGGTGGTGATCATTATTTTAGGACCTGGGCCAGAATTACTGTATCTGGCCAACTGTAAGACAAAATGATTGTATTGGGCCCTTCGTGGGAGAAACCAAAGGGATATAAAATTGTAGAAGAAACAAAAATTAATTTCAAAATAAAATTTGAACTAATAGTGGAAAATTATTTTGCCACTATAAATGCTGTTTTATGTAAAAATTAAAGTAAATAAAAAGCACATGTTTAGCATCACCACATCCATAATGATCCAACCTATAATATCATACCATAAACCATACGGTAAACAGTGTTAAAAAAATAAAATAAAAACATGCCACAATTATCCAAAAAACATATCACAAAATCATATAAAAAAGAATGGTATCACAGAAAACATTATCTATTTCTGCAAAGAATGTGGTCCGTCAAATTCAAATTTTGTCTATGTGCAGCCTGGGCAGAGTTTGAGACCCTTGGTTTAGAGCAGTGTTCCCCAACTCTGGTCCTCAAGAGCCACCAATAGGTCATGTTTTCAGGATTTCCTTAGTATTGTACAGGTGATTGAATGCTTGGCTGTCCAGTGATGCAATTGTCACCTGTGCAATACTAAGGAAATTCTGAAAACATGACCTGTTGGTGGCTCTTGAGGACCAGTGTTGGGGAACACTGGTTTAGAGGATGTGGTTGACCATGTGATCTATTTAATTGGATATTACAATTAGCTGTACACCCTTACTTGTCCATTCCTTACAGCTTCACTTCCACTATCCTTCTGCCATAGACTGTGTTACAATATGAATGGGACTCGCTATTTTAAGTCCATTCAATATCTAAGACAGCCCTTTCTCTGTGACTGCTGCTATTTAACAGAGAAGGATAGTGAGACACATTCATCGCCTCATTAACACAAGCAGTACAACTGGAGAGTAGTGATGAGTGAGCATACTCAGTAATGCTCGATACTTGCCCGAGCATCGTTGTACATGCAGTGCTCGATGAGCGCCGAGCATTTCTGGAATTATTCGGCGGGAGCTCGGGTCCCTGTCCTGCTTGTTTGGCACTCTTTAGAGTGCCAATCTACATGCAGGGATTGTCTGCCACACATTGTATTGCCGCAGCCATGGTGGCTGTGTCTTTACAGTGATTGGCTGGCCTCACAGCATTATCAGGTCTATATCAGACCTGACACCGCCCTGCTCTTCACAGTCAGCTCCGGAATCATCAGTGTGGGGAGACTTGCAACAGCGATAGGGACAGAATAGATGATGTATCAGTTACTGTTGGAATACCATAATTGAATACACAAATCCAGCTAAACCAACAGTCCTTCTAAGGACTAATTACGGAGTGTATAAATTGCAGTGCTTGGTAGGCAGGGAGTGTATGTGGGTATATAGATATCAGTAGCAGGCAGGCATTGTATGTGGCATTCTTCACTGCATACATCAAGAGGGTCCATTCCAATTACTGTCCGCTGCTGCCTATTACACATATTGACGGTATATACCTAGCCCCAAGTATCATTGGCCAGGAATAATTTTTTTGCATCTTAATCCTGTTTATTTAATTCCAAAGCAATCCAGAGCCCATTTTTTTTTATCCATTTGTTTGTTGGGATTGCAGAATACAGCCAGATACTTTTCATAGTATAACATTAAAATCCATCTATTTTAAACAGGTTTGTCCGTCCCAGTGGTCACGTCTGAGTGCGCATAAAATTGTGCAATTTTTATGGTACTGTAAACATTTTTGGGAGTGTCTTATACAATTTCTTGACACCATTTTGCTGCCAAAAAAATATTTAGCTACAGGGCAGATATTTTACACTAGGTTTTGTCCTCCACACAGATCGCATATCATTGCTGTCAAAATTGTGCCACTTCCAGCCTCCTGTCAGGACTCTGAACATTTTTTACCTTTTGTGCATTACTGCCCTTTTCCAAGATGGCGTCTTTGGTCTCATGTGCACTGTGTCTTCCTGCTATAAAACTCCACCCCAGCCTTCAGTCTGTGCTAGAGTATTCAGCCTTGCATCCAGCTCCTGATCTCTGATTACTCCCTGGCTATACACCTGCTCCTGTGAACCTGTGTGGTGATCCTGCTACTCTGCTCTGAGTTCCTGCGGCATACACAAGTTTCCAGTAATCCTCCTTCATCTGCTGCTCATGTTTACTTCCACCTGCATTTGCTGGACATGTAAGCTGCTGCTGCTTTGCATTAACCTGAGACTATTAACCAGGCCTCCCTGGTTGAGCTAAGATATGATTTGAACTGCCTGTAAGCATATCTATCTGTGTCTGGACTAAGACAATGATTTATTCATGTCAAGTATCCTGTCATGAATCCCCAATGGCTAGGGAAGCACAGGATAAGCAAAGTATAATAAATATCGGACGAGCTCTAGGGTGATGGAACCTGGGCTGACCGCTGCCCTACGCCTGACAAACGCAACTAGAGATAGCCAGGGAGCGTGCCTACGTTGGTTCTAGATGCCACGCACCAGCCTAAGAGCTAACTAGTACTGCAGAGAAAACAAAGACCTCACTTGCCTCCAGAGGAATTAACCCCAAAGGTATAGTTGCCCCCCACATGTATTGACGGTGAAATGAGAGGAAGGCACACACATAGAGATGATGTATATAGCTTTAGCAAATAGAGGCCCGCTGAAAACTAGAAAGCAGAATGACACAAAAGGGGACTGAGCGGTCAGCAAAAAACCCTAATCAAAAAAACCATCCTGAGATTACAAGAACCCATGTGCCAACTCATGGCACATGGGGAGAACCTCAGTCCACTAGAGCAACCAGCTAACAAAGAGACATTCTAAGCAAGCTGGACAAAAAACCAAACAACTGAAAATCAGCACTTAGCTTATCCTGAAAGATCTGGGAGCAGGTAGGCAGGAACCAAACAGAGCACATCTGAACACATTGATAGCCGGCAAGGGAAATGACAGAAAGGCCAGGTAAAATAGGAAACACCCAGCCTCTGATGGACTGATGGAAACCAAAGGCCGCAACCCACCAAAGTCACCCAGTACCAGCAGTAACCACCAGAGGGAGCCCGCAAACAGAATCCACAACAGTACCCCCCCCTTGAGGAGGGGTCACCGAACCCTCACGAGAACCCCCAGGGCGATCAGGGCGAGCCCTATGGAAGGCGCGGACCAAATCAGTCGCATGAACATCGGAGGCGACCACCCAGGAATTGTCCTCCTGACCATAACCCTTCCACTTAACCAAATACTGGAGTTTACGTCTGGAAACACGAGAATCCAAGATCTTTTCAACAACATACTCCAATTCTCCCTCCACCAGCACCGGAGCAGGAGGTTCGACCGAAGGAACAACAGGCACCTCATACCTCCGCAACAACGACCGATGGAACACATTATGAATAGCGAACGATGCTGGGAGATCCAAACGGAAAGATACAGGGTTAAGAATCTCCGAGATCCTATAAGGACCGATGAACCGAGGCTTGAACTTAGGAGAAGAGACCTTCATAGGGACAAA
The DNA here is from genome assembly GCF_051348905.1 of Ranitomeya variabilis. Lineage (NCBI taxonomy): Eukaryota > Metazoa > Chordata > Amphibia > Anura > Dendrobatidae > Ranitomeya > Ranitomeya variabilis. The sequence goes on from NC_135236.1 coordinate 318,476,317, forward strand.
ACGAGAAGACAACCACACCAAGTCCCCAACAAGAAGTCGGGGACCCACGCGGCGACGGCGATTAGCAAACTGCTGAGTCTTCTCCTGAGATAACTTCAAATTGTCCACCACCTGATTCCAAATGTGATGTAGCCTGTCCACCACCACGTCCACTCCAGGACAATCCGAAGACTCCACCTGACCAGAGGAAAAACGAGGATGAAACCCCGAATTACAAAAAAAAGGAGAGACCAACGTGGCCGAACTAGCCCGATTATTAAGAGCAAATTCGGCCAGTGGCAAAAAAGCAACCCAGTCATCCTGATCAGCAGAAACAAAACACCTCAAATAAGTTTCCAAGGTCTGATTAGTTCGCTCCGTCTGGCCATTCGTCTGAGGATGGAATGCAGACGAGAAAGACAAATCAATGCCCATCTTGGCACAAAACGTCCGCCAAAATCTAGACACAAACTGGGATCCCCTGTCAGAAACGATGTTCTCCGGAATCCCATGCAAACGAACCACGTTCTGAAAAAACAAAGGAACCAACTCAGAGGAGGAGGGCAACTTAGGCAAGGGCACCAAATGAACCATCTTAGAAAAGCGGTCACACACAACCCAGATAACGGACATTTTCTGTGAAACCGGGAGATCAGAAATAAAATCCATGGAAATGTGCGTCCAAGGCCTCTTCGGGATGGGCAAGGATAACAACAACCCACTAGCCCGTGAACAGCAAGGCTTAGCTCGAGCACACACTTCACAAGACTGCACAAAGGTACGCACATCCCTAGACAAGGAAGGCCACCAAAAAGACCTGGCCACCAAGTCTCTTGTACCAAATATTCCAGGATGACCAGCCAACACAGAAGAATGGACCTCGGAGATGACTCTACTGGTCCAATCATCCGGAACAAACAGTCTTTCTGGTGGACATCGATCCGGTTTATCCACCTGAAACTCCTGCAATGCGCGTCGCAAGTCTGGGGATACGGCGGACAATATTACCCCATCCCTAAGGATACCAGCAGGCCCAGTGTCTCCAGGAGAGTCAGGCACAAAACTCCTGGAAAGAGCATCTGCCTTCACATTCTTTGAACCTGGCAGGTATGAAACCACGAAATTGAAACGAGAAAAAAATAACGACCAACGAGCCTGTCTAGGATTCAAACGCCTGGCAGACTCAAGGTAAATGAGATTATTGTGATCAGTCAAGACCACCACGCGATGTTTAGCACCCTCAAGCCAATGACGCCACTCCTCAAATGCCCACTTCATGGCCAAAAGCTCCCGATTACCCACATCATAATTGCGCTCGGCGGGCGAGAATTTTTTAGAGACGAAAGCACATGGCTTCATCACCGAGCCATTAGAACTTCTCTGTGACAAAACCGCCCCCGCTCCAATCTCGGAAGCATCAACCTCCACCTGAAAAGGAAGTGAAACATCTGGTTGACACAACACAGGAGCAGAAGAAAACCGGCGCTTAAGTTCCCGAAAGGCCTCCACGGCCGCAGGAGACCAATCAGCAACATCAGCACCCTTTTTAGTCAATTCAGTCAAAGGTTTAACAATACTGGAAAAATTAGCAATGAACCAACAATAAAAATTAGCAAACCCCAAGAACTTCTGAAGGCTCTTAACAGATGTAGGTTGTGTCCAGTCACAAATAGCCTGAACCTTAACGGGATCCATCTCAATAGTAGAAGGAGAAAAAATGTACCCCAAAAAAGAAATCTTCTGGACTCCGAAGAGACACTTTGAGCCCTTCACAAACAGAGAATTGGCCCGCAAAACCTGAAACACCTTCCTGACCTGTAGAACATGAGACTCCCAGTCATCAGAAAACACCAAAATATCATCCAAATACACAATCATAAACTTATCCAGATATTCACGGAAAATATTGTGCATAAAGGACTGAAAGACTGACGGAGCATTGGAGAGTCCAAAAGGCATTACCAAATACTCAAAATGGCCCTCAGGCGTATTAAATGCGGTTTTCCACTCATCACCCTGTTTTATCCGCACCAGATTATACGCACCACGAAGATCTATTTTAGTGAACCACCTAGCCCCCTTAATGCGAGCAAACAAATCCGTAAATAATGGCAATGGATACTGGTATTTGACTGTAATCTTATTCAGAAGGCGATAATCTATACAAGGCCTCAGGGAACCATCTTTTTTTGCCACGAAAAAAAAACCTGCTCCCAGAGGGGACGAAGATGGACGAATATGTCCCTTTTCCAAGGACTCCTTAATATAATTCCGCATAGCAGTATGCTCTGGCAGTGACAGATTAAATAAACGACCCTTAGGGAACTTACTGCCAGGAATCAATTCTATAGCACAGTCACACTCTATGAGGAGGAAGCGAATTGAGCTTAGGCTCCTCAAAAACATCCCTATAATCCGACAAAAATGCAGGGATCTCCGAAGGAGTAGATGAAGCGATAGAAATCGGAGGTGCATCATCATGAACCCCCTGACATCCCCAGCTTAGCACAGACATTGTTTTCCAGTCCAGGACAGGATTATGAGTTTGTAATCATGGCAGACCAAGCACTAGTACATCATGTAAATTATACAGTACAAGGAAGCGAATCACCTCCTGATGAACGGGAGTCATGCGCATGGTCACTTGTGTCCAATACTGCGGTTTATTCATAGCCAATGGTGTAGAATCAATTCCCTTCAGAGGAATAGGAACTTCCAGAGGCTCTAGACTAAAACCGCAGCGTTTAGCAAATGACCAATCCATAAGACTCAGGGCAGCGCCTGAATCCACATAGGCATCGACGGAAATGGAAGACAGTGAAAAAATCAGAGTCACAGACAAAATGAACTTAGACTGCAGAGTATCAATGGCAAAAGATTTATCAACCCTTTTTGTGCGTTTAGAGCATGCTGATATAACATGAGCTGAATCACCACAATAAAAACACAAACCATTTTTCCGCCTATAATTTTGCCGTTCACTTCTGGACTGAATTCTATCACATTGCATAGACTCAGGTGCCTGTTCAGAAGACACCGCCAACTGGTGCACGGGTTTGCGCTCCCGTAAACGCCGATCAATCTGAATGGCCATAGCCATAGACTCATTCAGACCTGTAGGCGCAGGGAACCCCACCATAATATCCTTAATGGCCTCAGAAAGACCATTTCTGAAGTTTGCAGCCAGGGCGCACTCATTCCACTGAGTAAGCACCGACCATTTCAGAAATTTCTGACAATATATTTCCGCTTCATCATGCCCCTGAGAGAGGGCTAATAAAGCCTTTTCAGCCTGAATCTCTAGGTTAGGTTCCTCATAGAGCAATCCCAATGCCAGAAAAAACGCATCCACACTGAGCAATGCAGGATCCCCTGGTGCCAATGCAAATGCCCAATTCTGAGGGTCGCCCCGTAGGAACGATATAACAATCTTGACCTGTTGAGCAGGGTCTCCAGAGGAGTGAGATTTCAAAGAGAGAAACAATTTACAATTGTTCCTGAAATTCAGGAAGGTAGATCTATCCCCAGAAAAGAACTCTGGAATAGGAATTCTAGGTTCAGACATGGGAGTGTGAACCACGAAATCCGGTATGTTTTGAACCTTTGCCGTGAGATTACTCAGGCTGGAAGCCAAACTCTGGACATCCATGATAAACAGCTAAGATCAGAGCCATTCAAGGGTTAAGAGGAGGTAAGAAGCAGCTAGACAGCAATTAAGGGCTAGGCAGCAAAACTCTGAAGGGAAAAAAAAAAAAAAATTTCCCTTGAACACTTCTTATCTCCTGCTTCAGCCCAAACAATTAACACTTTGCTGGCTGGCTATACTGTCATGAATCCCCAATGGCTAGGGAAGCACAGGATAAGCAAAGTATAATAAATATCGGACGAGCTCTAGGGTGATGGAACCTGGGCTGACCGCTGCCCTACGCCTGACAAACGCAACTAGAGATAGCCAGGGAGCGTGCCTACGTTGGTTCTAGACGCCACGCACCAGCCTAAGAGCTAACTAGTACTGCAGAGAAAACAAAGACCTCACTTGCCTCCAGAGGAATTAACCCCAAAGGTATAGTTGCCCCCCACATGTATTGACGGTGAAATGAGAGGAAGGCACACACATAGAGATGATGTATATAGCTTTAGCAAATAGAGGCCCGCTGAAAACTAGAAAGCAGAATGACACAAAAGGGGACTGAGCGGTCAGCAAAAAACCCTAATCAAAAAAACCATCCTGAGATTACAAGAACCCATGTGCCAACTCATGGCACATGGGGAGAACCTCAGTCCACTAGAGCAACCAGCTAACAAAGAGACATTCTAAGCAAGCTGGACAAAAAACCAAACAACTGAAAATCAGCACTTAGCTTATCCTGAAAGATCTGGGAGCAGGTAGGCAGGAACCAAACAGAGCACATCTGAACACATTGATAGCCGGCAAGGGAAATGACAGAAAGGCCAGGTAAAATAGGAAACACCCAGCCTCTGATGGACAGATGGAAACCAAAGGCCGCAACCCACCAAAGTCACCCAGTACCAGCAGTAACCACCAGAGGGAGCCCGCAAACAGAATCCACAACAGTATCCACAAGAATAACTGTGCTTCATAGACTTTCTGCTTGATTGCATTTTGCTCTGAAGTTTCCTATAGACTGCTAAGCTGCGTTTATTATTTGCACCAAGTGTTGTGGACTTGAGTTTCTCTTTGCACCTGTTTGAATCACCGTGTGATAATATAGACTTTACCACTTATAAAACTGTGTCCTGTAGTTGTCTTGCTCCACGCAAAGAGTCTCCTGAGTTATCCCCTATAATTATTACAGGATACTCTAGCCTAAAAAAAAAAGGAGACTGCTGGAACAATGACTGCAGAAAGCAGATTAGAGCAGGTGTTTTCCATAATTAGATCACTGCAGAAAGATGTGGAAGGTCTGCAAAAGAAGTTTGGAAGCTTTGAACTCAATCAACAAGTGTTTGGACAGACTTTGCAGGACTTGAGCAACTGCATGGCAGCCCAGGACAACAAACTTGCTGGCATAGAGTGCCAGTATGGACGGGCTTTTCAGGACATAAGTACACAAATAGCTGCACAAGTGACTTTACCCTCTGGGCAACCGCCACTAGCTAGCCCACCTAAGTTGCCCCCATTCAGATTTAATGGTGATCGTGACAAATTTCGTGGCTTTGTGAATCAATGTATGCTATATTTTGATGTGCATGCTGACCGTTTTCCTACTGATAGATCCAAAGTATTGTGTGTAATAATGCTACTGACCTCACGAGCGCTCGCCTGGGCGAATCCGATGATTGAGTCTCGTGACCCACGGTTAAATGACTTGGATGATTTCTTGGCCGCTATGGCATTAATGTTTGATGATCCTAATCGCCATGCAACCGCTGAATCTGCTTTATTGTCTTTACGCCAGGCAAAACGTTCTGTTATTGAGTATGCTACTGAATTCAGGAGATTAGCGGTAGATACCAATTGGGACAGTTATGCACAATTGCCTATTTTTAAAAGGGGTCTGTCTAGTATTGTAAAAGATGAACTAGCCCGCTCTGAGTCACCACAAGAGCTAGAGACATTTATACAGCATTGTGTGCGCATAGACATTCGCCTTACTGAGCGTAGGCAGGAGAAATTTGCTGCATATAACCGTGTGTCTAACTTTTCCCTTCCTTCCAAAGAGCCTGCAGGTAAAACCCCTCGGGAGGTGGAGGAGGTGCCCATGCAAATTGATTCCGTTCAGAGGCGCGAGATCAATGAGCGCCGGGAGCATCGCCTTCGTGAAAGTCTATGTTTCTACTGCGGGCAGTCTGACCACTTCTTGATCAATTGTCCTAAGTGTCCTAGATGGCCTAACAAGGTGCTAGCAGCAATAGGGGAGTATGACAAATGTGATGATGAATCTGACATCTCTGAATGTAGCCTGCCTTTAAACGCTGTATTCCATTCACTTTCTATGACTTCACCCCCCAAGGAGCTGAAGGAAAAGAACTCTCACTGTTCTCTCCCTATTAAGATCCTGTGTTCAGGACAGTGGATTTCCAGTTCAGCTATGATTGACTCTGGTGCAGGTGGCAATTTCATGGATATTGCATTTGCCAAGGAACATGGTATTAAAATTCAGCAAAGAGCCTCTCCAATTACCATGGAAACAGTGGATGGGTCACCATTAATCTCTGGGCCTGTGGATCAGGAGACCGTACCCCTTGAAATTTTGTTGGAGCCTAATCATCAGGAGCAACTTTCTTTCTTGCTAATTTCTTCTCATTTTCCTGTGATTTCAGGCATTCCTTGGTTGCGTTCTCAAAACCCAATTATCAACTGGGAGACCAAGGAGATTATCTTCCCAACAAGGAGCAACTCAGCGTTAACAGAAGCTGTCCCTGAGTCCACAACTACGGAACCACATGTAAGGTATTTTCTTTACCTCCAGCTTATAAAGAGTTCTCTGACATCTGTGACAAGAAGAATGCAGATCAGCTTCCTCCACACAGGCATTATGACTGTCCCATTAAGCTGCTTCCCGGGGCAGCCATTCCTTTTGGTAACGTATACCGTTTGGCGGCACCTGAGCTTCAAGCCTTAAAAGAGTATATTGATGAAAATCTGGCCAAAGGCTTTATACGTCCTTCTTCCTCACCAGCAGGGGCACCTATCTTTTTTGTAAAGAAGAAGGATGGGACCCTGAGACCCTGTGTTCACTATCGAGAACTCAATAAGGTAACCGTACGAAACCGTTACCCTTTGCCTCTGATTCCTGAATTACTGGAAAGAGTCCACCATGCTAAGGTGTTCTCTAAACTGGATCTTCTTGGGGCTTATAATTTGGTGCGTATTCGTCCAGGGGATGAGTGGAAGACAGCATTCAGATGCCGCTATGGACACTTTGAATCTCTTGTGATGCCCTTCGGGCTTTGTAATGCCCCCTGCAACATTTCAACCCCTTGCTAATGACATTTTCAGAGATTTGTTGGACCAGTTTGTGGTGATCTATTTGGACGATATACTAATCTTTTCTGACTCTCTACAGGAACATGAAGAACATGTAAAAACTGTTTTAAGACGTCTGAAAGAAAACCATCTGTATATTAAGCCGGAGAAATGCGAGTTCCATCATTCTGAGATACAGTTCTTAGGTTATATCATCTCTCCCCAGGGGCTGAACATGGAATCTGGTAAGATTCAGGCTATCCTTGACTGGCCGGTACCCCAGAACATTAAGGAGGTCCAACATTTTATTGGTTTTGCAAATTTCTACAGACGCTTCTTTCAAAATTTTTCTTATATTGTCCGTCCCATTACTTCCTTGACAAAGAAGGAAAAGCCCTTTAAGTGGTCATCACAGGCTCAAGAAGCTTTTGATTGGCTTAAGATCTGTTTCACATCAGCACCGTTGTTGATACACCCGGATCCAACACTTCCTTTCATTGTGGAGGTGGATGGTTCTGATAATGCTTTGGGGGCTATTCTCTCCCAAAGAACTGGAGAGAAGGGTCTGCTACATCCTTGTGCTTTCTTTTCCCGTAGACTAACCTCAGCAGAGAAGAATTACAATGTGGGAGACAAGGAATTGCTGGCTATTATTGCGGCTTTCAAGGAATGGAGGCATTATCTGCAAGGAGCTGCACAACAGATCATAGTGCTAACTGACCATCGCAATCTAGAGTTCCTTAGATCTGCTAGATGTCTTTCTCCTCGTCAGGCTCGTTGGAACTTATTTTTAAATCAATTTAACTTTGTTATCTTGTACCGTCCAGGTTCTTGTAATGGGAAGGCTGATGCTTTATCCCGAATCCATGCTGTGGATTCCGTACCTGGAGCCCCGTCCAAGACCATTTTATCTGATGCAATTTTATCGGAGTTATCCATGATCAGGACTTGTGGAGGAGTGCAGGGAGGCCTATGAAGGTGATGTATTTCTGGCCAACCCACCTGTGGATATTAATCTTGTCTTTAAGGGTGGCATGTGGTTCAGAGATCGACGTATCTACGTCCCGGAGGTCATCCGTCTGCAGATCCTCAAGTTGGTACATGACTCCAAGTTGGCTGGTCACAGGGGGGTACAGAAGACACAAGAGTTCCTGAGCCGATTCTTCTGGTGGCCAACTTGCCTGAAGGATACCAAGGACTATGTTCTCTCTTGCGAGGTATGTGCCCATTACAAGACTCCTCATGTGGCACCTACGGGTCTTCTACAACCATTACCTGTTCCGTCCCGCCCTTGGGGGTCTATATCAATGGACTTTATTGTGGAGCTGCCTACATCAGGGGGCATGAATACAATCATGGTGGTAGTTGATCGCCTGACTAAAGCTGCTCATTTTGTTCCATGCACCAGCCTCCCCTCAGCTAAAGATACAGTGAACTTGGTTATACAGAATGTCTTTCGGTTGCACGGGGTTCCGGATGAGATCATCTCTGACCGTGGAGTACAGTTCACTTCAAGATTCTGGAAGGGGTTTTGCTCTGCACTCAATATTAATGTCTGTCTCTCTTCTGCTTACCATCCCCAGACAAATGGTCAGACTGAGCGTACCAACCAGACGCTGGAACAATATCTAAGATGCTATGTCAGCCATCTCCAGGATGATTGGTTGGAGTTGGTGCCGTTAGACGAATTTTCATATAATAATTCTCAAAGCGCCTCCACTAAATTTACACCTTTCTTTGCCAATCTGGGTTATCATCCGTGTATTTTACCTAGGTCTCCAATTAATTCTCCGGTTCTGGCAGTGGAAGAAAGGCTGACTGTGATGAGACAAAATCTGGAGGTTCTGAAGGAATCCCTGACAACAGCTCAAGAACGTTATAAGAGATCGGCTGATAGATTCCGTAAACCTGCACCCATGTTCAAGGTAGGAGATTCTGTGTGGTTAGCAACTAAGAATCTGAAGTTAAACGTTCCTTCACAAAAACTTGGACAGAAATTCATTGGCCCTTTCAAGATCAACGGTATTGTGAGCTCTGTGGCCTGCCGGCTGAAGCTGCCTAGGACAATGAAGGTACACCCAGTTTTTCATGTATCTTTACTAAAGCCTGTATCTCCTAATACCTTCCAGGGACGTGTTGTGCCACCTCTGCAGCCTGTGGTGATTGATGGGCAAGAACAATTTGTGGTGGAGGAAATTATTGATTCCAGGATTCGCAGGAATCGGCTCCAATGTCTGATAAGATGGCAGGGATATCCCCCTGAGGAAGACTCTTGGGAACCTGTGGAAAACATCAATGCCCAACAGAAGATTTCTCATTTTCATCAGAGATTCCCTGAGAAACCAGGTCCAGGATCGTCCTGAGGCTGCTTCTAAGGAGGAAGTAATGTCAGGACTCTGAACATTTTGATTACCTTTTGTGCATTACTGCCCTTTTCCAAGATGGCGTCTTTGGTCTCATGTGCACTGTGTCTTCCTGCTATAAAACTCCACCCCAGCCTTCAGTCTGTGCTATAGTATTCTGCCTTGCATCCAGCTCCTGATCTCTGATTACTCCCTGGCTATACACCTGCTCCTGTGAACCTGTGTGGTGATCCTGCTACTCTGCTCTGAGTTCCTGCGGCATACACAAGTTTCCAGTAATCCTCCTTCATCTGCTGCTCGTGTTTACTTCAACCTGCATTTGCTGGACATGTAAGCTGCTGCTGCTTTGCATTAACCTGAGACTATTAACCAGGCCTCCCTGGTTGAGCTAAGATATGATTTGAACTGCCTATAAGCATATCTGTTGTGAATTGACTTTTTGGCTCCCTTTTGTGGTCACTAGTGGTATGACTCTGGGATTGTCTTTCTTCAGTTTGGAACTCACCTGGGTCGTTAGTCCAGGGGTGTCGCTATATTAACTTCCTGGATCCTTAGTCCAGTGCCTGGCATCGTTGTAATCAGATCCTTCTGTTGCTCCTGTCTGCTGGTCCTGGCTCTTGCAAAATTAAGCTAAGTCGTGCTTCTTTGTTTTTTTTGAGTTATTTGCTTGCTCCTATTTGTGTCCAGCTTGTACTAAATGTGATTTCTGATCTTGCTGGAAGCTCTAGGGGGCTGGTGTTCTCCCCCCGGCCGTTAGTCGGTTCGGGGGTTCTTGAATATCCAGCGTGGATATTTTAATAGGGTTTTTGCTGACCGTATAAGTCATCTTACTATATTCTGCTATTAGCTAGTGGGCCTCTCTTTGCTAAATACCTAGCTCATGCTTATGTTTGTCTTTTCCTCTTACCTCACCGTTATTATTTGTTGGGGGCTTGTATCCAACTTTTGGGGTCTTTTCTCTGGAGGCAAGAAAGGTCTTTCTTTTCCCTTCTAGGGTTAGTTAGTTCTCCGGCTGGCGCGAGACGTCTAGAACCAACGTAGGCACGTTCCCCGGCTGCTTCTATTTGTGGTGCTAGGATTAGATATATGGTCAGCCCAGTTACCACTGCCCTATGAGCTGGTTTTTTGTGTTTGCATACTTGGTATTTATTCCTGAGACCCTCTGCCATTGGGGTCATAACAGTATGCCAGGCCTACATTGAATGTTTAATGCATTGCAGAAGTGGGATAATAAGAAAGGAAACTCTGAGTTTTTTTTTTTTTTTCCTCTCTTTCTCCCCTTTACCTCTGAGTGGCTTGAGCTTGCTGCAGACATGAATATCCAGACCTTGATTACAAGTGTGGACCAGCTTGCTGCTCGTGTGCAAAGCATACAAGATTTTGTTACCAGTAGTTCTATGTCTGAACCTAAAATACCTATTCCTGAACTGTTTTCTGGAGACCGATTTAAGTTTAGGAATTTCAGGGATAATTGTAAATTGTTTCTATCTCTGAGACCCCGTTCATCTGGAGACTCAGCTCAGCAAGTTAAAATTGTTATCTCTTTTTTACGGGGCGACCATCAGGATTGGGCCTTCTCGCTAGCGCCAGGAGATCCGGCATTGGCAAATATTGATGCGTTTTTTCTGGCGCTCGGATTGCTTTACGAGGAACCCAATCTTGAGGTTCAGGCAGAAAAAGCCTTGCTGGCTATTTCTCAGGGCCAGGATGAAGCTGAAGTGTATTGCCAAAAATTTCAGAAATGGTCCGTGCTTACTCAATGGAATGAGTGTGCTCTGGCCGCAAACTTCAGAAATGGTCTTTCTGAAGCCATTAAGAATGTGATGGTGGGTTTCTCCATTCCTACAAGTCTGAATGATTCCATGGCGCTGGCTATTCAAATTGACCGGCGTTTGCGGGAGCGCAAAACCGCTAATCCTCTGGTGGTGTTGTCTAAACAAACACCTGATTTGATGCAATGTGATAGAATTCAGACCAGAAATAAGCGGAAAAATCATAGACGTCAGAATGGGTTGTGTTTTTACTGTGGTGATTCTACACATGTTATATCAGCATGCTCTAAACGCCTAACAAGGGTTGTTAGTCCTGTCGCCATTGGTAATTTGCAACCTAAATTTATTTTGTCTGTAACTTTAATTTGCTCATTGTCCTCTTACCCTGTTATGGCGTTTGTGGATTCAGGTGCTGCCCTGAGTCTTATGGATCTGTCATTTGCCAAGCGCTGTGGTTTTGTTCTTGAGCCATTGGTTAATCCTATCCCTCTGAGGGGTATTGATGCTACGCCATTGGCGGAAAATAAACCGCAGTTTTGGACACAGGTAACCATGTGCATGACTCCTGAACATCGGGAGGTGATTCGTTTTCTTGTTCTGCATAAAATGCATGATTTGGTCATTTTGGGTTTGCCATGGTTACAGACTCATAATCCAGTCTTGGATTGGAAGGCAATGTCTGTGTCAAGTTGGGGCTGTCAGGGTATTCATGGTGATTCCACGCCGGTGTCTATTGCTTCCTCTGCTCTTTCGGAAGTTCCTGAGTATTTGTCTGATTATCAGGATGTATTCAGCGAGTCCAGGTCCAGTGTTCTGCCTCCTCATAGGGACTGTGACTGTGCCATAGATTTGATCCCAGGTAGCAAATTTCCTAAGGGAAGACTATTTAATCTGTCTGTACCTGAGCATACCGCAATGTGTTCGTATATCAAGGAATCTCTGGAGAAGGGGCATATCCATGCTTCCTCTTCCCCTCTTGGTGCGGGATTCTTTTTTTGTGGCCAAGAAGGACGGATCTTTGAGACCTTGTATTGACTATTGGCTTTTGAATAAAATCACTGTTAAATTTCAGTATCCTTTGCCTCTGTTGTCAGACTTGTTTGCCCGAATTAAAGGTGCCAAGTGGTTCACCAAGATAGATCTTCATGGTGCGTACAACCTTGTGCGCATTAAGCAAGGAGATGAATGGAAAACCGCGTTTAATACGCCCGAAGGTCATTTTGAGTACTTGGTGATGCCTTTTGGGCTCTCTAATGCTCCTTCAGTGTTTCAGTCCTTTATGCATGATATTTTCCGGAAGTATCTGGATAAATTTATGATCGTTTATCTGGATGATATTCTGTTTTTTTCTGATGACTGGGACTCGCATGTAGAGCAGGTCAGGATGGTGTTTCAGGTTTTGCGTGAGAATGCTTTATTTGTTAAGGGCTCAAAGTGTCTCTTTGGAGTACAGAAGGTTCCCTTTTTGGGTTTTATTTTTTCCCCTTCTGCGGTGGAGATGGACCCAGTCAAGGTCCGTGCTATTCATGATTGGACTCAACCCACGTCAGTTAAGAGTCTTCAGAAGTTCTTGGGTTTTGCTAACTTCTACCGTCGTTTTATTGCAAATTTTTCTAGCATTGCTAAACCTTTGACGGATATGACCAAGAAAGGTTCTGATGTTGCTAACTGGGCTCCTGCAGCCGTGGAGGCTTTCCAGGAGTTGAAGCGCCGGTTTACTTCAGCGCCTGTTTTGTGCCAGCCTGATGTCTCACTTCCCTTTCAGGTTGAAGTGGATGCTTCTGAGATTGGGGCAGGGGCCGTTTTGTCGCAGAGAGGCCCTGGTTGCTCTGTGATGAGACCTTGTGCCTTTTTCTCGAGGAAGTTTTCGCCTGCTGAGCGGAATTATGATGTTGGCAATCGGGAGATGTTGGCCATGAAGTGGGCATTTGAGGAGTGGCGTCATTGGCTCGAGGGTGCTAAGCATCGTGTGGTGGTCTTGACTGATCACAAAAATTTGATGTATCTCGAGTCTGCTAAACGCCTGAATCCTAGACAGGCCCGCTGGTCATTGTTTTTCTCCCATTTTGACTTTGTGGTCTCGTATTTACCAGGTTCAAAGAATGTGAAGGCTGATGCTCTTTCAAGGAGCTTTGTGCCTGACTCTCCGGGAGTCGCAGAACCTGTTGGTATTCTTAAAGAGGGAGTTATCTTGTCAGCCATTTCTCCAGATTTGCGACGTGTGTTGCAGAGATTTCAGGCTGGTAGACCTGACTCTTGTCCACCTGACAGACTGTTTGTTCCTGATAAGTGGACCAGCAGAGTCATTTCCGAGGTTCATTCCTCGGTGTTGGCAGGGCATCCGGGATTTTTTGGCACCAGAGATCTGGTGGCTAGGTCCTTTTGGTGGCCTTCCTTGTCACGAGATGTGCGGTCGTTTGTGCAGTCCTGTGGGACTTGTGCTCGAGCTAAGCCTTGCTGTTCGCGTGCCAGCGGGTTGCTCTTGCCCTTGCCTGTCCCGAAGAGGCCTTGGACACACATTTCCATGGATTTCATTTCAGATCTCCCGGTGTCTCAGGGCATGTCTGTCATCTGGGTGGTATGTGATCGCTTTTCTAAGATGGTCCATTTGGTACCTTTGCCTAAGCTGCCTTCCTCTTCCGATCTGGTTCCTGTGTTCTTTCAGAATGTGGTTCGTTTAGACGGCATTCCTGAGAATATTGTGTCTGACAGAGGATCCCAGTTTGTTTCCAGGTTCTGGCGATCCTTTTGTGCTAGGATGGGCATTGAGTTGTCGTTTTCGTCTGCCTTTCATCCTCAGACTAATGGACAAACGGAGCGAACTAATCAGACTCTGGAGGCTTATTTGAGGTGTTTTGTTTCTGCGGATCAGGATGATTGGGTGACCTTCTTGCAGTTGGCTGAGTTTGCCCTTAATAATCGGGCTAGTTCCGCTACTTTGGTTTCGCCATTTTTCTGCAACTCTGGTTTCCATCCTCGTTTTTCCTCGGGACATGTGGAGCCTTCTGACTGTCCTGGGGTAGATTCTGTGGTGGATAGGTTGCAGCAGATCTGGAATCATGTGGTGGACAACTTAAAGTTGTCACAAGAGAAGGCTCAGCGTTTTGCCAACCGCCGCCGCGGTGTGGGTCCCCGACTTCGTGTTGGGGATTTGGTATGGCTGTCTACTCGATTTGTTCCTATGAAGGTCTCCTCTCCTAAATTTAAGCCTCGCTTCATCGGTCCTTACAAGATATTGGAAATCCTTAATCCTGTGTCCTTTCGCTTGGATCTTCCGGTGTCGTTTGCCATTCACAACGTGTTCCATAGGTCTTTGTTGCGGCGGTACGTTGTACCTGTGGTTCCTTCTGTTGAGCCTCCTGCTCCGGTGTTGGTTGAGGGCGAGTTGGAGTACGTGGTGGAGAAGATCTTGGATTCTCGTCTCTCCAGGCGGAGGCTTCAGTATCTGGTCAAGTGGAAGGGTTATGGTCAGGAGGATAATTCCTGGGTGGTTGCCTCTGATGTGCATGCGGCCGATTTAGTTCGTGCCTTTCACGCTGCTCATCCTGATCGCCCTGGTGGTCTTGGTGAGGGTTCGGTGACCCCTCCTTAAGGGGGGGGTACTGTTGTGAATTGACTTTTTGGCTCCCTCTTGTGGTCACTAGTGGTATGACTCTGGGATTCTCTTTCTTCAGTTTGGAACTCACCTGGGTCGTTAGTCCAGGGGTGTCGCTATATTAACTTCCTGGATCCTTAGTCCAGTGCCTGGCATCGTTGTAATCAGATCCTTCTGTTGCTCCTGTCTGCTGGTCCTGGCTCTTGCAAAATTAAGCTAAGTCGTGCTTCTTTGTTTTTTTGAGTTATTTGCTTGCTCCTATTTTTGTCCAGCTTGTACTAAATGTGATTTCTGACCTTGCTGGAAGCTCTTGGGGGCTGGTGTTCTCCCCCCGGCCGTTAGTCGGTTCGGGGGTTCTTGAATATCCAGCGTGGATATTTTAATAGGGTTTTTGCTGACCATATAAGTCATCTTACTATATTCTGCTATTAGCTATTGGGCCTCTCTTTGCTAAATACCTAGCTCATGCTTATGTTTGTCTTTTCCTCTTACCTCACCGTTATTATTTGTTGGGGGCTTGTATCCAACTTTTGGGGTCTTTTCTCTGGAGGCAAGAAAGGTCTTTCTTTTCCCTTCTAGGGTTAGTTAGTTCTCCGGCTGGCGCGAGACGTCTAGAACCAACGTAGGCACGTTCCCCGGCTGCTTCTATTTGTGGTGCTAGGATTAGATATATGGTCAGCCCAGTTACCACTGCCCTATGAGCTGGTTTTTTGTGTTTGCATACTTGGTATTTATTCCTGAGACCCTCTGCCATTGGGGTCATAACACATATCTATCTGTGTCTGGACTAAGACAAGGATTTATTCGTGTCAAGTATCCACAAGAATAACTGTGCTTCATAGACTTTCTGCTTGATTGCATTTTGCTCTGAAGTTTCCTATAGACTGCTAAGCTGCGTTTATTATTTGCACCAAGTGTTGTGGACTTGAGTTTCTCTCTGCACCTGTTTGAATCACCGTGTGGTAATATAGATTTTACCACTTATAAAACTGTGTCCTGTAGTTGTCTTGTTCCACGCAAAGAGTCTCCTGAGTTATCCCCTATAATTATTACACCTCCATAGTATTGTTTTTGTTGTGTCTTAGCCTACTTATTGACACAATTTTGCTGGCCAACAAAAAAAATAAAAATACAGGCCAGATATTTGAAAGTGGGTTATCTCCATCAGACGTCTGATCTCTCTGTGGGCTACAAATTGTGGCATTTCAGGCCTATATTGAAATGTTTTTGCTGTGTGCTACCCTAGTTCTTGACACTATTTTCCTGCAAGAAAATAAAAATACAGGCCACATATTTTACAGTCTGGTATCTCCGTCACAAGCCTCATCTATTTGTGGGCTAAAAATTGTGGCATTTCAGGCCTATATTGAACTGTTTTTGCTGTGTGTTGCCCTAGCTCTTGACACTATTTTCCTGTAAGAAAATAAAAATACAGGCCACATATTTTACAGTGTAGTGTCTCCATCACACAGATCACCTATCTGTGGGCTAAAAATTGTGGCATTTCAGGCCTAGATTAAATTGTTTTTGCTGTGTGTTACCATAGATATTAAAATACAGTGCAGTATCTCCATCACACGCCTCTTCTATCTGTTGGCTACAAATTGTGGCCTCCATTCAACTGTTTTTCCGGGGTCTTAGCCTAGTTATTGACAATAGTTTGATGAAAAAAAAAATTGTTAGCTACAGGCCAGATATTTTAAATTGTGGTTTTTGCCGCACATGGTTCGCATATGTTTGCTCCAAATTCAGCCATTTGTAGTGAACGTGGAAAATGTTGTAGTGCATTTAAAATGGGCATAGTGCATGGCAAGGGACAGGGAAGTGGACGTGATATTGATGGTGCATGCAGAGGCCAAGGCCGTGGCCAAGCTGAAATTGCTCCACAACAAACACTCACATTGTTTTGCCTGACCTTCCAGTCCCAATTATCAGTGGACTGCAGAACACCACTATTGAACCCAGAGCAGTGTCAAAAGGTTGTTGATTAGATAGCGGGTAATGCTTCCAGTCACTTTGTCACCACCACCACCCTGTCTTCCACACGGTCAAGTCTGAGTAGCTGTGAGTCTGGACTGCGTATTCCTCACCCTGACCGTCTTTCCTTCCACCATGCTGAGTGCTCGTAGACAACTGATCCTACACTTGGACTCTCCGAACAGCTGTTCACTTTTCCATTTATATATTCGGGTCTCTTGCCTGGTCCACTTAAAGTGGGGCAAAATGAGATTGCATGTAATGATGCACAAAATATTTGAGCAGCCACAGTCACAAAAAGGTGACAGTAGGAATGTGTCACATGAGGTGGACGATGATGAGATACAATTGCCAGAAAGTCAGGTGGAGAACCAGGGTGTGGAAGTGGAAGACAAGGTGGTGGATCATATAGTAACTGACCCAACCTGGCAGGAGGACATGCAGAGTGAGGACAGCAGCACACAGGAGGAAAGATGTGTAGCACCTCAACCGGCAGGAAGAAGCAGTGTGTTCGCCACAGAAGGCGGGCAACCGTTCCTCGCAACACCAACATGATGGAAGTTGCCAGTCCAACTGCTAGGTCTTCCCGAGTCGGGTTGTTTTTTAAAGACTCTGCCAATAACCCCAAACAGGCCATTTGCACCACCTGCCTTGCCCGCATCAGCAGGGGTAGCAAAACTACCAGCCAGACCACCACCAGCATGATCAGGCACATGGCAGCAAAGCACCCAACTTTGTCAGCTGAACCCCAGGGTCCAGGAGCACTGTCTGCAGGTGACACCACTGCTTCTTCTGCTGTTGTGCATGGAAGCCAATCCCCTGTCCATGGTGCCTGCGATGATGCCTCCTGCCCTGCACCTGTCATTGCACACACTCAACTAGCACCATCATCAAGCATGTCCACATCCTTGTCCCAGCGCAGTGCTCAGTTGAACATACCCCAGTCCTTGAAATGCAAGCGTAAATATGTAGTTAACGCCCCACAGGCAACAGTACTAAATTCACACATTTCTCATCTGCTTGCGCTCGAAATGTTGCCTTTTAGGCTTGTGGAGACGGAAGGTTCCGCAACCTGATGGCGGTGGCCATCCCAAGAAACTTGGTCCCCAGCCACCAATATTTCTCCCGGTGTGCCGTCCCTGCATTACACAAGCACGTTTTCCACAACATTAGCCGTGCCCTCAACAATGCTGTAACTGGGAAAGTCCACCTAACTACAAACACATGGAAAAGTGCTTGTGGCCAGGGACGGTATATCTCGCTGATGGAACACTGGGAAACATACTGGAAGCCGGGATCCAGTCAGACCTTGGAATGGAACATGTCTTCCCAATGCCGAGGATTGCAGGCCCTACGTCAATCAGGGTTGCCCCAACAGTCTACAGCTCCTGCACCTCCTCCTCCTCCTCTTCAGCCTCCATCTCCGAAATGTCCACATCAGTCACAGGCTGGAAGCACTGCAGTGCTTCCTCAGCCAAGTGGCAACAGGCTGTGCTGAAGCTAATATGCTTAGGTGACAATCTGCACAATGCTGAAGAGTTGTGGACAGCTCTGAAAGAGCAGGCAGGTCTGTGGCTGACACCGCTGAACCTATAGCCAGAAATGGTCATGTGTGACAATGGCCAGAACCTGGTGGCAGCTCTGAGGCGAGGCGAGCTCACACATGTACCATGCCTGGTCCATGTGCTTAACCTCAATGTTCAACAGTTTCTCAAAAGCTTCCCAGAGCTGCCGGAACTGCTTGTGAAAGTATGCCGCCTGTGTGCCCATTTTAGAAAGTCAGCTCCAGCTTTCCGCTGCCCTTGCTGTGCTTCAGCAGCATTTGCAGCTTCCGGCTCACCGACTGGTGTGTGATGTCCCCACGTGTTGGAATTCTACACTGCATATGTTGGAAAGGATTTGTGAGCAGAAGAGGCAGTTGTTGACTACCAGCATCAATAAGGCCATCTGTATTCAGTTCAGACTCCACACATAAGACCTCAGGAGTGGACATGGATGTCAGACATATGTACCATCCCACAAAACTTTGAGGAGTCCACCAAGACAGTGAGAGGTGATGACGCCATCATTTGCATCACCATTCTGCTTCTCTGTATTGTGAAAAGCTCTTGGCTCACAATGAAAGAGGATGCATTGAAGGTGGAGCACGATGAGATGAGGCAAGGAACCATACAGGGTGATTACACACAGCCCAGCCTCATGTCATCCCAACATGGATTGGTTGACAATGAGGAAGAGGAGGATGGAAAACAGGAGCAATTTTCATGAGGTTTAGAACGGAACTACAAGCACAACTGTCATACCGTATGTTCTGCATGGATGGCCTGAGGACAGGGAGGAGGAGGAGAAGAGCATGGTCAGTCATCCTCTTGGTGATTGGAAAGGGTTATTTGGCGTGCACTCAGCCTGTATTAAGGCAAGGTGCTGGTGTAATGGACCAATGGTCCTGATACAATAAAATTTCAAAATTCACCGCACTCTCTTGTAGATTAGTTATGCAAAAATTATATCAGTTTATTGGTATGAACTTAGGAGCGTAACAGAATATCGCAGTAAATGCGATTAACAACGTTTCGGCTCAACCAGAGCCTTTGTCACGTATTCGCTGTGAAAAAAAGAAATACGCAGAAAAACAAAATAAAATAAATAACATAAAACAACATAATGGAATGTAAAAACAATAATGGGTCGTCCTAGACGTAAAAAGGAAGGAGAAAAACATGTCCACCAACAGAAACATACAAGGACGTCTGTAGAAGTGACGAATCAGGGATCGAGTATCAAGGTAGAACACAAAAGATCCTGTGTATCCTGCGGATAGGGATAGTATAGTGAGTACCAATAAAATGCAGGGTATAGACATTGCCGGAGAGAAAGGAGGTGATCAAGACAAATTGCAGGTACCATATATGCAAATCACTATACATTAGAATTAACATAATAATCACAATAATCAGAATAATAATCATCAAAACCTATCATCTGAGACAGTCGCACAGGTAGTTACCTTGTTCCAGTTAGAAAATAGTGTGCAGAGAGGGAAAAGTCCCAGCGGTGAGATATAAGCTCTGCAGAAGATAGTGAACAAGGGTTAGCTAGTAGGGTTGAGCGACTTTTATTTTTATAGAATCGGGTCGGGTTTCACGAAACCCGACTTTCTCAAAAGTCGGGTCGAGTGAAATCGGCCGATCCTATAAAAAAGTCGGGGTCGGGGTCGGCCAAAACACGAAACCCAATGCAGTGCAATGGGATACTATGGTTCCCAGGGTCTGAAGGAGAGGAAACTCTCCTTCAGGCCCTGGGATCCATATTAATGTGTAAAATAAAGAATTAAAATAAAAAATATTGATATACTCACCTCTCCGACGCAGCCTGGACCTTACCGCTGGTAACCGGCAGCCTTCTTTGCTTAAAATGAGCGCGTTCAGGGCCTTCCATGAAGTCACGGCTTCTGATTGGTCGTGGCCGCCCATGTGACCGCCACGCGACCAATCACAAGCCGTGACGTAATTCTCAGGTCCTAAATTCCTAATTCTAGGAATTTAGGACCTGAGAATTACGTCACGGCTTGTGATTGGTCGCGTGGCGGTCACATGGGTGGCCGCGACCAATTACAAGCCGTGACGTCATCTAAGGCCCTGAACGCGCTCATTCTTAGGAAGGAAGGCTGCCGGAAAGAAGCCGAGGGTGAGTATATTCCTATTAGGTATATACTCGCCCTGCTTCTTTACGCCCTGTAGCTAGTGTAGCCTAGGGGAAATGTGCCCATAGAAGCTGACAAAATACCTTAAGCAATGCACTAAGTACGCTTATAGAGGCTCCCTTCAGATAGTGTGGACCTGTATGAAGTAAACGGTATGCATGTGATACTCATGTAGATATCCAATATGTGCAGAGAAGGAAGGGGACGAGAGCGGGTTCAATCAGCTGTTACCTGTGGTGTCAGGATCTAGAGCGGCGCTCCCGCGCTTTGCTCTGGTGCTGCGTGTGTCAGGTCTGCAGCAGGGATGGCGTGTGTATGTTAAATGACCGCCGCACCGGAAGTGGATGGTGCGGACCGGAGGTTACATGTCATGAATCCCAATGGCTAGGGATAGCAAGGGACAAGCAAAGTAATACAAAATATCGGACGAGCTCTAGGGTGATGGAACCTGGGCTGACCGCTGCCCTACGCCTGACAAACGCAACTAGAGATAGCCAGGGAGCGTGCCTACGTTGGTTCTAGACGCCACG
This sequence comes from Ranitomeya variabilis, assembly GCF_051348905.1. Taxonomy (NCBI): domain Eukaryota; kingdom Metazoa; phylum Chordata; class Amphibia; order Anura; family Dendrobatidae; genus Ranitomeya; species Ranitomeya variabilis. The sequence goes on from NC_135236.1 coordinate 318,497,167, forward strand.
CACCAGCCTAAGAGCTAACTAGTACTGCAGAGAAAATAAAGACCTCACTTGCCTCCAGAGGAATGAACCCCAAAAGGTATAGTTGCCCCCCACATGTATTGACGGTGAAATGAGAGGAAGGCACACACATAGAGATGATATATATAGGTTCAGCAAATTGAGGCCCGCTGTAAACTAGAAAGCAGAACGATACAAAAGGGGTCTGAGCGGTCAGCAAAAAACCCTAATCAAAAAACCATCCTGAGATTACAAGAACCCATGTGCCAACTCATGGCACATGGGGAGAACCTCAGTCCACTAGAGCTACCAGCTAGCATAGAGACATAATAAGCAAGCTGGACAAAAAAACCAACAACTGAAAATCAGCACTTAGCTTATCCTGAAAGATCTGGGAGCAGGTAGGCAGGAACCAAACAGAGCACATCTGAATACATTGATAGCCGGCAAGGGAATGACAGAAAGGCCACCAGAGGGAGCCCACAAACAGAATCCACAACAGTACCCCCCCCTTGAGGAGGGGTCACCGAACCCTCACGAGAAACCCCAGGGCGATCAGGGTGAGCTCTATGGAAGGCGCGGACCAAATCAGTCGCATGAACATCGGAGGCGACCACCCAGGAATTATCCTCCTGACCATAACCCTTCCACTTAACCAAATACTGGAGTTTACGTCTGGAAACACGAGAATCCAAGATCTTCTCAACAACATACTCCAATTCTCCCTCCACCAGCACCGGAGCAGGAGGCTCAACCGAAGGAACAACGGGCACCTCATACCTCCGCAACAACGACCGATGGAACATATTATGAATAGCAAACGATGCTGGGAGATCCAAACGAAAAGATACAGGGTTAAGAATCTCCGAGATCCTATAAGGACCGATGAACCGAGGCTTGAACTTAGGAGAAGAGACCTTCATAGGGACAAAACGAGAAGACAACCACACCAAATCCCCAACAAGAAGTCGGGGACCCACGCGGCGACGGCGATTAGCAAACTGCTGAGTCTTCTCCTGAGATAACTTCAAATTGTCCACCACCTGGTTCCAAATCTGATGCAGCCTGTCCACCACCACGTCCACTCCAGGACAATCCGAAGACTCCACCTGACCAGAGGAAAAACGAGGATGAAACCCCGAATTACAAAAAAAAGGACAGACCAACGTGGCAGAACTAGCCCGATTATTAAGAGCAAATTCGGCCAGTGGCAAAAAAGCAACCCAGTCATCTTGATCAACAGAAACAAAACACCTCAAATAAGTTTCCAAAGTCTGATTAGTTCGCTCCGTCTGGCCATTCGTCTGAGGATGGAATGCAGACGAGAAAGACAAATCAATGCCCATCTTGGCACAAAACGTCCGCCAAAATCTAGACACAAACTGGGATCCCCTGTCAGAAACGATATTCTCCGGAATCCCATGCAAACGAACCACGTTCTGAAAAAATAAAGGGACCAACTCAGAGGAGGAAGGCAACTTAGGCAAGGGCACCAAATGAACCATCTTAGAAAAGCGGTCACACACAACCCAGAAAACGGACATTTTCTGTGAAACCGGGAGGTCAGAAATAAAATCCATGGAAATGTGCGTCCAAGGCCTCTTCGGGATGGGCAAGGATAACAACAACCCACTAGCCCGAGAACAGCAAGGCTTAGCTCGAGCACACACTTCACAAGACTGCACAAAGGTACGCACATCCCTAGACAAGGAAGGCCACCAAAAAGACCTGGCCACCAAGTCTCTAGTACCAAATATTCCAGGATGACCAGCCAACACAGAAGAATGGACCTCGGAGATGACTCTACTGGTCCAATCATCCGGAACAAACAGTCTTTCTGGTGGACAACGATCCGGTTTATCCACCTGAAACTCCTGCAATGCACGTCGCAAGTCTGGGGATACGGCAGACAATATTACCCCATCCCTAAGGATACCAGTAGGCCCAGAGTCTCCAGGAGAGTCAGGCACAAAACTCCTGGAAAGAGCATCTGCCTTCACATTCTTTGAACCTGGCAGGTATGAAACCACGAAATTGAAACGAGAAAAAAACAACGACCAACAAGCCTGTCTAGGATTCAAACGCCTGGCAGACTCAAGGTAAATGAGATTCTTGTGATCAGTCAAGACCACCACACGATGTTTAGCACCCTCAAGCCAATGACGCCACTCCTCAAATGCCCACTTCATGGCCAAAAGCTCCCGATTACCCACATCATAATTGCGCTCGGCGGGCGAGAATTTTCTAGAGAAGAATGCACATGGCTTCATCACCGAGCCATTAGAACTTCTCTGTGACAAAACCGCCCCCGCTCCAATCTCGGAAGCATCAACCTCAACCTGAAAAGGAAGTGAAACATCTGGTTGACACAACACAGGAGCAGAAGAAAACCGGCGCTTAAGTTCCTGAAAGGCCTCCACGGCCGCAGGAGACCAATCAGCAACATCAGCACCCTTTTTAGTCAAATCAGTCAAAGGTTTAACAATACTGGAAAAATTAGCAATGAACCGACGATAAAAATTAGCAAACCCCAAGAACTTCTGAAGGCTCTTAACAGATGTAGGTTGTGTCCAGTCACAAATCGCCTGAACCTTGACGGGATCCATCTCAATAGTAGAAGGAGAAAAAATGTACCCCAAAAAAGAAATCTTCTGGACTCCGAAGAGACACTTTGAGCCCTTCACAAACACAGAATTGGCCCGCAGAACCTGAAACACCTTCCTGACCTGTAGAACATGAGACTCCCAGTCATCAGAAAACACCAAAATATCATCCAAATACACAATCATAAACTTATCCAGATATTCACGGAAAATATTGTGCATAAAGGACTGAAAGACTGACGGAGCATTGGAGAGTCCAAAAGGCATTACCAAATACTCAAAATGGCCCTCAGGCGTATTAAATGCGGTTTTCCACTCATCACCCTGTTTTATCCGCACCAAATTATACGCACCGTGAAGATCTATCTTAGTGAACCACCTAGCCCCCTTAATGCGAGCAAACAAATCAGTCAATAATGGCAATGGATACTGATACTTGACTGTAATCTTATTCAGAAGGCGATAATCTATACAAGGCCTCAGGGAACCATCTTTTTTTGCCACGAAAAAAAAACCTGCTCCCAAAGGGGACGAAGATGGACGAATATATCCCTTTTCCAAGGACTCCTTAATATAATTCCGCATAGCAGTATGCTCTGGCAGTGACAGATTAAATAAACGACCCTTAGGGAACTTACTGCCAGGAATCAATTCTATAGCACAGTCACAATCTCTATGCGGAGGGAGCGAATTGAGCTTAGGCTCCTCAAAAACATCCCTATAGTCAGACAAAAACGCAGGGATCTCAGAAGGAGTAGATGAAGCGATTGAAATCGGAGGTGCATAATCATGAACCCCCTGACATCCCCAGCTTAACACAGACATTGTTTTCCAGTCCAGGACAGGATTATGAGTTTGTAACCATGATGAACGGGAGTCATGCGCATGGTCACTTGTGTCCAATACTGCGGTTTATTCATAGCCAATGGTGTAGAGTCAATTCCCTTCAGAGGAATAGGAACTTCCAGAGGTTCCAGACTAAAACCGCAGCGTTTAGCAAATGACCAATCCATAAGACTCAGGGCAGCGCCCGAATCCACATAGGCATCGACGGAAATGGAAGACAGTGAAAAAATCAGAGTCACAGACAAAATGAACTTAGGCTGCAGAGTACCAATGGCAAAAGATTTATCAACCCTTTTTGTACGTTTAGAGCATGCTGATATAACATGAGCTGAATCACCACAATAAAAACACAATCCATTTTTCCGCCTATAATTTTGCCGTTCACTTCTGGACTGAATTCTATCACATTGCATAGTCTCAGGTGCCTGTTCAAAAGACACCGCCAACTGGTGCACGGGTTTGCGCTCCCGTAAACGCTGATCAATCTGAATGGCCATAGCCATCGACTCATTCAGACCTGTAGGCGTAGGGAACCCCACCATAATATCCTTAATGGCCTCGGAAAGACCATTTCTGAAGTTTGCAGCCAGGGCGCACTCATTCCACTGAGTAAGCACCGACCATTTCCGAAATTTTTGACAATATATTTCTGCTTCATCATACCCCTGAGAGAGGGCTAATAAAGCCTTTTCAGCCTGAATCTCCAGGTTGGGTTCCTCATAGAGCAATCCAAATGCCAGAAAAAACGCATCCACATTGAGCAATGCAGGATCCCCTGGTGCCAATGCAAATGCCCAATTCTGAGGGTCGCCTCGCAGGAAAGATATTACAATCTTGACCTGTTGAGCAGGGTCTCCAGAGGAGCGAGATTTTAAAGAAAGAAACAATTTACAATTGTTCCTGAAATTCAGGAAGGTAGATCTATCTCCAGAAAAGAACTCTGGAATAGGAATTCTAGGTTCAGACATGGGAGTGTGAACAACAAAATCCTGTATGTTTTGAACTTTTGCCGCGAGATTACTCAGGCTGGAAGCCAAACTCTGGACATCCATGTTAAACAGCTAATATCAGAGCCATTCAAGGGTTAAGAGGAGGTAAGAAGCAGCTAGACAGCAATTAAGGGCTAGGCAGCAAAACTCTGAAGGAAAAAAAAAAAATAAAAAATTTCCCTTAAACACTTCTTTTTCTCCTGCTTCAGCCCAAACAATTAACACTTTGTGGGCCGGCTATACTGTCATGAATCCCAATGGCTAGGGATAGCAAGGGACAAGCAAAGTAATACAAAATATCGGACGAGCTCTAGGGTGATGGAACCTGGGCTGACCGCTGCCCTACGCCTGACAAACGCAACTAGAGATAGCCAGGGAGCGTGCCTACGTTGGTTCTAGCACAAAATTTGGCCAAATATTGTGAGCCCATTCACCAAACGTCAAGGTAATCTCAGATCGAATGGGTAACTAACCTGTCTGCCTAGTGTGAACACTTACCTATGGCTAATAAAATGGTAAAGCCTGTATTTATAGAGGAGGTTAGAACCAACTGTGTTTGGATGTAGTTAAAATCACAGCATGGTGAAGGGCGGGGCGTTCAAGTCAGAAAAAGCAATACATAGTAAATATAGAAAAACTGACTGAACAGCCATCTAGTCTGAACTGGTGCATAACCAAAAAGTCTTACATAGCAAATAGATAATGGCTGCACTCAAGTTTATTGTGCTAAAGCAAGGAAATGTGCAATACATGAAATGTGAACAGCATAATGGCTTGTGAAATTTATGAAAAAACACATGAGATTTTTAGCACAAAATTTGGCCAAATATTGTGAGCCCATTCACCAAACGTCAAGGTAATCTCAGATCGAATGGGTAACTAACCTGTCTGCCTAGTGTGAACACTTACCTATGGCTAATAAAATGGTAAAGCCTGTATTTATAGAGGAGGTTAGAACCAACTGTGTTTGGATGTAGTTAAAATCACAGCATGGTGAAGGGCGGGGCGTTCAAGTCAGAAAAAGCAATACATAGTAAATATAGAAAAACTGACTGAACAGCCATCTAGTCTGAACTGGTGCATAACCAAAAAGTCTTACATAGCAAATAGATAATGGCTGCACTCAAGTTTATTGTGCTAAAGCAAGGAAATGTGCAATACATGAAATGTGAACAGCATAATGGCTTGTGAAATTTATGAAAAAACACATGAGATTTTTAGCACAAAATTTGGCCAAATATTGTGAGCCCATTCACCAAACGTCAAGGTAATCTCAGATCGAATGGGTAACTAACCTGTCTGCCTAGTGTGAACACTTACCTATGGCTAATAAAATGGTAAAGCCTGTATTTATAGAGGAGGTTAGAACCAACTGTGTTTGGATGTAGTTAAAATCACAGCATGGTGAAGGGCGGGGCGTTCAAGTCAGAAAAAGCAATACATAGTAAATATAGAAAAACTGACTGAACAGCCATCTAGTCTGAACTGGTGCATAACCAAAAAGTCTTACATAGCAAATAGATAATGGCTGCACTCAAGTTTATTGTGCTAAAGCAAGGAAATGTGCAATACATGAAATGTGAACAGCATAATGGCTTGTGAAATTTATGAAAAAACACATGAGATTTTTAGCACAAAATTTGGCCAAATATTGTGAGCCCATTCACCAAACGTCAAGGTAATCTCAGATCGAATGGGTAACTAACCTGTCTGCCTAGTGTGAACACTTACCTATGGCTAATAAAATGGTAAAGCCTGTATTTATAGAGGAGGTTAGAACCAACTGTGTTTGGATGTAGTTAAAATCACAGCATGGTGAAGGGCGGGGCGTTCAAGTCAGAAAAAGCAATACATAGTAAATATAGAAAAACTGACTGAACAGCCATCTAGTCTGAACTGGTGCATAACCAAAAAGTCTTACATAGCAAATAGATAATGGCTGCACTCAAGTTTATTGTGCTAAAGCAAGGAAATGTGCAATACATGAAATGTGAACAGCATAATGGCTTGTGAAATTTATGAAAAAACACATGAGATTTTTAGCACAAAATTTGGCCAAATATTGTGAGCCCATTCACCAAACGTCAAGGTAATCTCAGATCGAATGGGTAACTAACCTGTCTGCCTAGTGTGAACACTTACCTATGGCTAATAAAATGGTAAAGCCTGTATTTATAGAGGAGGTTAGAACCAACTGTGTTTGGATGTAGTTAAAATCACAGCATGGTGAAGGGCGGGGCGTTCAAGTCAGAAAAAGCAATACATAGTAAATATAGAAAAACTGACTGAACAGCCATCTAGTCTGAACTGGTGCATAACCAAAAAGTCTTACATAGCAAATAGATAATGGCTGCACTCAAGTTTATTGTGCTAAAGCAAGGAAATGTGCAATACATGAAATGTGAACAGCATAATGGCTTGTGAAATTTATGAAAAAACACATGAGATTTTTAGCACAAAATTTGGCCAAATATTGTGAGCCCATTCACCAAACGTCAAGGTAATCTCAGATCGAATGGGTAACTAACCTGTCTGCCTAGTGTGAACACTTACCTATGGCTAATAAAATGGTAAAGCCTGTATTTATAGAGGAGGTTAGAACCAACTGTGTTTGGATGTAGTTAAAATCACAGCATGGTGAAGGGCGGGGCGTTCAAGTCAGAAAAAGCAATACATAGTAAATATAGAAAAACTGACTGAACAGCCATCTAGTCTGAACTGGTGCATAACCAAAAAGTCTTACATAGCAAATAGATAATGGCTGCACTCAAGTTTATTGTGCTAAAGCAAGGAAATGTGCAATACATGAAATGTGAACAGCATAATGGCTTGTGAAATTTATGAAAAAACACATGAGATTTTTAGCACAAAATTTGGCCAAATATTGTGAGCCCATTCACCAAACGTCAAGGTAATCTCAGATCGAATGGGTAACTAACCTGTCTGCCTAGTGTGAACACTTACCTATGGCTAATAAAATGGTAAAGCCTGTATTTATAGAGGAGGTTAGAACCAACTGTGTTTGGATGTAGTTAAAATCACAGCATGGTGAAGGGCGGGGCGTTCAAGTCAGAAAAAGCAATACATAGTAAATATAGAAAAACTGACTGAACAGCCATCTAGTCTGAACTGGTGCATAACCAAAAAGTCTTAGGCCGGTTTCACACGTCAGTGGCTCCGGTACGTGAGGTGACAGTTTCCTCCCGTACCGGAGACACTGACACACGTAGACCCATAAAAATCAATGCATCTGTTCAGATGTCATTGATTTTGTGCGGACCGTGTGCGGACCGTGTCTCCGTGTGCCAAACACGGAGACATGTCAGTGTTCGTGGGAGCGCACGTTTTACACGGACCCAATAGAGTCAATGGGTCCGCGTAAAACACGCACCTCACACGGACATTCTCCGTCTGGGGTCCGTGTGGCGTGCCGGAGACAGCGCTACAGTAAGCGCTGTCCCCCCCACATGGTGCTGAAGCCGCGATTCATATCTTCCCTGTAGCAGCGTTTGCTATAGAGAAAATATGAATGATAGTGTTTAAAATAAAGATCCATGTGTCCGCCGCCCCCCCACCCCCCCCGCACAGGGGGTGCGCCCCCCCCGCTGGTCAGAAAATACTCACCCGGATCCCCCGTCGGCAGTCGCTCCTTCCTGGTCTGGCCGCGGCTTCTCTACTGTATGCGGCCGATTACACTCATGAATATGTGGCTCCACCTCCAATAGGGGCGGAGCCGCCTATTCATGAGTGTAAATGAGCGGCCCCACGTGACCGCATACAGTAGGAGGCGCGGCCAGACCAGGAAGGAGCGACAGCCGACGGGGGACCCGGATAAGTATTTTCTGACCAGCGGGGGGGGGCGCACAGGGGGTGGGGGGGCGGCGGACACATGGATCTTTATTTTAAACACTATTCTTCATATTTTCCCTGCAGCAAACGTTGCTGCAGGGATGATATGAATCGCAGCTTCAGCACCATGCAGAGTGGGTACCACACGCTCCGTGTGGTACCCACTCGCCATACGGGCGGCACACGTGTGCCGCAGGTATGGCCTCCGTGAGTTCCCAGGCACACGGACACGGATAACTCCGGTACCGATTTATTCCGGTACCGGAATTATCTGGACGTGTGGGACAGCCCTTACATAGCAAATAGATAATGGCTGCACTCAAGTTTATTGTGCTAAAGCAAGGAAATGTGCAATACATGAAATGTGAACAGCATAATGGCTTGTGAAATTTATGAAAAAACACATGAGATTTTTAGCACAAAATTTGGCCAAATATTGTGAGCCCATTCACCAAACGTCAAGGTAATCTCAGATCGAATGGGTAACTAACCTGTCTGCCTAGTGTGAACACTTACCTATGGCTAATAAAATGGTAAAGCCTGTATTTATAGAGGAGGTTAGAACCAACTGTGTTTGGATGTAGTTAAAATCACAGCATGGTGAAGGGCGGGGCGTTCAAGTCAGAAAAAGCAATACATAGTAAATATAGAAAAACTGACTGAACAGCCATCTAGTCTGAACTGGTGCATAACCAAAAAGTCTTACATAGCAAATAGATAATGGCTGCACTCAAGTTTATTGTGCTAAAGCAAGGAAATGTGCAATACATGAAATGTGAACAGCATAATGGCTTGTGAAATTTATGAAAAAACACATGAGATTTTTAGCACAAAATTTGGCCAAATATTGTGAGCCCATTCACCAAACGTCAAGGTAATCTCAGATCGAATGGGTAACTAACCTGTCTGCCTAGTGTGAACACTTACCTATGGCTAATAAAATGGTAAAGCCTGTATTTATAGAGGAGGTTAGAACCAACTGTGTTTGGATGTAGTTAAAATCACAGCATGGTGAAGGGCGGGGCGTTCAAGTCAGAAAAAGCAATACATAGTAAATATAGAAAAACTGACTGAACAGCCATCTAGTCTGAACTGGTGCATAACCAAAAAGTCTTACATAGCAAATAGATAATGGCTGCACTCAAGTTTATTGTGCTAAAGCAAGGAAATGTGCAATACATGAAATGTGAACAGCATAATGGCTTGTGAAATTTATGAAAAAACACATGAGATTTTTAGCACAAAATTTGGCCAAATATTGTGAGCCCATTCACCAAACGTCAAGGTAATCTCAGATCGAATGGGTAACTAACCTGTCTGCCTAGTGTGAACACTTACCTATGGCTAATAAAATGGTAAAGCCTGTATTTATATTTTTTCTATATTTACTATGTATTGCTTTTTCTGACTTGAACGCCCCGCCCTTCACCATGCTGTGATTTTAACTACATCCAAACACAGTTGGTTCTAACCTCCTCTATAAATACAGGCTTTACCATTTTATTAGCCATAGGTAAGTGTTCACACTAGGCAGACAGGTTAGTTACCCATTCGATCTGAGATTACCTTGACGTTTGGTGAATGGGCTCACAATATTTGGCCAAATTTTGTGCTAAAAATCTCATGTGTTTTTTCATAAATTTCACAAGCCATTATGCTGTTCACATTTCATGTATTGCACATTTCCTTGCTTTAGCACAATAAACTTGAGTGCAGCCATTATCTATTTGCTATGTAAGACTTTTTGGTTATGCACCAGTTCAGACTAGATGGCTGTTCAGTCAGTTTTTCTATATTTACTATGTATTGCTTTTTCTGACTTGAACGCCCCGCCCTTCACCATGCTGTGATTTTAACTACATCCAAACACAGTTGGTTCTAACCTCCTCTATAAATACAGGCTTTACCATTTTATTAGCCATAGGTAAGTGTTCACACTAGGCAGACAGGTTAGTTACCCATTCGATCTGAGATTACCTTGACGTTTGGTGAATGGGCTCACAATATTTGGCCAAATTTTGTGCTAAAAATCTCATGTGTTTTTTCATAAATTTCACAAGCCATTATGCTGTTCACATTTCATGTATTGCACATTTCCTTGCTTTAGCACAATAAACTTGAGTGCAGCCATTATCTATTTGCTATGTAAGACTTTTTGGTTATGCACCAGTTCAGACTAGATGGCTGTTCAGTCAGTTTTTCTATATTTACTACGTTGGTTCTAGACGCCACGCACCAGCCTAAGAGCTAACTAGTACTGCAGAGAAAATAAAGACCTCACTTGCCTCCAGAGGAATGAACCCCAAAAGGTATAGTTGCCCCCCACATGTATTGACGGTGAAATGAGAGGAAGGCACACACATAGAGATGATATATATAGGTTCAGCAAATTGAGGCCCGCTGTAAACTAGAAAGCAGAACGATACAAAAGGGGTCTGAGCGGTCAGCAAAAAACCCTAATCAAAAAACCATCCTGAGATTACAAGAACCCATGTGCCAACTCATGGCACATGGGGAGAACGTCAGTCCACTAGAGCTACCAGCTAGCATAGAGACATAATAAGCAAGCTGGACAAAAAAACCAACAACTGAAAATCAGCACTTAGCTTATCCTGAAAGATCTGGGAGCAGGTAGGCAGGAACCAAACAGAGCACATCTGAATACATTGATAGCCGGCAAGGGAATGACAGAAAGGCCAGGTAAAATAGGAAACACCCAGCCTCTGATGGACAGGTGGAAACCAAAGGCCGCAACCCACCAAAGTCACCCAGTACCAGCAGTAACCACCAGAGGGAGCCCACAAACAGAATCCACAACAGTACCCCCCCCTTGAGGAGGGGTCACCGAACCCTCACGAGAAACCCCAGGGCGATCAGGGTGAGCTCTATGGAAGGCGCGGACCAAATCAGTCGCATGAACATCGGAGGCGACCACCCAGGAATTATCCTCCTGACCATAACCCTTCCACTTAACCAAATACTGGAGTTTACGTCTGGAAACACGAGAATCCAAGATCTTCTCAACAACATACTCCAATTCTCCCTCCACCAGCACCGGAGCAGGAGGCTCAACCGAAGGAACAACGGGCACCTCATACCTCCGCAACAACGACCGATGGAACATATTATGAATAGCAAACGATGCTGGGAGATCCAAACGAAAAGATACAGGGTTAAGAATCTCCGAGATCCTATAAGGACCGATGAACCGAGGCTTGAACTTAGGAGAAGAGACCTTCATAGGGACAAAACGAGAAGACAACCACACCAAATCCCCAACAAGAAGTCGGGGACCCACGCGGCGACGGCGATTAGCAAACTGCTGAGTCTTCTCCTGAGATAACTTCAAATTGTCCACCACCTGGTTCCAAATCTGATGCAGCCTGTCCACCACCACGTCCACTCCAGGACAATCCGAAGACTCCACCTGACCAGAGGAAAAACGAGGATGAAACCCCGAATTACAAAAAAAAGGAGAGACCAACGTGGCAGAACTAGCCCGATTATTAAGAGCAAATTCGGCCAGTGGCAAAAAAGCAACCCAGTCATCTTGATCAGCAGAAACAAAACACCTCAAATAAGTTTCCAAGGTCTGATTAGTTCGCTCCGTCTGGCCATTCGTCTGAGGATGGAATGCAGACGAGAAAGACAAATCAATGCCCATCTTGGCACAAAACATCCGCCAAAATCTAGACACAAACTGGGATCCCCTGTCAGAAACGATATTCTCCGGAATCCCATGCAAACGAACCACGTTCTGAAAAAATAAAGGGACCAACTCAGAGGAGGAAGGCAACTTAGGCAAGGGCACCAAATGAACCATCTTAGAAAAGCGGTCACACACAACCCAGAAAACGGACATTTTCTGTGAAACCGGGAGGTCAGAAATAAAATCCATGGAAATGTGCGTCCAAGGCCTCTTCGGGATGGGCAAGGATAACAACAACCCACTAGCCCGAGAACAGCAAGGCTTAGCTCGAGCACACACTTCACAAGACTGCACAAAGGTACGCACATCCCTAGACAAGGAAGGCCACCAAAAAGACCTGGCCACCAAGTCTCTAGTACCAAATATTCCAGGATGACCAGCCAACACAGAAGAATGGACCTCGGAGATGACTCTACTGGTCCAATCATCCGGAACAAACAGTCTTTCTGGTGGACAACGATCCGGTTTATCCACCTGAAACTCCTGCAATGCACGTCGCAAGTCTGGGGATACGGCAGACAATATTACCCCATCCCTAAGGATACCAGTAGGCCCAGAGTCTCCAGGAGAGTCAGGCACAAAACTCCTGGAAAGAGCATCTGCCTTCACATTCTTTGAACCTGGCAGGTATGAAACCACGAAATTGAAACGAGAAAAAAACAACGACCAACAAGCCTGTCTAGGATTCAAACGCCTGGCAGACTCAAGGTAAATGAGATTCTTGTGATCAGTCAAGACCACCACACGATGTTTAGCACCCTCAAGCCAATGACGCCACTCCTCAAATGCCCACTTCATGGCCAAAAGCTCCCGATTACCCACATCATAATTGCGCTCGGCGGGCGAGAATTTTCTAGAGAAGAATGCACATGGCTTCATCACCGAGCCATTAGAACTTCTCTGTGACAAAACCGCCCCCGCTCCAATCTCGGAAGCATCAACCTCAACCTGAAAAGGAAGTGAAACATCTGGTTGACACAACACAGGAGCAGAAGAAAACCGGCGCTTAAGTTCCTGAAAGGCCTCCACGGCCGCAGGAGACCAATCAGCAACATCAGCACCCTTTTTAGTCAAATCAGTCAAAGGTTTAACAATACTGGAAAAATTAGCAATGAACCGACGATAAAAATTAGCAAACCCCAAGAACTTCTGAAGGCTCTTAACAGATGTAGGTTGTGTCCAGTCACAAATCGCCTGAACCTTGACGGGATCCATCTCAATAGTAGAAGGAGAAAAAATGTACCCCAAAAAAGAAATCTTCTGGACTCCGAAGAGACACTTTGAGCCCTTCACAAACACAGAATTGGCCCGCAGAACCTGAAACACCTTCCTGACCTGTAGAACATGAGACTCCCAGTCATCAGAAAACACCAAAATATCATCCAAATACACAATCATAAACTTATCCAGATATTCACGGAAAATATTGTGCATAAAGGACTGAAAGACTGACGGAGCATTGGAGAGTCCAAAAGGCATTACCAAATACTCAAAATGGCCCTCAGGCGTATTAAATGCGGTTTTCCACTCATCACCCTGTTTTATCCGCACCAAATTATACGCACCGCGAAGATCTATCTTAGTGAACCACCTAGCCCCCTTAATGCGAGCAAACAAATCAGTCAATAATGGCAATGGATACTGATACTTGACTGTAATCTTATTCAGAAGGCGATAATCTATACAAGGCCTCAGGGAACCATCTTTTTTTGCCACGAAAAAAAAACCTGCTCCCAGAGGGGACGAAGATGGACGAATATATCCCTTTTCCAAGGACTCCTTAATATAATTCCGCATAGCAGTATGCTCTGGCAGTGACAGATTAAATAAACGACCCTTAGGGAACTTACTGCCAGGAATCAATTCTATAGCACAGTCACAATCTCTATGCGGAGGGAGCGAATTGAGCTTAGGCTCCTCAAAAACATCCCTATAGTCAGACAAAAACGCAGGGATCTCAGAAGGAGTAGATGAAGCGATTGAAATCGGAGGTGCATAATCATGAACCCCCTGACATCCCCAGCTTAACACAGACATTGTTTTCCAGTCCAGGACAGGATTATGAGTTTGTAACCATGATGAACGGGAGTCATGCGCATGGTCACTTGTGTCCAATACTGCGGTTTATTCATAGCCAATGGTGTAGAGTCAATTCCCTTCAGAGGAATAGGAACTTCCAGAGGTTCCAGACTAAAACCGCAGCGTTTAGCAAATGACCAATCCATAAGACTCAGGGCAGCGCCCGAATCCACATAGGCATCGACGGAAATGGAAGACAGTGAAAAAATCAGAGTCACAGACAAAATGAACTTAGGCTGCAGAGTACCAATGGCAAAAGATTTATCAACCCTTTTTGTACGTTTAGAGCATGCTGATATAACATGAGCTGAATCACCACAATAAAAACACAATCCATTTTTCCGCCTATAATTTTGCCGTTCACTTCTGGACTGAATTCTATCACATTTCATAGTCTCAGGTGCCTGTTCAAAAGACACCGCCAACTGGTGCACGGGTTTGCGCTCCCATAAACGCTGATCAATCTGAATGGCCATAGCCATCGACTCATTCAGACCTGTAGGCGTAGGGAACCCCACCATAATATCCTTAATGGCCTCGGAAAGACCATTTCTGAAGTTTGCAGCCAGGGCGCACTCATTCCACTGAGTAAGCACCGACCATTTCCGAAATTTTTGACAATATATTTCTGCTTCATCATACCCCTGAGAGAGGGCTAATAAAGCCTTTTCAGCCTGAATCTCCAGGTTGGGTTCCTCATAGAGCAATCCAAATGCCAGAAAAAACGCATCCACATTGAGCAATGCAGGATCCCCTGGTGCCAATGCAAATGCCCAATTCTGAGGGTCGCCTCGCAGGAAAGATATTACAATCTTGACCTGTTGAGCAGGGTCTCCAGAGGAGCGAGATTTTAAAGAAAGAAACAATTTACAATTGTTCCTGAAATTCAGGAAGGTAGATCTATCTCCAGAAAAGAACTCTGGAATAGGAATTCTAGGTTCAGACATGGGAGTGTGAACAACAAAATCCTGTATGTTTTGAACTTTTGCCGCGAGATTACTCAGGCTGGAAGCCAAACTCTGGACATCCATGTTAAACAGCTAATATCAGAGCCATTCAAGGGTTAAGAGGAGGTAAGAAGCAGCTAGACAGCAATTAAGGGCTAGGCAGCAAAACTCTGAAGGAAAAAAAAAAAAAAATTTCCCTTAAACACTTCTTTTTCTCCTGCTTCAGCCCAAACAATTAACACTTTGTGGGCCGGCTATACTGTCATGAATCCCAATGGCTAGGGATAGCAAGGGACAAGCAAAGTAATACAAAATATCGGACGAGCTCTAGGGTGATGGAACCTGGGCTGACCGCTGCCCTACGCCTGACAAACGCAACTAGAGATAGCCAGGGAGCGTGCCTACGTTGGTTCTAGACGCCACGCACCAGCCTAAGAGCTAACTAGTACTGCAGAGAAAATAAAGACCTCACTTGCCTCCAGAGGAATGAACCCCAAAAGGTATAGTTGCCCCCCACATGTATTGACGGTGAAATGAGAGGAAGGCACACACATAGAGATGATATATATAGGTTCAGCAAATTGAGGCCCGCTGTAAACTAGAAAGCAGAACGATACAAAAGGGGTCTGAGCGGTCAGCAAAAAACCCTAATCAAAAAAACCATCCTGAGATTACAAGAACCCATGTGCCAACTCATGGCACATGGGGAGAACCTCAGTCCACTAGAGCTACCAGCTAGCATAGAGACATAATAAGCAAGCTGGACAAAAAAACCAACAACTGAAAATCAGCACTTAGCTTATCCTGAAAGATCTGGGAGCAGGTAGGCAGGAACCAAACAGAGCACATCTGAATACATTGATAGCCGGCAAGGGAATGACAGAAAGGCCAGGTAAAATAGGAAACACCCAGCCTCTGATGGACAGGTGGAAACCAAAGGCCGCAACCCACCAAAGTCACCTAGTACCAGCAGTAACCACCAGAGGGAGCCCACAAACAGAATCCACAACAGTTACATGCCGCTACTGTGTGGGGCCTCAGTGCGCATGTGCAGCTCTTGTTATGGCAACCCTGTAACTATGCGCCGCCTGTAGCTCAGAATAGGCCACTGTGTGATAAGGTTAAAGGCCAGAATGGGGATATTATGTGGCCTGGGGACTAAGTGATGGCTGCAGTAGATGTGAGTGTGTGGTACCCCTCCGGGATAATAAGCTAAATGAAATATAATGTAAATAAAAACCTAGAAATAAAAAAAGGGAGAGGGGGAAAGGGGATGGGGGCAAAGACATTACAAGTTAGGGGGCTGAGGGCAACTCACCCAATCTAGTATTAGTAGGTCTTATGCAGTCGTGTATTAGAGGGTCTGAAAAGAAAGATATAATTGTTAAATGAATTAACACGGCTCACACTAACCTATCGATCTCCCTACTGAGCCCTTTAGGAGTCAGGGTGTCCAGTTTATATATCTAGTGGGTCTCATGTGCTCTAAGAAGTTTGATATGGTCGCCCCCTCTTCTGGGGCGAGAGACATGTTCGATGACTTGAAACTTGAGCTGGGCCACAGTATGTCTGGATTTAGTGAAATGCTCTGGTAGAGGTAACCAATTTTTACTGCATCTAATGGTGGACTTGTGGCTGGCAATCCTGTCCCTTATGTGCTGCGTGGTTTCCCCTATGTATAGGAGACCACATGGGCATTTAATTAGGTATACGACAAAATTCGAATCACATGTATGGAATCCGCGTACTGGATAAGACTTTCTGGTTCTTGGGTGGGTTATGGTATCCGATTTGATAACGTTCGAGCAAGCTGCACAACTTAGACAAGGGAAAGTGCCATTACGTCGAGTGCCCAATAGTTTCTGCGTAATAGTGGGCCGCTTGCTGCCTATATCTGCCCTCACGAGTTTGTCCCTAATATTGGGGGGTCTTTTATTGCACATCAGGTCTGGTTCCTTAAAAGGAGGGATAGTGGGGTATGCTTTGGCTAAGAGAGGCCAATGTCTCCTGATGATGGAGTGAATCTTAGGTACCAGCGGGTGGAATACATGTACAAATGGAATCCTTTCTCGTGTGTTACTCGGGGGTCGAGGTGATGGAGGTGAAAGGATGCGTGCTTTCTCCTCCATAAGGAGTTTTGAAGGATAGCATCGTGCTTGGAATTTAGAGGTCATGGTATCCAATCTGTCATTTAATGTCACTGGGTCGGAGACAATGCGAGCTACCCTGTTGAGCTGGGAACGTGGCAGGCTATTTTTTAATGAATGTGGATGGCAGCTGGTATAGTGCAGGAGGCTATTGCAGTCGGTGGGTTTGCAATAAACATCAGTGGAAAGGCCTCCATTAATATCCTTGAGGACCTTGGTGTTCAGAAAGGGTACTGAATTGGTGTTGTAATGAATGGTAAACTGGAGCTCAGGGAGAATGTAGTTTAAGTGGGAGTGAAAGGATGATAATGTGTCTGAGGTACCTGTCCAAATGAGGAAAATGTCATCAATGTAGCAGTGATAACACAAAACATGCTGTAAGAAAAGGTTGTTAGTGAACACATGGGTTATTTCGAAATGGTTCATAAACGCGTTGGCATACGCCGGCGCAACGTTCGAACCCATTGCGGTACCGCATTTCTGGATGTAGAAGGTATCCTCGAACAGGAAATAATTCTCGTAGAGCACTAAGGTGAGCAGGTCTAGGCAGAATTGGATGGCGTCTTTTGATATTGAGGACTGGCATAGTAAGTGTTTTGTAGACTCGATGCCTTTAGTGTGTTGGATTGACGTGTAGAGGCTATTCACGTCAAGTGTGACAAGACTACTATTTGGTGGTACTTTGTCAAGCCTTTTGATAATGTCGAGAAAATGTCCGCTCTTGATCCTGACACCACAGGTAACAGCTGATTGAACCCGCTCTCTTCCCCTTCCTTCTCTGCACATATTGGATATCTACATGAGTATCACATGCATACCGTTTACTTCATACAGGTCCACACTATCTGAAGGGAGCCTCTATAAGCGTACTTAGTGCATTGCTTTAGGTATTTTGTCAGCTTCTATGGGCACATTTCCCCTAGGCTACACTAGCTAACCCTTGTTCACTATCTTCTGCAGAGCTTATATCTCACCGCTGGGACTTTTCCCTCTCTGCACACTATTTTCTAACTGGAACAAGGTAACTACCTGTGCGACTGTCTCAGATGATAGGTTTTGATGGTTTTGATGATTATTATTCTGATTATTGTGATTATTATGTTAATTCTAATGTATAGTGATTTGCATATATGGTACCTGCAATTTGTCTTGATCACCTCCTTTCTCTCCGGCAATGTCTATACCCTACATTTTATTGGTACTCACTATACTATCCCTATCCGCAGGATACACAGGATCTTTTGTGTTCTACCTTGATACTCGATCCCTGATTCGTCACTTCTACAGACGTCCTTGTATGTTTCTGTTGGTGGACATGTTTTTCTCCTTCCTTTTTACGTCTAGGACGACCCATTATTGTTTTTACATTCCATTATGTTGTTTTATGTTATTTATTTTATTTTGTTTTTCTGCGTATTTCTTTTTTTCACAGCGAATACGTGACAAAGGCTCTGGTTGAGCCGAAACGTTGTTAATCGCATTTACTGCGATATTCTGTTACGCTCCTAAGTTCATACCAATAAACTGATATAATTTTTGCATATCTAATCTACAAGAGAGTGCGGTGAATTTTGAAATTTTATTGTATCAGGACCATTGGTCCATTACACCAGCACCTTGCCTTAATGCAGGCTGAGTGCACGCCAAATAACCCTTTCCAATCACCAAGAGGATGACTGACCATGCTCTTCTCCTCCTCCTCCCTGTCCTCAGGCCATCCATGCAGAACATACGGTATGACAGTTGTGCTTGTAGTTCCGTTCTAAACCTCATGAAAATTGCTCCTGTTTTCCATCCTCCTCTTCCTCATTGTCAACCAATCCATGTTGGGATGACATGAGGCTGGGCTGTGTGTAATCACCCTGTATGGTTCCTTGCCTCATCTCATCGTGCTCCACCTTCAATGCATCCTCTTTCATTGTGAGCCAAGAGCTTTTCACAATACAGAGAAGCAGAATGGTGATGCAAATGATGGCATCATCACCTCTCACTGTCTTGGTGGACTCCTCAAAGTTTTGTGGGATGGTACATATGTCTGACATCCATGTCCACTCCTGAGGTCTTATGTGTGGAGTCTGAACTGAATACAGATGGCCTTATTGATGCTGGTAGTCAACAACTGCCTCTTCTGCTCACAAATCCTTTCCAACATATGCAGTGTAGAATTCCAACACGTGGGGACATCACACACCAGTCGGTGAGCCGGAAGCTGCAAATGCTGCTGAAGCACAGCAAGGGCAGCGGAAAGCTGGAGCTGACTTTCTAAAATGGGCACACAGGCGGCATACTTTCACAAGCAGTTCCGGCAGCTCTGGGAAGCTTTTGAGAAACTGTTGAACATTGAGGTTAAGCACATGGACCAGGCATGGCACATGTGTGAGCTCGCCTCGCCTCAAAGCTGCCACCAGGTTCTGGCCATTGTCACACATGACCATTTCTGGCTATAGGTTCAGCGGTGTCAGCCACAGACCTGCCTGCTCTTTCAGAGCTGTCCACAACTCTTCAGCATTGTGCAGATTGTCACCTAAGCATATTAGCTTCAGCACAGCCTGTTGCCACTTGGCTGAGGAAGCACTGCAGTGCTTCCAGCCTGTGACTGATGTGGACATTTCGGAGATGGAGGCTGAAGAGGAGGAGGAGGAGGTGCAGGAGCTGTAGACTGTTGGGGCAACCCTGATTGACATAGGGCCTGCAATCCTCGGCATTGGGAAGACATGTTCCATTCCAAGGTCTGACTGGATCCCGGCTTCCAGTATGTTTCCCAGTGTTCCATCAGCGAGATATACCGTCCCTGGCCACAAGCACTTTCCCATGTGTTTGTAGTTAGGTGGACTTTCCCAGTTACAGCATTGTTGAGGGCACGGCTAATGTTGTGGGAAACGTGCTTGTGTAATGCAGGGACGGCACACCGGGAGAAATATTGGTGGCTGGGGACCAAGTTTCTTGGGATGGCCACCGCCATCAGGTTGCGGAACCTTCCGTCTCCACAAGCCTAAAAGGCAACATTTCGAGCGCAAGCAGATGAGAAATGTGTGAATTTAGTACTGTTGCCTGTGGGGCGTTAACTACATATTTACGCTTGCATTTCAAGGACTGGGGTATGTTCAACTGAGCACTGCGCTGGGACAAGGATGTGGACATGCTTGATGATGGTGCTAGTTGAGTGTGTGCAATGACAGGTGCAGGGCAGGAGGCATCATCGCAGGCACCATGGACAGGGGATTGGCTTCCATGCACAACAGCAGAAGAAGCAGTGGTGTCACCTGCAGACAGTGCTCCTGGACCCTGGGGTTCAGCTGACAAAGTTGGGTGCTTTGCTGCCATGTGCCTGATCATGCTGGTGGTGGTCTGGCTGGTAGTTTTGCTACCCCTGCTGATGCGGGCATGGCAGGTGGTGCAAATGGCCTGTTTGGGGTTATTGGCAGAGTCTTTAAAAAACAACCCGACTCGGGAAGACCTAGCAGTTGGACTGGCAACTTCCATCATGTTGGTGTTGCGAGGAACGGTTGCCCGCCTTCTGTGGCGAACACACTGCTTCTTCCTGCCGGTTGAGGTGCTACACATCTTTCCTCCTGTGTGCTGCTGTCCTCACTCTGCATGTCCTCCTGCCAGGTTGGGTCAGTTACTATATGATCCACCACCTTGTCTTCCACTTCCACACCCTGGTTCTCCACCTGACTTTCTGGCAATTGTATCTCATCATCGTCCACCTCATGTGACACATTCCTACTGTCACCTTTGTGTGACTGTGGCTGCTCAAATATTTTGTGCATCATTACATGCAATCTCATTTTGCCCCACTTTAAGTGGACCAGGCAAGAGACCCGAATATATAAATGGAAAAGTGAACAGCTGTTCGGAGAGTCCAAGTGTAGGATCAGTTGTCTACGAGCACTCAGCATGGTGGAAGGAAAGACGGTCTATTCACGTCAAGTGTGACAAGACTACTATTGGGTGGTACTTTGTCAAGCCTTTTGATAATGTCGAGAAAATGTCCGCTCTTGATCCTGACACCACAGGTAACAGCTGATTGAACCCGCTCTCTTCCCCTTCCTTCTCTGCACATATTGGATATCTACATGAGTATCACATGCATACCGTTTACTTCATACAGGTCCACACTATCTGAAGGGAGCCTCTATAAGCGTACTTAGTGCATTGCTTAAGGTATTTTGTCAGCTTCTATGGGCACATTTCCCCTAGGCTACACTAGCTAACCCTTGTTCACTATCTTCTGCAGAGCTTATATCTCACCGCTGGGACTTTTCCCTCTCTGCACACTATTTTCTAACTGGAACAAGGTAACTACCTGTGCGACTGTCTCAGATAATAGGTTTTGATGGTTTTGATTATTATTATTCTGATTATTGTGATTATTATGTTAATTCTAATGTATAGTGATTTGCATATATAGTACCTGCAATTTGTCTTGATCACCTCGTTTCTCTCTGGCAATGTCTATACCCTACATTTTATTGGTACTCACTATACTATCCCTATCCACAGGATACACAGGATCTTTTGTGTTCTACCTTGATACTCGATCCCTGATTCATCACTTCTACAGACGTCCTTGTATGTTTCTGTTGGCGGACATGTTTTTCTCCTTCCTTTTTACCTCTAGGACGACCCATTATTGTTTTTACATTCCATTATGTTGTTTTATGTTATTTATTTTATTTTGTTTTTCTGCGTATTTCTTTTTTTTCACAGCGAATACGTGACAAAGGCTCTGGTTGAGCCGAAACATTGTTAATCGCATATACTGCAATATTCTGTTACGCTCCTAAGTCCTCTTCGTGATGACATGGAATTCTTGCCTGTTAGCAGTCTGGCACACATGGCTGACTTTATGTCACGCTGCCTTTCCCGTGACCCTTGTATTGTCAAAATTTTTGGTGACCGTCATTACTGGTTGGTGACACCTCTAGACCCATGCTACAAGGATAGCTTTCAATCTCTTCCTCCAGAGTCAGACAGGGTACTAAAATGGTGCAGTACTAGAAGGCCATTGTTGCGGAATTATTAAAAAAATCCCATCTGAAAACGCTGGCGGCAGAGGTCACAGTTTGTTGGACAACCAAGGAGTAAAGGCGAGAGAGACACAACTCTAATCCAGCAAAGGCAGGGGAACAGTGGCAAAGTTTTGGGAGAGTTTTCTCAGACCCTCCCATTGCACTGGCCCTGAAGAGCGGGGTACTCTCACAAGGACTACAAAGTTTTGGAAGATACTGAGGGAGTACAATGCTGACCGTACCAATGACCTCCGTGATTCCTCTGTGCCTATTAATTGTTGGGTATCCAAGCTAGACATGTGGCATGAAGTGGCTCTTTGGTCCATGATGCAACAGGCACGTTATTGTGTTAAAGGATGTTTTTGATGCCTGTAAAAAAAAAATGTTTACACACTATGTTGAGGTGTAACCCCCAGGGGCAAATGTTTGTTAGCCCATACACTTTGTATGGGCATTAAAAGTATAGGAGACCCGCTCCTTTAAATTGGGAAAATAATTTTTAGGAAGCCATCCTCCGTGTCTCTTCAGACACCACCACTAGATCACCAGGGTGAACGTGTTCCTTGATGCAACAGCCAAGTTATTTTTTTCAAGGGTGTTTATGATGCCCATAAATAAAAAAATGTTTACACAGTATGTAGATGGGTACCCCCCCAGGGGAAATGTTTGTCAGCCCATACAGTTACTGCATGGGCATTACACGTATAGGAGACCTGCTCCCTAATACTGGGAAAACATTTTTCAGAGGCCATTGTCCACATTTATTCCAAGGGGGATTGCAGTCTGTGTAAATTTGGGGCAGTTCTTGCATTCACTTCATTGGCAAACTTTATGGGAGAGCCAAATGACTAATAATTGGAACTTGGTTTTCTTGTGGCCATCCAGTATGTGGGTTCAAAGGCTTATTGGGGTTCATGTAACTTTGGGGCAGGGCAGGCCTTGCATTCAATGCATAAGCAAACAGTATGGGAGTACCAAATGAATAATGTGAACTTGGATTCCCTGTGGCCTTCCAATACGGGGGTTCAAATGCTTATAGATGTGCGTGTAACTTTGGGGCAGGGCAGGCCTTGCATTCAATGCACCACAAACAGTATGGTAGTACCAAATGAATAATGTGAACTTGGTTTTCCTGTGGCCATCCAGTGCATGGGTTTAAAGGCTTATTGGGGTGTGTTTAGCTTTTGGGCAGGGCAGGCCTTGCATTAAACGCATAAGCAAACAGTATGGGAGTACCAAATGAATACTTGGAACTTGGTTTTCCTGTGGCCATCCAGTACGGGGGTTCAAATGCTTATAGATGTGAATGTAACTTTGGGGCAGGACAGGCCTTGCATTCAATGCATAAGCAAACAGCATAGGAGTACCAAATGAATAATGTTAACTTAGTTTTCCTGTGGCCATCCAGTATGTGGGTTTAAAGGCTTATTGGGGTGCATGTATCTTTGTCACGGGGAGACTAGGTAGGCTAAGGCTGGTTACCCGGGCCCCTGCGATATCCCTCAGACTAGGGAAAACCCTGTCTGTCCCTCTCCCAGAATTTACACTAATGGTGTGCTTGTCTGGGCCACCAGGCCTGGCCCTGACTCTTGTTTCAGCCCTATGCTGAAACCACCACCCGCCACCCAGGGAATAGACCACACACCAACCCCCACAGAAAGCACAGACAGGGAAAACTAAAAAACGCACCACACCGCAGACACAATGGAAAACACAATAATGTGCCCAGGGCAAAACAAATACAAATATAGGAAGGAGAAATATAACAAAGGATAATACACCACCAGATACGATATTTCTTCTCCAAGACCACCACTCCAGACCGGAATCACTAGGCATGAGGCACAAGCTATAATCGGTGACGCCCAAAGTCCAGCAATACTATGTAAAGGCCGTGGGCGTGACCCAGCCTCCAACCCAAGTACCAGCTAGACTAACCCTGGGCAACCTGGATAAAAATCTAGCCGGCACCACTGAGCGTATAGTGGACGAATGTGGAATTACCGCTGTCTGTCGGACGCCCTAGTGTGAATAGCGTCTGACATGACAATCTTTGGGGCAAGGCAGGCCTTGCATTCAATGCATATGCAAACAGTATGGGAGTACCAAATGAATACTGGGAACTTTAATTGCATGTGGTCATCCATGACATCTGTTCAATGGGTTGTTGGGGTGCATCCAAATTTTGGGCAGCCCTGCCACTTACTGCATACACAATAACAGTATAAGGGACCCACTGTTTAATAATAGGAACAACAAAGCATAGCCAGCTGATGGCTCTCTAAGAATAGTGAGGGCTGACTGCTGGCCCTATAAAAATAGGCTTTGTGACTTTCAGAGTCCCTCCTTCATAAATGAAACAGGATGTGTCAGATTATGTGTCACACACCACATGGCCAAATAAGATTGTAAAGTGTTAAAATGACATTTCCCAGTGAATGCATTTGGCTTGGTTGAAAGCAATGCTAAAGTTGAAAAATGCATAAAAAACACTACATGTGAACATAGCCCAAGTGGTGGAGGAATATTTTTGTTTTGGGTTATTTATTTTGCTTTACATATAAACCATTACCCTGGAAAGAATGTTCTTTAACATATTTCCCAGGAAAATCTATTTTGGATTCGTTTTTGTATGTTTTATTGTGTGCCTGTAAAAGTGGCATAAGACTCTGACAACATTGTTCACAGCTGTGACCTGGGAGTTAGAAATGACCAGGGGTCTTCCTGATGATGTTCCCATTTTTATTTGAGCACTGTTCCCATCGATATACATTGGGCTTCTTGCTCGGGTTGAGTACCCGAGTGTTGTGAACTCTATTTTTAGGCTCCCTCTAGTGGTCACAAGCGGTACTGTGTAGTGTTGTCTTTCTGCAGGTTGGCAGCATCAGCTGGTTCGTTATCCTTGGTTGGTTTCCTATTTAGCTCACCTGGATACTCAGTTCCTTGCCTGCTCTCAATGTACTCAGTGCTCTTCAGATTCCTTGTGACTACCTTGCTCCCAGTCTCTCCAAGACAAGCTAAGTTTTTGTTTGTTTATTTTTTGATTATCAGCATTCATCATGTTTCTTGTCCAGCTTGCTAAAATGTGATTTCCTCGCTTGCTGGTTGCTCTAGGGGACTGAGTTTCTCCCCCCACACCGTTCGTTGGTGCGGGGGTTCTTGAAATCTCAGTGTGGATATTTTGTAAGGGTTTTTTACTGACCGCACAGACCCCTTTTCTATTTTCTGCTATCTAGTATTAGTGGGCCTCATTTGCTGAATCTGCTTTCACCCCTGTGTATGTGCCTTCCTCTTACCTCACCGTTATTATTTGTTGGGGGCTTCTATATCTTTGGGGATTATTTCTCTGGAGGCAAGTGAGGTCTTTCTTTCTCTCTAGGGGTAGTTAGTTCCTCAGGCTGGCTCGAGACGTCTAGGATTTTAGTCACGTTCACCGGCTACCTCTAGTGTGTTGGATAGGTTCAGATTTGCGGTCAGTCCAGTTTACCACCTCCCTAAAGCTTGTCCTATGTTTTGTTACTTAGCTGGAGTATTTTGTGATCCTCAACCACTAAGGATCATAACAGTAGAGCAGGCCAAAAAGTGTTTAATGCATCGCAGAAGTGGGATAGAAAGAAGACCTGAGTACATTTTTTATTTTTTTTTCCTCTCGCTTTTCCTTTGCTGCAGTCTGTTTAGCTTCTTTCATCCCCTTGAACTCTGGGTGGTTTTGAGCTCAGCTGCAGACATGAATGTTCAGACTCTGACTTCTAGTGTGGATCATCTTACTGCACGGGTGCAAAGTATTCAGGATTTTGTTATTCATAGCCCTATGTCAGAACCAAAGATACCCATTCCTGAGTTCTTTTCTGGAGATAGATCTAGGTTTCTAAATTTTAAGAATAATTGTAAGTTATTTCTATCTCTGAGACCTCGTTCCTCTGGTGATTCCGCTCAGCAAGTTAAAATTGTTATCTCCTTGTTGCGTGGCGACCCTCAAGATTGGGCTTTCTCTCTGGCGCCTGGAGATCCTGCTTTGCTTAATGTAGATGCATTTTTTCTGGCTCTTGGACTGCTTTATGAGGAGCCTAATCTTGAGAATCAGGCAGAAAAAGCGTTGCTGGCTATCTCTCAAGGTCAGGATGAAGCAGAGGTGTATTGTCAAAAATTTCGGAAATGGTCGGTGCTTACTCAATGGAATGAGTGTGCCCTGGCTGCAAATTTCAGAGAAGGTCTTTCTGAGGCCGTTAAGAATGTTATGGTGGGGTTTCCCACCCCTACAAGTCTGAGTGATTCTATGGCTTTAGCCATTCAGGTTGATCGGCGTTTGCGGGAGCGCCAATCTGCTCATCCTTTGGCGGTATTTTCTGAACAGAGACCTGAGTCTATGCAATGTGACCGAACTCTGACCAGAATTGAGCGACAAAGTCATAGACGTCAAAATGGGTTGTGCTTTTACTGTGGTGATTCTACTCATGTTATCTCAGCATGCTCTAAACGCTTAAAAAAAATCGCTAAACCTCTCACCATTGGTACTATGCAGCCTAAATTTATTTTGTCTGTTACTTTGATTTGTTCTTTGTCGTCCTACCCGGTTATGGCTTTTGTGGATTTGGGTGCTGCCCTGAATCTGATGGATTTGTCGTTTGCCAGGCGCTGTGGTTTTGTCCTGGAGCCTTTGGAATTTCCTATTCCTCTGAGGGGAATTGATGCTACGCCATTGGCTGAGAATAAGCCTCAGTATTGGATGCAAATGACCATGTGCATGACTCCCGTACATCAGGAGGTGATTCGCTTTCTTGTTCTGCATAATTTGCATGATGTTGTCGTTTTGGGTCTGCCATGGCTGCAGGCTCATAATCCAGTTTTGGATTGGAAAGCTATGTCTGTGTCAAGTTGGGGTTGTCAGGGAATTCATGGCGATGCTCCGTTGGTGTCTATTGCTGCTTCCACTCCTTCTGAGGTCCCTGAGTTTTTGTCTGACTACCAAGATGTATTTGATGAGCCCAGGTCCAGTGCCCTGCCCCCTCATAGGGATTGTGACTGTGCTATAAATTTAATTCCTGGTAGTAAATTCCCTAAGGGACGACTTTTTAATCTGTCTATACCAGAGCATGCCGCGATGCGGAGTTATATAAAGGAGTCTTTGGAGAAGGGACATATTCGCCCATCCTCTTCCCCTCTTGGTGCAGGATTTTTTTTTGTGGCCAAGAAGGACGGTTCTTTGAGACCTTGTATAGATTATCGGACTAGAAACAAGGCGCACAGCTATATATGTATAACATAAGTAAGGAGGGTGCAAACGGCAGTGATAAACAGAGCCAAGGAAATAAATATAGAAAAAGCATCACTGCATGATATGCACACCATCCAGATAATAATAATACAAGAAAAAAAATATATATATATAAATACTTTATTAGTACACTTAAAACACACCAAACAATAAATAAAACATACTTAAAATACAACACAAACCACAGCAGGTTGAATCATGTATAAGAATAAGGTAACCCCCACTTTCTAACCTAACTGGCTCATAAGATAATATCCCATGCGGCCATGACAAAGTAAAGACCGCTAATAGGATCAAGCAGGGAAGTAAATGAACAAATTCCCACAAATACGTAACTTCCTCCCTGAGGAAGCCCGGTTCGCCGGGCGATACGCGTGGGATATCTCTTCACACCAGGTTGTATGCACGTGGCAATCTCATTATGAGCTACCATTAGTGCTATTTATAGGGTTCACTGCCCCTCCCTTGTCCTGTGTATTCCAGGACCTTGGTCTCGTATCTGGCTTAAGTTACGTATTTGTGGGAATTTGTTCATTTACTTCCCTGCTTGATCCTATTAGCGGTCTTTACTTTGTCATGGCCGCATGGGATATTATCTTATGAGCCAGTTAGGTTAGAAAGTGGGGGTTACCTTATTCTTATACATGATTCAACCTGCTGTGGTTTGTGTTGTATTTTAAGTATGTTTTATTTATTGTTTGGTGTGTTTTAAGTGTACTAATAAAGTATTTATATATATTTTTTTTTTTTTCTTGTATTATTATTATCTGGATGGTGTGCATATCATGCAGTGATGCTTTTTCTATATTTATTTCCTTGTATAGATTATCGTCTTCTGAATAAAATCACAGTCAAATTTCAGTATCCTTTACCACTATTGTCTGATTTGTTTGCTCGGATTAAGGGTGCCAGTTGGTTCACCAAGATAAATCTCCGTGGTGCGTATAACCTTGTGCGCATTAAGCAGGGAGATGAATGGAAAACAGCATTTAATACGCCTGAAGGCCATTTTGAGTACTTGGTGATGCCTTTTGGACTCTCTAATGCTCCTTCTGTGTTTCAGTCCTTCATGCATGACATCTTCCGAGAATATCTGGATAAATTTATGATTGTTTATCTGGATGACATTTTGGTCTTTTCTGATGATTGGGAGTCCCATGTGAAGCAGGTCAGGATGGTGTTTCAGGTCCTGCGTGCTAATGCTTTATTTGTGAAGGGCTCAAAATGCCTCTTCGGAGTACAGAAGGTCTCCTTTTTGGGTTTTATTTTTTCTCCTTCTACTGTGGAGATGGACCCAGTCAAGGTCCAGGCTATTCATGACTGGACTCAGCCCACGTCTGTTAAGAGTCTTCAGAAGTTCTTGGGTTTTGCTAATTTTTACCGTCGTTTCATCGCTAATTTTTCTAGCGTGGTTAAACCTTCAACGGATTTGACCAAGAAGGGTTCTGATGTGACTAATTGGTCTCCTGCGGCCGTGGAGGCCTTTCGGGAGCTGAAGCACCGGTTTTCTTCAGCTCCAGTCTTATGTCAGCCAGATGTCTCTCTCCCCTTCCAGGTCGAGGTTGATGCTTCTGAGATTGGAGCAGGAACTGTTTTGTCGCAGAGAAGCTCTGATGGCTCTGTGATGAAGCCATGTGCTTTCTTTTCAAGAAAGTTTTCGCCTGCCGAGCGGAATTACGATGTTGGTAATCGGGAGTTGTTGGCTATGAAGTGGGCATTTGAGGAGTGGCGACATTGGCTCGAAGGAGCTAAACATCGTGTGGTGGTCTTGACTGATCACAAAAATCTGATTCACCTTGAATCTGCCAAGCGCCTGAATCCTAGACCGGCTCGTTGGTCGTTGTTTTTCTCCCGTTTCAACTTCGTGGTCTCATACCTGCCTGGTTCGAAGAACGTGAAAGCTGATGCACTTTCTAGGAGTTTTGTGCCTGACTCTCCGGGAGTTTCTGAGCCGGCTGGTATTCTCAGAGAGGGAGTGATTTTGTCTGCCATTTCCCCAGATTTGCGACGAGTGCTGCAGAAATTTCAGGCGGATAGACCTGACCGTTGTCCACCAGAGAGACTGTTTGTCCCGGATAGATGGACCAGCAGAGTTATTTCCGAGGTTCATTCTTTGGTGTTGGCGGGTCATCCTGGGATTTTTGGTACCAGAGATTTGGTGGCTAGGTCCTTCTGGTGGCCTTCCTTGACGCGGGATGTGCGTTCCTTTGTGCAGTCTTGTGGGATTTGTGCTCGGGCTAAGCCTTGCTGTTCTCGTGCCAGCGGTTTGCTTTTGCCTTTGCCTATTCCGATAAGGCCTTGGACGCACATTTCCATGGATTTTATTTCGGATCTTCCAGTATCTCAGAAAATGTCTGTCATCTGGATGGTGTGTGATCGTTTTTCCAAGATGGTCCATTTGGTGCCCTTGCCTAAGTTGCCTTCTTCCTCCGATTTGGTTCCTCTATTTTTTCAGAATGTGGTTCACTTGCACGGCATTCCTGAAAATATTGTGTCTGATAGAGGATCCCAGTATGTGTCCAGGTTTTGGCGGACTTTTTGTGCTAAGATGGGCATTGATTTGTCTTTTTCGTCGGCCTTCCATCCTCAGACTAATGGCCAAACCAAGCGAACTAATCAGACGTTGGAAACTTATTTGAGATGTTTTGTTTCTGCTGATCAGGATGATTGGGTGACTTTTTTGCCATTGGCCGAGTTTGCCCTTAATAATCGGGCTAGTTCTGCTACTTTGGTTTCGCCTTTTTTTCTGCAATTCTGGTTTCCATCCTCGTTTTTCCTCGGGTCAGGTTGAGTCTTCTGACTGTCCTGGGGTGGATTCTGTGGTGGATAGGTTGCAGCAGATTTGGAACCATGTTGTGGACAATTTGAGGTTGTCACAGGAGAAGGCTCAGCGCTTTGCCAACCGCCGCCGCGATGTGGGTCCCCGACTTCGTGTTGGGGATTTGGTGTGGCTGTCTTCTCGGTATGTTCCTATGAAGGTCTCCTCTCCTAAATTCAAGCCTCGCTTCATCGGTCCTTATAAGATCTTGGAAATCCTTAACCCGGTGTCTTTTCATTTGGATCTCCCAGCATCGTTTGCCATTCATAATGTGTTCCATAGGTCTTTGTTGCGGAGGTATGTGGTACCTGTGGTTCCTTCTGTTGAGCCTCCTGCTCCGGTGCTGGTCGAGGGCGAATTGGAGTACGTGGTGGAGAAGATTTTGGATTCTCGTATCTCTAGACGGAGGCTTCAGTATTTGGTTAAGTGGAAGGGCTATGGTCAGGAGGATAATTCCTGGGTTGTCGCCTCTGATGTTCATGTGGCCGATTTGGTTCGTGCCTTCCACGCGGCTCATCCTGATCACCCTGGGGGTCTTGATGAGGGTTCAGTGACCCCTCCTCAAGGGGGGGTACTGTTGTTAACTCTATTTTTGGGCTCCCTCCAGTGGTCACAAGCGGTACTGTGTAGTGTTGTCTTTCTGCAGGTTGGCAGCATCAGCTGGTTCGTTATCCTTGGTTGGTTTCCTATTTAGCTCACCTGGATACTCAGTTCCTTGCCTGCTCTCAATGTATATAGTGCTCTTCAGATTCCTTGTGACTACCTTGCTCCCAGTTTCTCCAAGACAAGCTAAGTTTTTGTTTGTTTATTTTTTGATTATCAGCATTCATCATGTTTCTTGTCCAGCTTGCTAAAATGTGATTTCCTCGCTTGCTGGTTGCTCTAGGGGACTGAGTTTCTCCCCCCACACCGTTCGTTGGTGCGGGGGTTCTTGAAATCTCAGTGTGGATATTTTGTAAGGGTTTTTTTACTGACCGCACAGACCCCTTTTCTATTTTCTGCTATCTAGTATTAGTGGGCCTCATTTGCTGAATCTGCTTTCACCCCTGTGTATGTGCCTTCCTCTTACCTCACCGTTATTATTTGTTGGGGGCTTCTATATCTTTGGGGATTATTTCTCTGGAGGCAAGTGAGGTCTTTCTTTCTCTCTAGGGGTAGTTAGTTCCTCAGGCTGGCTCGAGACGTCTAGGATTTTAGTCACGTTCACCGGCTACCTCTAGTGTGTTGGATAGGTTCATGTTGTGAATTTGGATTCTGGGCTCCCCCGGTGGCCGCTTGTGGAATTGGACTTGTCATCCTCTTTCCTGTTTCACCTGGTTCCATCAGTAGTGGGTGTCGCTATTTAAGCTCATTTCTCTGGTGGTTTCTTGCCGGTCAACAATGTTATCTGATGCCTCTCAGTGCTTGTTCCTGCTTCTAGACTACTACTAGATAAGTTGGACTTTTGTCCTTGTTTTGTTTTGCCTATTTGTTCCAGTTCACAGCTGAAGTTTTGTTACTGTGTCTGGAAAGCTCTCGTTGATCAGGGATTGCTACTCTGGCGTTATGAGTTAATGCCAGAGTTTAAGGTAATCTCTGGATGGTGTTTTGTTAGTGTTTTTCTGCTGACCATGAAAGTATACTATCTGTCTTCTGCTATCTAGTAAGCGGACCTCAAATTTGCTAAGACTATTTTCCTGCTGCGTTTGTTGTTTCATCTGAACTCACCGTCATTATATGTGGGGGGCTACTGTCTTCTTTGGAAATATTTCTCTAGAGGTGAGCCAGGTCTTATATTTCCCTCTGCTAGCTATTTAGGTCTTAGGCCAGAGCTGGGCATCTAGCGATAAATAGGAAATGCTACCTGGCTATTTCTAGTTGCGCGGCAGGCTTAGTTCATGGTCAGTATAGTTCCATCTTCCGAGAGCTTGTCCCTCTATAGGCTTGCTATGATCTCTGCCTGCAGAGATCATGACAGTTTGACCGGCCACTAAAGTGTTAAAGACCCAGGTTTAGAAAGGAGAGTTATAAGAAGTCTGCTGGAATTTTTTTTTTTTTTTTTTCCTCCAGTCTGCCTTGCTGCAGTCTTTTTTCTCTCTCTCCTCCTAATCTCTGTATGCTCTGTGTGCACCTGACAATAATGGATCTCCAGAGTGTAACTGCGGGTTTGAATAATCTCATCACGAAAGTACAAAATTTACAAGATTTTGTGGTACATGCTCCGGTATCTGAGCCGAGAATTCCTTTGCCGGAGTTCTTCACAGGGAATAGAGCTAGCTTCCAGAATTTCCGAAATAATTGTAAGCTTTATTTGTCCCTGAAGTCTCGTTCAGCTGGAGACCCTGCTCAGCAGGTTAGGATTGTGATTTCCTTGCTCAGGGGTGACCCTCAAGATTGGGCCTTCTCATTGCCAGCAGGGGATCCTGCGTTACGCGATGTGGATGCGTTTTTTCTGGCCTTGGGCTTGCTTTATGAGGAACCTCATTTGGAACTTCAGGCAGAAAAAACTTTGATGGCACTATCTCAGGGGCAAGACGAAGCTGAAGTTTTCTGCCAAAAATTCCGTAAATGGTCTGTGCTTACTCAGTGGAATGAGTGCGCCTTGGCGGCAACTTTCAGAGAAGGTCTCTCTGATGCCATTAAGGATGTTATGGTGGGGTTCCCTTTGCCTGCAGGTCTGAATGAGTCCATGACAATGGCTATTCAGATTGATAGGCGTCTGCGGGAGCGCAAACCGGTGCACCATCTGGCGGTGTCTATGGAAAAGACGCCAGAAAGTATGCAGTGTGATAGAATTCTGTCCAGGAGCGAGCGACAGAATTTTAGACGGAAGAATGGATTGTGTTTCTATTGTGGGGATTCTACTCATGTTATATCGGCATGCTCTAGGCGTACAAAGAAGCTTGATAAGTCTGTTTCCATTGGCACCATTCAGTCTAAGTTTATTTTGTCTGTAACCCTGATTTGCTCTTTGTCATCCATTGCCACGGACGCCTATGTTGACTCTGGCGCCGCTCTGAGTCTTATGGATTGGTCCTTTGCCAATCGTTGTGGTTTTGATTTAGAGCCTTTGGAGACTCTTATTCCTCTGAAGGGGATTGACTCCACCCCATTGGCTAATAATAAACCACAATACTGGACACAGGTAACCATGCGTATCAATCCGGATCACCAGGAGATTATTCGTTTCCTGGTGCTGTATAATTTACATGACGATTTGGTACTGGGATTGCCATGGTTACAGTCTCACAACCCAGTCTTGGACTGGAGAGCAATGTCTGTGTTGAGCTGGGGATGTAAGGGTATTCATGGGGACGTACCTTTGGTTTCTATTTCGTCGTCCATTCCCTCTGAAGTCCCTGAGTTCCTCTCTGATTATCAAGACGTCTTTGACGAACCCAAGCTTGGGTCGTTACCTCCGCACCGTGAGTGCGATTGTGCCATAGATTTGATACCGGGTTGTAAATATCCAAAGGGTCGTTTGTTTAATTTGTCTGTGCCGGAACATGCTGCTATGCGGGAATATATAAAGGAGTCTTTGGAAAAGGGACATATTCGTCCATCTTCTTCTCCCTTGGGAGCTGGGTTTTTCTTTGTCTCAAAAAAAGACGGCTCTTTGAGACCATGTATTGATTATCGGCTTCTGAATAAGATCACTGTTAAGTATCAATACCCATTGCCATTGCTTACTGATTTGTTTGCTCGTATAGAGGGTGCTAAGTGGTTCTCTAAAATTGATCTTCGTGGGGCGTATAATTTGGTGCGGATCAGGCAGGGGGATGAGTGGAAGACCGCATTTAATACGCCCGAGGGCCACTTTGAGTATTTGGTCATGCCTTTTGGTCTTTCTAATGCCCCTTCAGTTTTCCAGTCTTTTATGCATGATATTTTCCGCGATTTTCTGGATAAATTTATGATAATATATCTGGATGATATTCTGATTTTTTCTGATGACTGGGACTCTCATGTCCAGCAGGTCAGGAGAGTTTTTCAGGTTCTGCGGTCTAATTCTTTATGTGTGAAGGGGTCTAAGTGCGTTTTTGGGGTCCAGAAAATTTCCTTTTTGGGGTATATTTTTTCTCCCTCTTCCATTGAGATGGATCCCGTCAAGGTGCAAGCTATTTGTGACTGGACTCAGCCCTCCTCTCTTAAGGGTCTTCAGAGATTTTTGGGCTTTGCCAACTTTTACCGCCGATTTATTGCTGGTTTTTCGGATGTCGTTAAACCACTGACTGATTTGACCAGACAAGGCGCTGATGTTGCTAATTGGTCCCCTCATGCTGTAGAGGCCTTTCAGGAGCTTAAGCGCCGTTTTGCCTCTGCCCCTGTGTTGCGTCAGCCTGATGTGAATCTGCCTTTTCAGGTTGAGGTTGACGCTTCGGAGATCGGAGCTGGGGCAGTGTTGTCGCAGAAAGGTTCCGACTGCTCCGTCATTAGGCCTTGTGCCTTCTTTTCTCGCAAATTTTCGCCCGCAGAGCGGAATTATGATGTTGGGAATCGGGAGCTTTTGGCCATGAAGTGGGCGTTTGAGGAGTGGCGCCATTGGCTCGAGGGGGCTAGGCATCAGGTGGTGGTATTGACTGACCACAAAAATTTGATTTATCTTGAGACTGCCAGACGCCTGAATCCTAGACAGGCGCGCTGGTCTTTATTTTTTTCTCGCTTTAATTTTGTGGTGTCATACCTACCGGGTTCTAAGAATGTTAAGGCAGATGCCCTTTCTAGGAGTTTTGACCCGGACTCTCCTGGTAATTCTGAACCCACAGGTATCCTTAGGGAGGGAGTAATTTTGTCGGCCGTTTCTCCTGATCTGCGGCGGTCCTTGCAAGAGTTTCAGGCGGATAGACCGGATCGTTGTCCGCCTGATAGACTGTTTGTTCCGGATGATTGGACCAGCAGAGTCATCTCTGAGGTACATTCTTCTGCATTGGCAGGTCATCCCGGAATTTTTGGTACCAGGGATTTGGTGGCAAGATCCTTCTGGTGGCCTTCCCTGTCACGAGATGTGCGAGTCTTTGTGCAGTCATGTGACGTTTGTGCTCGGGCCAAGTCTTGTAGTTCTCGGGCTAGCGGACTGCTGTTGCCCTTGCCTATTCCTAAGAGGCCTTGGACACACATCTCGATGGATTTTATTTCAGATCTGCCTGTTTCCCAGAAGATGTCTGTCATCTGGGTGGTCTGTGACCGTTTCTCTAAAATGGTCCATTTGGTTCCTCTGCCCAAGTTGCCTTCTTCTTCTGAGTTGGTTCCTCTGTTTTTTCAGAATGTTGTCCGATTGCACGGTATTCCTGAGAATATTGTTTCTGACAGAGGTACCCAATTTGTGTCTAGATTTTGGCGGGCATTCTGTGCTAGGATGGGCATAGATTTGTCTTTTTCATCTGCTTTTCACCCTCAGACTAATGGCCAGACCGAGCGGACTAATCAGACCCTTGAGACATATCTGAGGTGTTTTGTCTCTGCTGACCAGGATGATTGGGTTGCTTTTTTGCCATTGGCAGAGTTCGCCCTCAATAATCGGGCCAGTTCTTCCACCTTGGTGTCCCCGTTTTTCTGTAATTCGGGGTTTCACCCTCGATTTTCCTCCGGTCAGGTGGAATCCTCGGATTGTCCTGGAGTGGATGCGGTGGTGGAGAGATTGCATCACATCTGGGGGCAGGTTATGGACAATTTGAAGTTGTCCCAGGAGAAGACTCAGCGTTTTGCCAACCGTCATCGTCGTGTTGGTTCTCGGCTTTGTGTTGGAGATTTAGTGTGGTTGTCTTCTCGTTTTGTCCCTATGAGGGTCTCTTCTCCTAAGTTTAAACCTCGGTTCATCGGCCCTTATAGAATATTGGAGATTCTTAATCCTGTTTCTTTCCGTTTGGACCTCCCTGCGTCCTTTTCCATTCATAACGTTTTTCATCGGTCGTTATTGCGCAGGTATGAGGTACCTGTTGTACCTTCAGTTGAGCCTCCTGCTCCGGTGTTGGTTGAGGGTGAGTTGGAGTACGTTGTGGAGAAAATTTTGGACTCTCGTGTTTCCAGACGGAAACTCCAGTATCTGGTTAACTGGAAGGGTTACGGCCAGGAGGATAATTCTTGGGTCAATGCATCTGATGTTCATGCTTCTGATCTTGTTCGTGCCTTCCATAGGGCTCATCCTGGTCGCCCTGGTGGATCTGGTGAGGGTTCGGTGCCCCCTCCTTGAGGGGGGGGTACTGTTGTGAATTTGGATTCTGGGCTCCCCCGGTGGCCGCTTGTGGAATTGGACTTGTCATCCTCTTTCCTGTTTCACCTGGTTCCATCAGTAGTGGGTGTCGCTATTTAAGCTCATTTCTCTGGTGGTTTCTTGCCGGTCAACAATGTTATCTGATGCCTCTCAGTGCTTGTTCCTGCTTCTAGACTACTACTAGATAAGTTGGACTTTTGTCCTTGTTTTGTTTTGCCTATTTGTTCCAGTTCACAGCTGAAGTTTTGTTACTGTGTCTGGAAAGCTCTCGTTGATCAGGGATTGCTACTCTGGCGTTATGAGTTAATGCCAGAGTTTAAGGTAATCTCTGGATGGTGTTTTGTTAGTGTTTTTCTGCTGACCATGAAAGTATACTATCTGTCTTCTGCTATCTAGTAAGCGGACCTCAAATTTGCTAAGACTATTTTCCTGCTGCGTTTGTTGTTTCATCT
Organism: Ranitomeya variabilis; assembly: GCF_051348905.1. Classification (NCBI taxonomy): domain Eukaryota; kingdom Metazoa; phylum Chordata; class Amphibia; order Anura; family Dendrobatidae; genus Ranitomeya; species Ranitomeya variabilis. The sequence continues at coordinate 318,534,083 of NC_135236.1, forward strand.
GAACTCACCGTCATTATATGTGGGGGGCTACTGTCTTCTTTGGAAATATTTCTCTAGAGGTGAGCCAGGTCTTATATTTCCCTCTGCTAGCTATTTAGGTCTTAGGCCAGAGCTGGGCATCTAGCGATAAATAGGAAATGCTACCTGGCTATTTCTAGTTGCGCGGCAGGCTTAGTTCATGGTCAGTATAGTTCCATCTTCCGAGAGCTTGTCCCTCTATAGGCTTGCTATGATCTCTGCCTGCAGAGATCATGACAGGTTCAGATTTGCGGTCAGTCCAGTTTACCACCTCCCTAAAGCTTGTCCTATGTTTTGTTACTTAGCTGGAGTATTTTGTGATCCTCAACCACTAAGGATCATAACACCCGAGTATTCCAATTTTCTCGACCTGAGGAACGAGCACCCGAGCATTTTAATGCTCACCCATCACTACTGTAGAGGAGGTCAGAAGTAGCAGGTTTGATAAATAATATATTTTAGTGAGTTTAATTTATTGTTATTTAGAAACAATATTTTGGGTTTTGTGGCTGGAATATCCTTTAACTCATGTTCATTGATAAATAATCATTGTTAAGATTTTTTAGAACCATACTTTTTTAACCACTGTAGTGAATATGGAATGTAATTCAATGTCTTTTTATCATATAATACTCAATATTTTAGAACATTATCATTGTTTTAATTGCTTTTTTCATTGTTACAGGAAACTTAGTATTGTAAAATTAAATTTATTTTAGATGAAACACTATGGATTTAAACAATTTTCAGTTAATATTTTTTAATATTTTTACACATGTAGCTTAAGTAGCTTACAATAATGTGTGTTATTAATAAACATTGACTTGATTATCATTGAGAAAAAAGAAACCTGACAGATTATTTCAGATGTAAACATTTATCACTTTATGTCAGAAACAATAAGGGTGATGACCACAATTGCTCAGTCATACAAACTGTTACAGCTCCAGAAATAATCTGCTGTGTATTATGCAGCACTACTGGTCGCACATATGCAATCCTCCTAAGAACAAATAGAATTTTTTTTTAAAGGATTTAATTATACATGTTGAAAGGAACAGCAGACAAAGTGGAAATTCAATATTAATACAGGCAGCTCTCTAGAGCCTTTAATAGAAAATAACTACCGTAATATATACTATTTACAACTTAAACTCTAATTTCTAATTTAATAAACTGAACATGTTATAAGTAACCCTTCACCGACACCAACATATAAGACAGTCAGTGGTGTCACACACAACTACTGTAACAGACATGTCTCCCTCTATCCCAAGCATACATAGAATATCCATGCAGTGGAAGAACAGTCAACAGTTTTCATAAAACAGTCTGTTATCCAAGAAGTAGTGTTTCTCCTTGCGGAGATCGACATGCTAAGCATGCCGAGATGAGGTGACTTAAAGCTGCAATGCTCCTCTGGGTAATATGCTAATTATGCAAATTGTCTTTTCAGAGAGGAAGAGAGCTAGAACTCTAGTGCCACCTATTGGAAGGTAGCAATTCTACAAGTCAATGTTGACCCTTCAACGAGCCTCATCACATGACTTAGGATAAAAGCCAAACCAGAATCTCAATTTGCAGACACTGTTTCAGGGCACTGTCCCTTGTCAGTGCAAAGCGGAGATTAGGTTTGGCTGTGTGAGAGGCGTCAGACCGTTATGCAAGAAGAGGAATTCAGAAAGAGGAATTAGTAATTCTATTCATCCAGATACTTGAGAAGGACCAGCACTATCTTTTAAGAACCAATGACAAAGCCATGTAAGAACAATCATCTACCAGACACACAGGAGGAATGTCATTAGATAATTGTCAGAACCAGAGGCTCAATAACTTATAGTTATCAAGAGAGAAGACAAATCCTGGAGAATCTACAATGGCATTTGATAAATGGTGGTATTGTATATTGATATCTGTAACCTTCTCAGACATGAATTTGGTTTGGATTAATTAAGGGATCGACAATATTACTGAATCTCATTTTACTCTTAATAGGTGTCTGGGTGACCCACTTCTGCCCCTCAGACATTGAATCTTTCCATATCTAGGTACATATACAGTGGGGCAAAAAAGTATTTAGTCAGTCAGCAATAGTGCAAGTTCCACCACTTAAAAAGATGAGAGGCGTCTGTAATTTACATCATAGGTAGACCTCAACTATGGGAGACAAACTGAGAAAAAAAAATCCAGAAAATCACAGTGTCTGTTTTTTGATCATTTTATTTGCATTTTATGGTGGAAAATAAGTATTTGGTCAGAAACTAAATTTCATCTCAATACTTTGTAATATATCCTTTGTTGGCAATGACAGAGGTCAAACGTTTTCTGTAAGTCTTCACAAGGTTGCCACACACTGTTGTTGGTATGTTGGCCCATTCCTCCATGCAGATCTCCTCTAGAGCAGTGATGTTTTTGGCTTTTCGCTTGGCAACACGGACTTTCAACTCCCTCCAAAGGTTTTTTATAGGGTTGAGATCTGGAGACTGGCTAGGCCACTCCAGGACCTTGAAATGCTTCTTACGAAGCCACTCCTTCGTTGCCCTGGCGGTATGCTTTGGATCATTGTCATGTTGAAAGACCCAGCCACGTTTCATCTTCAATGCCCTTGCTGATGGAAGGAGGTTTGCACTCAAAATCTCATGATACATGGCCCCATTCATTCTTTCATGTACCCGGATCAGTCGTCCTGGCCCCTCTGCAGAGAAACAGCCCCAAAGCATGATGTTTCCACCACCATGCTTTACAGTAGGTATGGTGTTTGATGGATGCAACTCAGTATTCTTTTTCCTCCAAACACGACAAGTTGTGTTTCTACCAAACAGTTCCAGTTTGGTTTCATCAGACCATAGGACATTCTCCCAAAACGCCTCTGGATCATCCAAATGCTCTCTAGCAAACTTCAGACGGGCCCGGACATGTACTGGCTTAAGCAGTGGGACACGTCTGGCACTGCAGGATCTGAGTCCATGGTGGCGTAGTGTGTTACTTATGGTAGGCCTTGTTACATTGGTCCCAGCTCTCTGCAGTTCATTCACTAGGTCCCCCCGCATGGTTTTGGGATTTTTGCTCACCGTTCTTGTGATCATTCTGACCCCACGGGGTGGGATTTTGCGTGGAACCCCAGATCGAGGGAGATTATCAGTGGTCTTGTATGTCTTCCATTTTCTAATTATTGCTCCCACTGTTGATTTCTTCACTCCAAGCTGGTTGGCTATTGCAGATTCAGTCTTCCCAGCCTGGTGCAGGGCTACAATTTTGTTTCTGGTGTCCTTTGACAGCTCTTTGGTCTTCACCATAGTGGAGTTTGGAGTCAGACTGTTTGAGGGTGTGCACAGGTGTCTTTTTATACTGATAACAAGTTAAAACAGGTGCCATTACTACAGGTAATGAGTGGAGGAAAGAGGAGACTCTTAAAGAATAAGTCACATGTCTGTGAGAGCCACAAATCTTGATTGTTTGTTTCTGACCAAATACTTATTTTCCACCATAAAATGCAAATAAAATGATCAAAAAACAGACAATGTGATTTTCTGGATTTTTTTTTCTCAGTTTGTCTCCCATAGTTGAGGTCTACTTATGATGTAAATTACAGACGCCTCTCATCTTTTTAAGTGGTGGAACTTGCACTATTGCTGACTGACTAAATACTTTTTTGCCCCACTGTATATATATGTAACAAATAGGCATCCACTACATTTGGTGGACTTGCCATGAATATTTGTTATCTGAAAAAAGATCTCTCAGTAGGGTTTTGTGCTCCTTACTAAAGACTTGACTGTAATTGTAATTGAAGCTGAATTAAATGATACCTCTTCTGAAGATATTAATATTGTTGTTGTTCTGTACTAAGCTGTGGCAGCTGTATACTGATGAAGTGCAAGTGCAATGGGGATGGATGCTGCCATTGGTCTTCTTCCACCTGATTATTGTCCACATCCCCATCTGCTTTTGGTCTATGACTGACAGGTCACTGCTACATATCACCAGTCTCCTCTGTCTATAATGTTGCACAAGCATCATCATTGCCTGGGGTGGCACAAGTGACATTGGTTTCACAACATGAAGATGTAATTTGAAAGTTACTGTGAATGCCCAGCCCCGGCAATGACAATGCCTGCATGAGATTTTGGCCGAAAGAAGCATGTCACTGAAAAAGCATGGGGTTGATAATAACCAGGAGGGCAGGAGAAAACCAAATACCGTTTACAGCTCTGCTACATTGGCACGTCATTAGCATAAAACTTTCATGGCTGATTATAGAAAAATGGCAAAATAGATTTCTTAAATATATATATATATATATATATATATATATATATATATATATATATCAGTTTATTCAGCTTCAAAAGTGTCATTACATCAATAAATTTAGCTAAGAGTTTAAAATCGTGCTGGCAGGTTCGTCCTCTTTAAAGGGAAGGTGCCATCAAAAAAATTTTTTTTACAGCAATTGTAAAAATGTAAAGAATTAATGTTTACATTTTCTTAAAAAATATTATCATTTGTTTATAATTTAGTAAAATATGAAAAATAATTTGAAAAGTTTTGGAATTTCCACTTTTAAACACTAGGGGGAGCAGCTGCTGAAATTTCAGAAAAACCTAGTGTACAACTAGCTCACATTACAGCACTGCAGTAATTATGGGCGGAGTCTGCTGACGTGTGTGATGTCTCCTCTCCTTCCCTTCTGGGTGTCTGCTAAGGGATGAGAGGATGATATTCAGGAACCCAGTGAGCAGCCATTTTGTTGGTGACTGCAGAGTAAGGCCGCCGTCACACTAGCAGTATTTGGTCACTATTTTACCTCAGTATCTGTAAGCCAAAACCAGGAGTGGAACACTTAGAGAAGTATAATAGAAACATATGCACCACTTCTGTATTTATCACCCACTCCTGGTTTTGGCTTACAAATACTGAGGTAAAATACTGACCAAATACTGCTAGTGTGACGGCAGCCTTAGGCTACTTTCACACTAGCGTTGTTTGCAATACGTCGCAATGCGTCGTTTAGGAGAAAAAACGCATCCTGCAAAGTTGTCTGCAGGATGCGTTTTTTCCCCATAGACTAACATTACCGACGCATTGCGATGTATTGCCACACGTCGCAACCGTCGTGCGACCGCCGCCACAAAAAAACGTTACATGTAACTTTTTTTGTTTGTCGAGTCCCACCATTTTCGACCGCGCACGCACGGCCGAAACTCCACCCCCTCCTGCCCGGACCTTGCAATGGGGCAGCGGAAGCGTTGTAAGACTGCTTCCGCTGCCCACGTCGGGCATTTCTTTCACAGCATGCGTCGGTACGTCGGGCTCCTCAGATCCTGTCTTGGCGATGTGTGAAAGTGAGACGACAGGCGCAGTCTGGGGTGACGCTGGGGGGAAATGTAGCCATATAGTAACGATAAAAATGAGACCCCTCTCTAAAGCTGCCTCACCAGCCCTGACTGCACCTAACTGGAGGTCATGCTGCCCCCTCTATTACCCCAGACCCGCGTGCAGGTGCTCAGCCAGAACCACCATAGAATGGGTCCGCTTTCTGAAGATAATACTGCCATAGTGTTCTCACATAATACCGCCATATAGATCACACATAATACCGCCATATAGATCACACACAATACTATCAAATAGATCACACAATACTGTCATACAGTTCACATAATACCACCATATAGATCACACATACCGCCAGTGTTCTCGCATACCGCCATATAGATCACACAATACCGCCACATACTTCTCACAATGCCGCCATATAGATCTCACATAATACCGCCATATAGATCACACACAATACCACCATATAATTCTCACAATTCTGATCAAGCATAATACCACCATACAGATCACATAATACCGTCATATAGATCTCACATAATGCCATAATACAGCATGACCCCTGCAGCTCCTGTTATCGCACGCATAGAGTTGTGTGTGCAATGGGGAAAGACATGCAGGGGGGAAAGGAATGCATAGGAGAGGATTAGATACACTGTTCACCAGACAGTATCACACAGGATAGGATTAGATACACGGCTCAGCAGCCAGTATCATACATGATAGGATTAGATACACGGCTCAGCATAGTATCATACAGGATAGGATAAGATACACGGCTCAGCAGAGAGTATCACACAGGAGAGGATTAGATACACAGCTCAGCAGTCAGTATCACACAGGAGCAGATTAGATACACGGCTCAGCAGTCAGTATTCCACAGGAGAATTAGATACACAGGTCAGCACAGTATAGGATTAGATACACAGGTCAGCATACAGTATCACACAGTATAGGATTAGATACACGGCTCAGCACAGTATCACACAGGAGAGGATTAGATACACAGCTCAGCAGTCAGTATCACACAGTATAGGATTAGATACACGGCTCAGCAAACAGTATCATACAGGATAGGATTAGATACACGGCTCAACATAGTATCACACAGGATAGGATTAGATGCATGGCTCAGCACACAGTATCACGCAGTATAGGATTAGATGCACAGCTCAACATAGTATCACACAGGAGAGGATTAGATACACAGCTCAGCAGACAGTATCACACAGGATAGGATTAGATACACGGCTCAGCAGCCAGTATCATACAGGATAGGATTAGATACACGGCTCAGCATAGTATCACACAGGAGAGGATTAGATACACAGCTCAGCAGAGAGTATCACACAGGAGAAGATTAGATACACAGCTCAGCAGTCAGTATCACACAGGAGCAGATTAGATACACGGCTCAGCAGTCAGTATTCCACAGGAGGATTAGACACACAGGTCAGCATAGTATAGGATTAGATACACAGGTCAGCATACAGTATCACACAGTATAGGATTAGATACACGGCTCAGCAGTCAGTATCACACAGGACAGGATTAGATACACGGCTCAGCAAACAGTATCATACAGGATAGGATTAGATACACGGCTCAGCATAGTATCACACAGGATAGGATTAGATGCATGGCTCAGCACACAGTATCACACAGTATAGGATTAGATGCACGGCTCAACATAGTATCACACAGGAGAGGATTAGATACACGGCGCAGCAGACAGTATCATACAGGATAGGATTAGATACACGGCTCAGTTAGTATCACACAGGAGAGGATTAGATGCACGGCTCAGCATAGTATCACACAGTATAGGATTAGATGCATAGCTCAGCACACAGTATCACACAGGATAGGATTAGGTACACAGCTCAGCAAAGTATCACACAGTATAGGATTAGATGCATGGCTCAGCATAGTATCACACAGTATAGGATTAGATGCATGGCTCAGCACAGTATCACACAGTATAGGATTAGATGCATGGCTCAGCACACAGTAGAGGATTAGGTACACAGCTCAGTTAGTATCACACAGGAGATGATTAGATGCATGGCTAAGCAGACAGTATCACACAGGAGAGGAGTAGATACACAGCTCAGTAACATACATGGGAGGAGATAACTGCTCAGAGTCAGCACCACAAAGGAGAGGATTAGATTCCCTCTCCCCCTCCCCACTGATACTCACGGCTGCCTGCTGAGTGCTTCTCCCTCCCGTCCATGGTCTCCTCCTCCTCCTATGACTGCAGGGCTCCTGCGATCATCCTGGGAAGCTGGCCTAGAGCTCACAGCTGCAGTGTGAGCTCCAGGAAGATGGCGCTGGTCTCCTGCCTCTGCCGTGCTGTGGACGGCTTAGGGGGCGTGGCCAGACCAGAGCAGGGAGCAGCTTATAATGGTAGGAATAGAGTCGCCTCCCGACCGCAGATCTCTATGCCCAGGGCTGCCGTAAATGCAGAGTGTAAGTGACGTGCAGCTTCACTTAGACTCCTGCAAAGCAAAATGGCGGCGCCCAGTGGCTTAAAAGAAAATTAGTAATAAAAAAAATGTTAAAGTTAAAAAAAGGAAGTTTGTATGAAAAATAATTGTTTATATAAACAATTATTTTTAATACAAAAAATAAAATGCGGCACCTTTCCTTTAAATTGATTTTAAACCCCTTCAGCTCCAATCGTGTTTTCACCTTATTGACCAGGCAAGATTTTATTATTTATTATTATAGCGCCATTTATTCCATGGCACTTTACATGTGAGGAGGGGTATACATAATAGAAACAAGTACAATAATCTTAAACATTACAAGTCACAACTGGTACAGAAGAAGAGATGACCCTGCTCATGAGGGTTCACAATTTGCTATTCTGACTAGTGTCATTTTATGTGGTAATAACTCTGGAACACTTCATCAAGTCCCAGGGAATCTGAGCTTGTTTTTGGGACATGTTATGCTTTGTTAGTGGTAAAGTTAGGTGGATATTTATTGCGTTTATTTGTAAAAAATATAAGAATTCTGCAAAAAAAAAATTGAAAATTTGGCCATTTTCAAGCTTTTAATTTTTATTACCTTTTTTTTTTTGTTAGGAAGCTAAAAGGTTTAATTTTATCTGCAATTTCTCATTTTTCCAACAAAATTAACAAAACTATTTTTCTTAGGGCCCACTTTTAAGGAATTCAAATAAAAATATTATTTTAAGGGATTACATGTTTTTAGGGACCACATCATGTTTGAAGTATCATTAAGGTGCCTATGTAACAGAAAATACCCAAAGATAACACCATTTTAAAACCTGCACCCCTCAAAGTGCTCAAAACGACATTCAAGAAATTGATTAACCTTTTAGGCACTTCCCAGGAATTAAAGCAATATGGAAGGAAAAAAAAATTCAATTTTCCCAACAAAAATTCTTATTTCGCCCCATATTTTGCACTTTTAAATGAATAAGAGGAGAATCTGAACTGTACAATTTGTTGAATAATTTCTCCTGAGTACGGCAAGAATCAATATGTGGAGCAAAACTACTATTGGGTGAACAGCAGGGCTCAGAAGGGAAGGAGGACCATTATACTTTCGGAGTGCAAAATTGGCTGGCATTGATAGTGGACGCCATGATGCGTTTGAAGAGCTCCTGATGTGCATTAACATTGGAAACTCCCCAAAAGTTAACCCATTTTGGAAACAATACCCCTCAGGAAACTTATCTAGAGGTGTAGTGCGTACCTTGTTTCTACAGGTGTTTCACAGGATTTTTTAACATTGAGCCGTGAAAATAAAAAAAATACATTTTTCCCACAAAAATATTGCTTTAGCACCACATTTGTCAATTTCACAAGGGTAACATAAGAAAATGGACAATATTGTTTGGTTTTCAATTTCTCCTGAGTGCAGTGATATCCCACATGTGGTGGAAAACTACTGTTTGGGCTCACAGCAGGGCTTCTAAAACTAGGAGTGGCATTAGACTTTTGGAGCACAAAATTGGCTCAAGTAGATAGCAGATGCCATGACATGTTTGCATAGTTCCTGATGTGTGTAATCAGTGGAAATCCCCCACGAGTTACCCCATTTTGGGAACTTCACCAATCAAGGAACTTATCTAAAGGTGTGATGACCACTTCCCCTGACGAAGCTGCGCTCAGCAGCGATACGCGTGGGGCCTCCCCACACCTACTGGATCCCGGGATCATCTTCCTTGACTCCTGACTTTTGACAGCTGACAACCCAGACCTCAGAGTGGATGACCTGATCGGGTGATTTATACTTATACTCATACCTTGTGTTCTTTCTACTATTGTGCCACACACCTTGACCTTTGTGGGCACTTTTCTATAGCCTGGGTGATATTCTTGTTCCATCTGATCACCCTGCTTTATAGTTATATATTTTTTCTTTGATTTAATTTACCTTTTGCTGGCATTACCTCCCTTTTTTTTTTTTTTTTCTATTATGGCCCCTTGATAGTCACAGGCTCGTCTTCCATAGCAAGGCTACTCATTCATAGTGGGGGTATCTGGGGATGCCTAGGCCCTCTGTGCACTTTAATTTGTTTGTACTATTACATCTGTATTATTGAATTATTGAGTCACATTACATTTTTATAGGGCTTAGGGGGTTTTATTCCCGACTTTACAGGTCTTCCTTATATGCTGTCTAATCATTGATTTTCATATATAGGTATTTTTTGGTTGCCATTATTGTTCTGGTGTATAGCATATATATTACTATTTGTCTTTTGGGCTGTCTTTCATGAGTATTCACCATGGGACTAAGTGGTGTGGTTGTTATATTTTAATATGCTTTTATTCTAGTGTATGTGTCTCTGTTTTCAATAAACTTTTTGTATTTGTTGCTACTCAGCTTGTATTTTTCTGGGTGTGCGCTCCATTTGTGTGTCTGCTTTTCTTGGTTGCTCCAATATAATAATAATAATAATAATAATAATAATTTTTATTTATATAGCGCCAACATATTCCGCAGTGCTTTACAACTTATAGAGGGGACTTGTACAGACAATAGACATTACAGCATAACAGAAATCACAGTTCAAAATAGATACCAGGAGGAATGAGGGCCCTGCTCGCAAGCTTACAAACTATGAGGAAAAGGGGAGACACGAGAGGTGGATGGTAACAATTGCTTTAGTCCAATATGTCCTTTTGGCTATGCATGGTGCTGCACCCCTTTATAGATCTACTATTAGCATAACATTGCATTTGCCCAGCTGTGGTGCTCCCTATTTTTCTATAAATCCACTTTAAAACACACAGGTGTTTAACAGGATTTTATTAAATTGAGCTGTGAAAATAAAAAAAAAATATTTTTTCCCGCACAAACGAAGCCCCAAATTGTTCATTTTCACAAGGTTAGCAGAAGAAAAAGGATATAAAAATTTGTTGCGCAATTTTTCCTGAGCTCATTAATTTCCTATATTTGGCTGTAAACTACTGTGTACTACTACAGTGCAAAGCTCAGAAGTGAAGAAGCGCCATATTGGAGTGCAGATTTTGCTGGAAAGATTTGTGAGTGCCATGTCACATTGGCAGAGCTTCTGAGGTGCCAACACAGCAGAAACCACCATAAGTGACCACGGTTTACAAACTATAGCTTTCATTTAAGTTGCATAGGTGTGCAGTGAGCATATTGACACCCCCGATGTGCCAGAACATTTTATACTAAAGTGCATTGAAGAAAAAATAAGTAAAACGTTTTTTTTGACGCAAAGTTTTGTTTTTTAAAAAAAACAGTGGTGCCATTTTCTGAATCCTGTAGTGTCTCCATTTTTCGTGATCTGAGGCTGCTTTTTTTTTCAGTTGGGCGCCGATCTATTGTTTGTATTAATACAATTTTCATGTAGATACAATGTCTAAATCGCCCATTATTGTATTTTATTGCAATGTAGTGGTAACCAAAAAAACATAGTTCTGGTGTTTTCAGTTGTTTTCTCGCTATGCCATTTAACTATCGGGTTAATACTTTTTTTTATACTGATAGATCAGGCAATTCTGAACATGGCAATACCAAATATGTGTATATTTGATTTTTTATTGTATTATTTTGAATTGGGCGAAAGGGGGGTGATTTGAACTTTTATATTTTTATCACTTTATTAATATTTTTTAAAAACTTTTTTTTACTTTTTTTGCATTCTTCAATATTCTCCATGGGAGATTAGAAGCTGCAGCACTTTGATTGCCTCTGCTATACACAGGCGATGATCAGATCATCTGTGTGTAGCAGAAATGCTCACTTGCACTCCTGAAAAGAGAATATGGGACAACCCCTCAAGGATAGTTTCAACTACCTAATTTATGTTTCCATTCTCCTTTTCTTTTTTATTTCGGACAAACTCAATTATGATAATAGGTTGATGCAGATGACATTTTTCAGTCTTACTTGCTAGAATTTTGTTTGTAAGTACAAAAATTCTATGTTTAATAATTACAAAACATGTCAAGATACGGGTTGGAGTTACTGCTGCAGTTTTACCACAAGGATATAATTTATTATATGTGTCCACATAAGTATTTTCTTTAAAGTTCATTATAGTACAAATTGACTTAATATATAATATTTGCTATAATACTAGACTACATGGATATACGCAAGGCCAGTTTCAGACCGGTGTATTTCATGGACCATATATGAATTGCAATGCTTGGCCTGTCTCCCGACTTGACCTTATAGTCTCATATGAGACTCTTTACAAGGCTCCAAGTTATGGTATGGCTCCACGGTCCGGAGGGGCGGCGGTATCGCTGCAGCGGCGAAGCCGCTCGGCGCTAATCCCCGCCCCCTTTCTGGGACGCGATCATGCCGGATGTGTACAGTACACATCCGGGATCATCGCACCCCTCGCCATAGGGCCCTGTGATATGCCTTGCGGGGACGCTGCGTCCCCGCAAGGTGTACGGACATGCTGCGATCTGAAAAGACGCGCAGCATGTCCGGAGTCGAAGGGCCGCCGCGTGCGGGTTTCCACGCATAGTGGAGACGGGATTTCATAAAATCCCCTCCACTATGCTGGAACATCTGGACGCTGCAGCGTCAAACAAGCAGCGTTTACTTACCGTGGAAACATACCCTTTGATTCATGAGACCCACAGTTAGTCTAAATATTGAGGTCTATATGTGGACTATGAAATATGTCCACCTGAACTCGGCCTAATACACATTGTTTAAAATGTAGAAATCATTCTTTAATTTAATATACTTCTCCGAAATGTACTTTCCTTGATTGGATTAATATATTGGCATTCAGTCACCATTGTAGAATAATGTTTCAGTTTTTCATTTGTAGTTTTAGACTGCAATTGTATTTCTACCCATAAGAAGGCAGCCAGATGTAAATTCATTAAAAGCTGCACTTTCATACTGTGATCTGATGAGAAGAAACTGTGAATCAAACACCATTTTATTAACAGACTTTCCAAACTATTTATTGTGTTAGGTCATTACCTTCTCAATTGTGCCCTCCATTACTCTCTTGACAAAACATGTGGAACTAATATTACCTTTGTTTTTTTTTGCTATTTTACTATTTCCCAGTAGTGGAAAATCATTGCCTGTCACAGTTTATACCCATCTCCATCTGTTCACAAAATTTAGCAAACTTATTGGAAAATGCAATGCATGAAAAATAAAATGCATTTAAACTCAAATTAGCATCCAAATCATCCACTGGTTTTGCATATATTATGTAACTTACAACCCCGAGTATTTAAAATCGTTTTTGGTATTATCATTGTTTTTTTCTGAGAATCCTATGTATTAACCCTATGCTCTATGACATACAAAAAATGATAGTAGGTGCATCGAACGGGCTATAGACCTGTGCACACTTCACACAGAGCTGGGCAGATGCCTGCATCTGTTGTACAGCCAGCACCTGCCTCAATCAGCAGCAAGCAAGATCCAATTCTGGCTGAATACCCATATAAACGCCACTGTCAATTTCTGACAATGGCATTTAATGGCAAGTTGATGGGGCAAAAGCAAGGTGCTGATGGGTTGACATGATGAGCCATCTTGTTGCTGCTGTAAAGCTTCTGAAGAGATAGTAATTTGCACTGTATTTTGTCAGTGTGCAGGTCTAAGGTGAAAAGCAAAAAAAAAATTATATTCATCCCACTTACTTTCAATTCAAAAATAAAGAAATTAAAAAATAAACATATTTGGTACTGCTGTGTCCTTAAATGTGTTATGTATCAAAATATTTAACCCATAATGTAAACACTGTTAAAAAATGCAAAGAAAAACAATCACAATATAGTATGTACTCTCAAAATAGCATGATAGTATAATACTACAGCTTGTCACACAAAAAACAAGCTTTCATACAGCGCTGTACAAAGAAAATCGAAAAAGTATTGTAACTCTCAGAAATAGACAATAAAAATATATATTTTTTTAAAAAAAGCTACTTTCTTTTGCAAAATATTACAAATTGGGTATTACTGTAATCATATCGATCCATACTATAAAATTGTATTTTTATACATTTCCATTGGAAAAACAAAACCATTATGAGTCTCTGAAATTTGATGTAGAACAAGTTATTGCTTTTCGCTAAATTCAGAAATTTTTAAGAAATATTAATAATAATAATAATAATAATAGAAAAAATCTATACAAGTTTGGTATTTTTACCAGACAATTAATATCGTAAAAACAAAATCCCAAAAAACAATGGCAGAATTGCCTCTCTTTTTCTGTATTTCCTATAACTGGAAACCTCTTAAATGGAGTTATGACATGATGCCATGGCATGACTAATACATCCTGATCTAAAAGGTGTAATGCCTGCCACAGAGTAATTGCTTGTTAACACTAGTTCAGCACAGCTCCTGAGTATTATATGCCATAAAATTCACTAATTTGGGTTAGAAAAGGCCCAATGGAATTGATTGGACTATGGTTATAAGGCAAGGGGAACACGAGTGTATACTCTCACATCAGATAGAATCGACTCAATTATGCAAGTCACACTCTGATCAAACTCTGATTAGAGTTTGATCAGTCAGCGTATGATCATAGTATGATCCAAGTCTCTCCAATGTGGAGAAGATGTCAAAAAACATTTCTTCTTCTTCCATGGCACTTTACATATGAGGAGGGGTATACATAATAAAACACAGGTACAATAATCTTAATCAATACAAGTCATGACTGGTACAGGAGGAGAGAGGGCCCTGCCCGCGAGGGCTCACAATCTACAATGGATGGGTGAGGTTACAGTAGGTGAGGGCAGAGCTGGTTGTGCAGTGGTTTGGTGGATTGATGGTTACTGCAGGTTGTAGGCTTGTCGGAAGAGGTAGGTCTTCAGGTTCCTTTTGAAGGTTTCCACAGTAGGCGAGAGTCTGATATGTTGGGGTAGAGAGTTCCAGAGGAGGGGGGATGCACAGGAGAAATCTTCTATGCAATTGTGAGAAGAAGAGATAAGAGAGGAGTCAAGAAGAGAATGATGAAAGTTATATTCAACCAATAACAGCAACAGCAGGCGATGGCTGATGTGACTATTAATCCCATCAGCCTACACCTGCTAACACTGATAACAGTGAGAGCAGGCACATCTCATGGGAGTGTTCTTTAGCCAGCACCTGCACAATAAATAAATACATTAAAAATCTGGCATGTGCTCCCCTGTATTTTTGATAACCAGCCAGGCAAAACTGACAGCTGCGGACTGTAACACTCAGCTGTCAGCATTAGCAAGGCTTGTTGTCAAGAATAGAGGGGTCCCCTGCTGTTTTTAAATTATTTAAATAAATAATTTTTAAAAAAGGCATGGGGTCCACCCCCATTTTTGAAAACCAGCCTTGCTAAAGCTCACAGCTGGGGGCTGATATTCCCAGGCTGGTAAGGGGCAATGGATATTGACCCCCAGCCTAAAAATAGAAGCCCACAGAAGCCCAGAAAAGACACAGCTATTAGATGCGCCAAATCTGGTGCTTTCCCTTAGGTGAACTGCAGTGAACTTAGTGACTTTTTCCCATGGTGATGAGGTCACCACAGTTCAGCCCAGCTTGGAATGCAGCCGTCCAGGGTGAAAACTATTTATCCCCCCAGGCATTAACCATGGCGTGGGACAGAACGTCAGACAGGTGAGGGATATTGTTGTGTTTTTATTTTTGTTTTATTGCAGGAGACAAGGGACACAATGGAATGGGCATTAGATGAGTATAACTGAGTTTGTTATTTTTAAATAAAAAAATAAAAGTGTGTTTTGTTTTATTTCAAATAAAAGACTTTACACTTGCTGTGTCTTTATTTACAATGTAACAACATGATTAGTAAGGCCAGTATTAGAAAAATACGGACTGGTGAAACTGACCTTAGAGAAAGGGATTGCAGCAAACCTGTCTCACCAGTGATCCCACAGCAGTCTCATGGCCTTCCTAAAGCCCATTCTTTTTATTGTCAAAACTTTGATACATTTGATCTTGGTTTTCAAAGTTTGATACATTTTGTTTGACAGAGGGGGGCAGCTCTTCTAATTGTCCCAATTGCATTTAAAATGCTCCTTTACTCGACTGAAGCAATAAAAGTGTTTGCATTTGCATTTGAACGTTCATTCTTTTCTCAAAAGCACATGTTCTCATTCTGTTAATTGATCACGTTCCAATGACTTCACAAATGCATATAAACATGACCATATGGGTTTCTAAACTAGTGTCATTACCTTGCTGATATTTAGCAAGCAGAATAGACTATTAAATGTTTGACTATCTAAGGCTGTTAAAGGTAACCCAGCATTGTGTAAAATGGATCAACATCCAAAATAAAGAGATATAACAAAACATAAAAGCAAATTAAAACAAGCAGGAATATAACAGTACTTGATGATTTGTTTGCAAACAAACCAAGCAGAAAAATACAAGGTCAGGGAACATGTTGGAGTGGCATGAATTAAAGGCTCTGCAATGAGGAATTTTGAATCAAGAAAATGTAGCCAGATCTTCATCTGTATTCGGTGACTACATTCTAAAAATATAAATTATAATAATGGGAACAATGCAATCCAAAATAATAGAAAGTGGATGTTACATCACTGTAAGACCCTTGATTAACAGCCATGATTATGATAATTATGGTGTGTTCTGCTGTGCATAATTTTCAAGCATGTATGCCAAGTGGAGACTGACACTCAGATATTGTCACGGGGAGACTAGGTGGGCAAGAGCTAATAACCCGGGCCCCTACAATTTCCCTCAGACTAGGGAAATCCTGACTGACCCTCTACCTAGAGTTTACACTGATGGTGTGCATGTCTAGGCCTCGACCCTCGCCCTGTCTCCTGTTTCAACCCTTGGCTGAAACCACCGCCCACCACCCAGTGAAAAGATCATACACCAATACCCACAGTTAGAACAGACAAGGATAACGGAAAATATACACCACGCCGCAGTCACTCAGGAATACACTATAAATGCGCAGGGCAAAATAAATACAAATATAGGAAGGAGTAAATAAGACAAAGGGAAATACACCACCAGCAACGATACTCCAACTACTAGCTCACCATTCCAGACCGAGATAACAACGCACAAGACAGAAGCTATAATCGGCGACGCCCAATGTTCAGGAGAACTATTTAAAGGCAATGGGCATGGCCCAGCTTCCAATCCGAGCATCAGGTAAATTAACCCCGGACCAGCTAGATAAAATCTAGCCGACGCCAATGAGCACATAGTGGTCAAAAGCGGAATTACCGCTGTCTGTCGAATGACCTGTTCTGAACAGCGTCCGACATGACAGTACCCCGCCTTCTACGAGGGACCCCAGGGCCCTCACAGCTTATAGGACCCGGCTTGTCCGGATGGCGACGGTGAAAAAACTTGACCCGCCGATCCGCATGAATGTCCGAGGCTGGTACCCAGGACCTCTCCTCAGGCCCATAACCACGCCAGTGTACCAAGTACTGTAAAGTGCGGCGCACTACACGAGAGTCAACCACCTTGGAGACTTCAAATTCCAAATTACCATCCACCAAGACTGGAGGTGGCATAGGCGCCGTGTCCAAAGAACCCACCACCTTCTTTAAAAGAGACCTGTGGAACACGTTGTGTATCTTATACACCGTAGGAAGCTCCAATCGGTATGCTACTGGGTTAATGACGGCGGTGACCCTAAATGGACCAATAAACCGTGGACCCAATTTAAGGGATGGTATTTTGAGTCTTATGTTTTTTGTGGACAACCACACCCAGTCATCCACACTCAGGTCCGGACCTGGCACACGCCTACTGTTAGCCACACGTTTGTACCTAGCACCCACACTCAACAGGCGCTGTTTAACTCTCCTCCAGACTGATGACAATTGTGCTCCTAACTGGTCCTCCTCCGGAACGCCGGAAGAGCCCCTCTGACTCAAAGTACAAAATTGAGGATGTAGCCCTTAAACACAAAAAAACGGAGACTCCCCAGACGACTCCTGGCGGTGATTATTGATGGCAAACTCAGCCAAAGGAAGAAAGGTAGACCACTCCTCCTGGTTATCAGAGACAAAGCAGCGTAAGTACTGTTCCAAATTTTGGTTCATACGCTCAGTCTGACCATTTGACTGAGGATGAAATGCCGAAGAATGAGACAACTTGATCCCCAGCCATGAGCAAAATGCTTTCCAAACTTTTGCCACAAACTGAGTACCCCTATCAGACACGATGTCAGACGGAACCCCATGAAGTCTGACCACCTCCTGTACAAATACCTGAGCCAGAGTCTTAGCGTTAGGCAACGAAGGCAAAGACACAAAGTGCGACATTTTTGAAAACCGATCAACAATCACCAAGATGACTGTGTTCTCAGCTGAGGAGGGCAAATCAGTGATGAAATCCATAGAGATTTCCGTCCATGGCTTACTAGGTACCTCAAGAGGAAGTAGTGTGCCAACAGGACGGGAGCGAGGCGTCTTAGCCCTAGCGCACGTGGTACAAGCTGACACGTATGAGACCACATCCTGTCAGATCTTGGGCCAACAAAATCGATGTGACACCAACTCCAAGGTACCTCTAACCCCTGGGTGGCCAGCCAGGACAGCATCATGATGCTCCGCCAAAATCTTTAAGTGGAGATGAAGCGGTACAAAAGATTTGTTGATGGGAAGCTCAGATGGTACCTCCTCCTGAGCCTCAGCAATCTCAGCCTCAACCTCGGTAGTGAGAGCCAAAACCACAACACCCTTTTGGAGGATGGGTACTGGATCCTCCCGAGGTTCTCCCCCCGGAAAACACCTGGACAGAGCATCCGCCTTAGTGTTTTTAGACCCCGGTCTGTAAGTGACAACAAAATTGAACTGCGTGAAAAACAATGCCCAGCGAGCCTGCCTGGGGACAGACGCTTGGCTGACTCCATATACAGCAGATTCTTATGATCGGTAATAAGAGTAACCTGAAGTACCGACCCCTCCAAGAAGTGTCGCCATTCCACAAAGGCCAACTTGATTGCCAACAACTCCCTGTTGCCGATATCGTAGTTACGTTCGGCGGACGACAGTTTCTTGGAGAAATAGGCGCATGGACGCAAATCACTCAAAGATGAGCCTTGTGATAGTACCGCCCCCACAGCAACCTCAGACGCATCGACTTCCACAACAAAAGGTTTTGATATGTCTGGCTGCACAAGAATGGGGGCTGAAACAAAACTGTTCTTAAGAAATTCAAATGCGCGCACAGCAGCCTCAGGCCAAATGGAGAAATTGGTACCCTTTTTAGTCATGTCAGTTAGTGGTTTAGCAGTGATGGAAAAATCCTTGATAAATTTCCTATAGTAGTTAGAAAACCCAAGGAACCGCTGAAGTGCTTTCAGGTTATCAGGCCGTTCCCAATGCAGCACCGCTTGCACCTTAGCGGCGTCCATTTTAAACCCAGAAGCAGACACAATATAACCCAAGAAAGGCAACTCTTGAACAGAAAATACACATTTCTCAAGTTTAGCATACAGCTTATTCTCTCTGAGAAGCTGTAACACCTGCCTGACGTAATCTAAATGAGTATCACGGTCGCAAGAATATATGAGAATGTCATCTAGGTACACGATAACGAATTTCCCCAAAACATGCGAAAACACATCATTAATGAAATGTTGGAACACTGCAGGTGCGTTAGTCAACCCAAATGGCATCACCAAATTTTCAAAATGACCCTCAGGGGTATTAAAAGCCATCTTCCACTCATCACCTTGACGGACTCTTATGAGGTTGTACGCCCCCTGAGTTCAAGCTTGGTAAACCACTTAGCACCTGCCACCTGGTTGAACAAATCTGGTATTAGTGGCATAGGGTATGGATCACGAACTGTAATCTGGTTCAATTCCCTGAAATCCAAACACGGGCGTAATCCGCCATCTTTCTTCTTCACGAAGAAGAACCCTGCTGCCACAGGCGAGGATGAAGGCCTTATGTGCCCTTTGCTCAAACTTTAAGCAATGTAATCCTTTAATGCTTGTCTCTCCGGACCGGAGATGCTAAACATCCTTGCTTTAGGCAATTTGGCCCCTGGTTTAAATCTGATAGTACAGTCATAGGGGCGATGTGGCGGCAACTCTGAACAACCCTTCTCAGAGAACACATCCACAAAATCCAGAAGTGACTCCGGAACGCTTGAAGTCACAGCAGACAAACATGTGGCCAGGCAATTCTCCTGGCAGAATTCGCTCCACTGAATTATGTCCTGAGTTTTCCAGTCAATTACCGGGTTGTGCATAGACAACCATGGAAAACCCAAAACCACCTGAGCAGGAAGATTCCTGAGCTCCTTACATGTAACCTGCTCGGAATGTAGAACCCCAATATGGAGTTTCACCTCAGCCACAAATTCAGAAATCTCCCCCTGTGAGAGAGGAGCAGCATTGATGGTGACAACGTGGATAGGATGAGGCAGTTTTTCAATCCTAAAACCTGCTGTGCGCGCAAACTCCTCATCAATGAGATTTGTGGCTGAACCACTATCCACAAACACAGTAATTGGCAGCTAACTGCCAGCGATTATAACCTAAGCAGGGAGCATGCATTGAGAAACCACAATGGAGGATATACATAAGCTCAGATTGGTCTCCTCCACACCCTCTGAGCTTAGTAGTTTTCCGCCGTTGCGTTTTTCTTAGACAGTAGAGGACAGATGTTAATAAAATGACCAGTCTTACCACAGTAAAAACAGGCTTCCTGCTTCCTGAGCTCAGGGGCTCGACGCTTCACATGTGACACCCCTGTGATTTGCATAGGCTCCGTGGGTTCACCTGCAGCAACCACACGTGAACCTAAACCTTCTCCCATAGGTGGTGTCTCATGCTCCCCCTGACGCAAACGGTGATCAATGTGGACAACCAGACTCATAGCGGAATCTAGAGAAGTAGGAGTCTCGTACATCAGAAGGGCTTTTTTAACCCTTCCAGAAACCCCATGAATAAGCTGACTCCGCAGCGCTGGATCATTCCACTGTGTATCGATCGCCCAGCGACGAAATTCAGAACAGTAATCCTCTGCAACTTGCTCCCCCTGGCGAATAGTGCATATCTTAGATTCTGCTAGAGCCATTCTGTCTGGCTCATCGTAAATGTTTCCAAGAAAGGAAAAAAAACTCTCCACAGAGTCAAATGCAGCAGAATCAGATGGCAAAGAAAACGCCCATGCTTGGGGATCTGTTGTGATTTTGCTTTTTGCTCCCTCTAGTGGTCATTAGTGATTTGACTCTGGAGCGTCTGTCTTTTCCTATATCCTCACCTGGGCCGTTAGTTCAGGGGCGTTGCTATATAAGCTCCCTGGACCTTCAGTTCAATGCCTGGCATCGTTGAAATCAGAGCTAATCTGTTGTGCTCTTGTCCTCTGATCCTGGTTCCTGTTTTTCAAGCTAAGTCTGCTTCTTTGCTTTTTGCTTTTGTTTTGTTTGGTATTTTTGTCCAGCTTGTTCTTATCTGTATCCTGACCTTTGCTGGAAGCTCTAGGGGGCTGGTGTTCTCCCCCCGGACCGTTAGACGGTTCGGGGGTTCTTGAATCTCCAGCGTGGATTTTTATAGGGTTTTTGTTGACCAGATAAGTTATCTTGCTATATTCTGCTATTAGTAAGCTGGCCTCTCTTTGCTGAACCTGGTTCATTTCTGTGTTTGTCATTTCCTCTTACCTCACCGTTATTATTTGTGGGGGGCTTGTATCTTGCTTTGGGGTCCCTTTCTCTGGAGGCAAGAGAGGTCTTTGTTTTCTTCTCCTAGGGGTAGTTAGATTCTCCGGCTGGCGCGAGTCATCTAGCGATCACCGTAGGCATGATCCCCGGCTACTTCTAGTGTTGGCGTTAGGAGTAGCTATTTGGTCAACCCAGTTACCACAGCCCTATGAGCTGGATTTTTGTATCTTGCAGACTTACACGTTCCTCTGAGACCCTGTCCACTGGGGTCATAACAGGGATCCCCGCTTAACAATGACAACACCAGGCGCACACGCTGAGCCTCATTACCTGAGGAGATCGGGCGCATACGGAAATATAGTTTGCAAGCTTCACGAAAAGAAACAAATTTACTGCGTTCCCCAGCAAATTTTTCAGGCAAAGGAAACTTAGGCTCAGCAACTCTACCTGTTGCTCCAGCTTGCACATTAGATATTGCTAGTCCTTGTTGCTGCACTGCCCCCCTCAACTCAGTGACCTGTAGGGACAGCGCCTCCAACTGGCGGGTTATGGAAGTCATGGGATCCATGACAAAACAAAAAAAAAGGAAACCCTTTTTTTTTTTTTTTTTTTAAAGGCCGATTATAATGTCACGGGGAGACTAGGTGGGCAAGAGCTAATAACCCGGGCCCCTGCAATTTCCCTCAGACTAGGGAAATCCTGACTGACCCTCTACCTAGAGTTTACACTGATGGTGTGCATGTCTAGGCCTCGACCCTCGCTCTGTCTCCTGTTTCAACCCTTGGCTGAAACCACCGCCCACCACCCAGTGAAAAGATCATACACCAATACCCACAGTTAGAACAGACAAGGATAACGGAAAATATACACCACGCTGCAGTCACTCAGGAATCTATATATATAATTGTCTAAGGGTTTTTCTGCCTGTCTGTCTGTCTGTCCTGGAAATCCCGCGTCTCTGATTGGTCGAGGCCGCCTGGGCCTCGACCAATCAGCGACGGGCACAGTATCGACGTAGATGTCATAATGGAAATCCCGCGTCTCTGATTGGTCGAGGCCGCCAGGCGTCGACCAATCAGCGAAGGGCACAGTATCGACGTAGATGTCATAATGGTTGCCATGGCGACAATGATGTCATAAAGGTTGCCTCAACCAATCAGCAACAGGCACAGTCTGCCACGAATTCTGGAATCATCATTGTCCATATACTACGGGGACATGCATATTCTAGAACTAGATTGTGGCCCGATTCTAATGCATCGGGTCTTCTAGAATATGCATGCCCCCGTAGTATATGGACAATGATGATTCCAGAATTCGCGACAGACTGTGCCCGTCGCTGATTGGTCGAGGCAACCTCTATGACATCATCGTCGCCATGGCAACCATTATGACATCTACGTCGATACTGTGCCCGTCGCTGATTGGTCGAGGCGAATTCGTGGCAGACTGTGCTCGTCGCTGATTGGTCGAGGCAACCTTTATGACATCATCGTCGCCATGCTGTGCCCGTCGCTGATTGGTCGAGGCCTGGCGGCCTCGACCAATCAGAGACGCGGGATTTCCAGGACAGACTGTGGCCCGATTCTAACGCATCGGGTATTCTAGAATATGCATGTCCCCGTATTATATGGACAATGATGATTCCAGAATTCGCGGCAGACTGTGCCCGTCGCTGATTGGTCGAGGCAACCTTTATGACATCATCGTCGCCATGGCAACCATTATGACATCTACGTCGATACTGTGCCCGTCGCTGATTGGTCGAGGCCTGGCGGCAGACTGTGCCCGTCGCTGATTGGTCGAGGCAACCTTTATGACATCATCGTCGCCATGCTGTGTCCGTCTCTGATTGGTCGAGGCCTGGCGGCCTCGACCAATCAGAGACGCGGGATTTCCAGGACAGACAGACAGAAAGACAGACAGACAGAAAGACAGACAGACAGAAAGACAGACAGACAGACGGAAAAACCCTTAGACAATTATATATATAGATACCCGATGCGTTAGAATAGGGCCACAATCTTGTACACTATAAATGCGCAGGGCAAAATAAATACAAATGTAGGAAGGAGTAAATAAGACAAAGGGAAATACACCACCAGCAACGATACTCCAACTACTAGCTCACCACTCCAGACTGAGATAACAACGCACAAGACAGAAGCTTTAATCGGTGACGCCCAATGTTCAGGAGAACTATTTAAAGGCAATCCAATCCGAGCATCAGGTAAATTAACCCCGGACCAGCTAGATAAAATCTAGCCGACGCCAATGAGCACATAGTGGTCAAAAGCGGAATTACCGCTGTCTGTCGAACGACCTGTTCTGAACAGTGTCCGACATGACAGATATACAGTAGCAGACTGCATCTGAGTGTCCACCTACAATAGGCATATACACCCGAAAATGATGCATGGCAGAGTGCACGGTCACTCTGCTGACACCTTTATAGTCTATGGCCCTCACATGAGACAAGAGCCCAGACACCTTTATATGGATAACCAGAAAGCAGCAGGACAAGGGATTAGATTAAAATATACTTTATTAATTCTCCATTACAATAACTCCATCAATATAAATATTAAAAATTAATTAATTACATACAGGACAAAACATAAGCAATTAATATGCCGGTCAAATTAACATAGGTACTCCCTTGATCTCGCTTTAGTGGGTAAAACTAAAGTGCAAAAATGTATTGAATTTAATAAAAATTATATAAAAATGTGATAAAAATACAAATTATTATATAAAGTACTATATGGGGCACCCTAATACATGCACAAAGTGCAAAGAGTGCTCAGAATAAAGTGCCAGAAAAAATCAGCATACAAGTGCAGAGTGCAAAAGGCTTTGTATTCAGCCAAACAATACCACACATATGTGCAAAAAACGCCAAAGAAGCAGAGAAAATGGAGATGATAAATTCCCAGGCTAATACCTGTATATGTGACCGCGTCCTGATTGAACGCACCCCAACGCGCGTTTCGGATTCCTTCCTTCGTCAGGGGGTAGTGGTGGTAACAAAATAATCCTTTATATATGTGCAGCGAGTCTCCCATTCCTAACCCCCTGGCTACGCCGGCGCATGCGCAGTCAGGAAGACCCGGAAGTCCGAAACCCCGCCCCACGTGACCGGACGTACAGGACTGCGTCCCGACGTTACCAAGGTCACCGGGACTCAGAGCCTCGGGCCCCAGGCCACTAACCGCGCATGCGCACCACCAGAAGGCAGTATAGGAGGCTCCGTACACACATTCCCGCAAGAACTAGCTCAACTCAGATAAGTACATAGTGGGTAGTGATAGCGCATAACATAGGCCGGCAGTCATCTAAATCATACAATTGGTGTAACCAGATCATAACAAGTAACGGATTTATATGATCATCAATGGTCCACAGTAGCCCACTATCGTGGACCATATCCGCAGCCACTCACCATATTAGTTTACACGTATTTAATCTAACATAAATACACATCAAGGCAATTTTATAATGAATAATTACAATACCATAAATCCTAAAGAGACAAATATCTCTATTTACATAAGTGTAACATGGATTAGTGAATACTATAACATAGTGGATTGCATCCCGCTGTATATACACATGGATGACAAGGTAGTAAAATGCTTATATTCTTTATTTCTCGTTTTCTTTATAGTGTCCGTATTGCCGCCAACC
Organism: Ranitomeya variabilis; assembly: GCF_051348905.1. Classification (NCBI taxonomy): domain Eukaryota; kingdom Metazoa; phylum Chordata; class Amphibia; order Anura; family Dendrobatidae; genus Ranitomeya; species Ranitomeya variabilis. The sequence goes on from NC_135236.1 coordinate 318,559,249, forward strand.
ATATCACTTCATCCAGGCATCACCCATCCATCTCTAGACAGGTATGTATGGAGCTAATATCTATATAAATACAAAATATCAATTGCTTAATAATTCAATAAAAAACAAACCACAAGCATATTATAAAAATAATAAAATTAAAATTAAAATTAATTAAAAAGCTAAAACAGAGTTATTAAAGAGGTTTTGACAGATAAAAAACTTATTATAAAAAAGGGGCAAAGCTTATATTCTCATTTAGTCCCCTTGGTGTGACAGTATCTAAGGCCCATATCCATTTTGTTTCCTTTTTGGCCAATGGGATAGTAATTGGTCCACCACGTTCACCCGTATTAACTATATCAATGCCACGCACTTTTAATCCCACGGGGTCACTATTGTGGTACAGTTTGAAATGCTTAGGAATTGTTTTTAATAATGATATATCCTCCACTTTTTTAGCCGCCTCAATCCCAAGAACATGTTCACGAACCCTGACCTTGAGTTGCCTAGTGGTCATGCCCACATACACCAGGGAGCACGGGCATGTAGCATAATAGACTACCGCTTTCGTGGTGCACGTTATACTATGCTTTATTTGAAAAGTTTTAGTGCCGTTGGATGTACAAAATGTATTCTCCCTCATTATATTTGGGCACGCCACACATTTACCACAAGGGCGGCAACCCAAGGTCGGTCTGCATCTATCCAAAAAAGAGGGACAAACTGAACTATGCATGTAGTGACTTTCTACCAAACAATCCCTAAGGTTTCTAGACCTTTTGTAGGTTATACTTGGCCTTTCTCCTATATATTTGGACAGTACAGGATCTGCTTTTAAAATCCCCCAAAATTTGTTTAACTGGAGCCTCACCATATCACTTTGTCCATGATAACGGGTTATGTATCTAACTACTTGATTAGTCTTGTCCGGCCTACTCCCGTAAAGTGCCTGGTGCCTAGACATATTTTTTGCCCGATTATATCCTCTCTTAACCGATCTACGGCTATATCCCCTCTCCAAGAATCTATCTTTAAGTTCAGATGCCTGCCTTTCAAATTCAGTGTCCTCTGAACATATTCTCCGCAATCTCAAAAACTGACCAGTAGGGATGGAATTAATCATAGTTGGGGGATGCGATGATGTTGCATGCAATAATGAATTGACTGCTGTGGCCTTTCTAAAAACCTTAGTATGCAGGCAATTATCCTCAGACCTCTGTATATTTACATCCAAAAATTCCATCACATCCCGATCATATTTGTAGGTTATCTTCAGATTAAGAAGATTCTGATTCAACCCCACCATGAATTCTTGGAGGGATTCAACCGAACCCTGCCAGATCAGGAATATGTCATCAATGAACCGCACCCGAGAAGGAAATGGACCAGTGGATAAAAGAGATCCGAGTTAATCAAACTAACAAACTGGTAAGAGACCAGAAAGACTTCTCTAGTGGAAAAATATACAGATGGCGGAGGAACAATATGAATGGTGATACCCGAAGTCGAAATGCTTCTGCCATCTCTGGTGCTGCTGTAGGGGATATATCTGGTGCCTCCTCTTCCGCCTCTGGACTAACTACAATGGCCTCAACTCCAAAACGTAAGCGCGAACCGCGTTACGTACCAGCAAAACGGAATTATGGACAATCCCCTGAGAGGAGTGGAAATCATTTAAAGGTGATTAATCTTAGTAAGCATGTTTTATCTAATAATGAAATTGATATACTCCAAAAAGGGTTAATGTTCTGTCCTACTGCTAAATTTGATAGATTTGAGGCCATAAAAGATTTGCATTTATTTGCTAGAAAGTTAATTTTTAAGAAACACTATCATAATGAGGATACAATGCGATTATTTCCTACAGAGGCGGAACAGGAGGCACTAGCGGCCTTGAATGAGTTGGCACAGGAGCACGATGAGCCAATTGGAGGTAAGATTCCGGCTTCCATTCGCCCAAAATCACGGAGATTTCCACCCTTGTCGGCCTGTGCTATAATAGATGTATTTGTTAAAACTGTGAGCAAAGCATTTGATGACATCCCAATATTCCCCCAGTATGATAATCTGAATAAAGGGGAAAAAAATGCTTTGAAAACACTACAGAATTTAAAGGACGTGGTGTTTAAGCCGGCTGACAAGGGTGGGAATGTGGTTGTGTGGCCTAAAGAACTCTATGTAACTGAAGCTCTCCGCCAACTAAAGGATAAGGCCTGCTATAAAAAGATGACTTTTAACCCGCTGATCAAATTTCAGGGGGAACTGGATGGTATACTCCGGGAGGCAGTTGAAGGGGAAGTGATTTCTAGGGATCTATATGTGGCACTTCAGGTTATGGAACCTAAAATACCAACTCTATATCTACTACCTAAGGTCCACAAGGATCAAAAGAACCCACCAGGAAGGCCGATAATATCGGGCTGTGGCAATTACTTAGAAAGGATTAGTAAATTTGTGGATGCCAAATTGAAACCATTAGTTGAAGAATTGCCCTCTTTTTTGAAGGATACTAATGAGTTTTTAAAAAAAGTAGATGGTCTGTATATTGGCGAGGACACCTTAATGGTGTCATGTGATGTGGAAAGCCTTTACACGAATATCCGGCACAATGATGGCATTCGGGCAGTCAAATATTTTTTGGAATCCTCTTTTTTGCCTGAAACAATGAGACAGTTTACTCTGCAGTTACTAGAGTTCTCACTAACAAAAATTTTTTTTCTATTTAAGGGGTCCTTCTACCTACAGCTCCAAGGTACAGCAATGGGCGCGGCCTTCGCGCCAAATTATGCAAATTTGTTCTTGGGGCTGTGGGAGAGGGACCTCTTTATGTCTGAGTCCGGGTCGTCAATGGACCGCATCCCCATGTGGGTGCGGTTCATTGATGACATATTCCTGATCTGGCAGGGTTCGGTTGAATCCCTCCAAGAATTCATGGTGGGGTTGAATCAGAATCTTCTTAATCTGAAGATAACCTACAAATATGATCGGGATGTGATGGAATTTTTGGATGTAAATATACAGAGGTCTGAGGATAATTGCCTGCATACTAAGGTTTTTAGAAAGGCCACAGCAGTCAATTCATTATTGCATGCAACATCATCGCATCCCCCAACTATGATTAATTCCATCCCTACTGGTCAGTTTTTGAGATTGCGGAGAATATGTTCAGAGGACACTGAATTTGAAAGGCAGGCATCTGAACTTAAAGATAGATTCTTGGAGAGGGGATATAGCCGTAGATCGGTTAAGAGAGGATATAATCGGGCAAAAAATATGTCTAGGCACCAGGCACTTTACGGGAGTAGGCCGGACAAGACTAATCAAGTAGTTAGATACATAACCCGTTATCATGGACAAAGTGATATGGTGAGGCTCCAGTTAAACAAATTTTGGGGGATTTTAAAAGCAGATCCTGTACTGTCCAAATATATAGGAGAAAGGCCAAGTATAACCTACAAAAGGTCTAGAAACCTTAGGGATTGTTTGGTAGAAAGTCACTACATGCATAGTTCAGTTTGTCCCTCTTTTTTGGATAGATGCAGACCGACCTTGGGTTGCCGCCCTTGTGGTAAATGTGTGGCGTGCCCAAATATAATGAGGGAGAATACATTTTGTACATCCAACGGCACTAAAACTTTTCAAATAAAGCATAGTATAACGTGCACCACGAAAGCGGTAGTCTATTATGCTACATGCCCGTGCTCCCTGGTGTATGTGGGCATGACCACTAGGCAACTCAAGGTCAGGGTTCGTGAACATGTTCTTGGGATTGAGGCGGCTAAAAAAGTGGAGGATATATCATTATTAAAAACAATTCCTAAGCATTTCAAACTGTACCACAATAGTGACCCCGTGGGATTAAAAGTGCGTGGCATTGATATAGTTAATACGGGTGAACGTGGTGGACCAATTACTATCCCATTGGCCAAAAAGGAAACAAAATGGATATGGGCCTTAGATACTGTCACACCAAGGGGACTAAATGAGAATATAAGCTTTGCCCCTTTTTTATAATAAGTTTTTTATCTGTCAAAACCTCTTTAATAACTCTGTTTTAGCTTTTTAATTAATTTTAATTTTAATTTTATTATTTTTATAATATGCTTGTGGTTTGTTTTTTATTGAATTATTAAGCAATTGATATTTTGTATTTATATAGATATTAGCTCCATACATACCTGTCTAGAGATGGATGGGTGATGCCTGGATGAAGTGATATGGTTGGCGGCAATACGGACACTATAAAGAAAACGAGAAATAAAGAATATAAGCATTTTACTACCTTGTCATCCATGTGTATATACAGCGGGATGCAATCCACTATGTTATAGTATTCACTAATCCATGTTACACTTATGTAAATAGAGATATTTGTCTCTTTAGGATTTATGGTATTGTAATTATTCATTATAAAATTGCCTTGATGTGTATTTATGTTAGATTAAATACGTGTAAACTAATATGGTGAGTGGCTGCGGATATGGTCCACGATAGTGGGCTACTGTGGACCATTGATGATCATATAAATCCGTTACTTGTTATGATCTGGTTACACCAATTGTATGATTTAGATGACTGCCGGCCTATGTTATGCGCTATCACTACCCACTATGTACTTATCTGAGTTGAGCTAGTTCTTGCGGGAATGTGTGTACGGAGCCTCCTATACTGCCTTCTGGTGGTGCGCATGCGCGGTTAGTGGCCTGGGGCCCGAGGCTCTGAGTCCCGGTGACCTTGGTAACGTCGGGACGCAGTCCTGTACGTCCGGTCACGTGGGGCGGGGTTTCGGACTTCCGGGTCTTCCTGACTGCGCATGCGCCGGCGTAGCCAGGGGGTTAGGAATGGGAGACTCGCTGCACATATATAAAGGATTATTTTGTTACCACCACTACCCCCTGACGAAGGAAGGAATCCGAAACGCGCGTTGGGGTGCGTTCAATCAGGACGCGGTCACATATACAGGTATTAGCCTGGGAATTTATCATCTCCATTTTCTCTGCTTCTTTGGCGTTTTTTGCACATATGTGTGGTATTGTTTGGCTGAATACAAAGCCTTTTGCACTCTGCACTTGTATGCTGATTTTTTCTGGCACTTTATTCTGAGCACTCTTTGCACTTTGTGCATGTATTAGGGTGCCCCATATAGTACTTTATATAATAATTTGTATTTTTATCACATTTTTATATAATTTTTATTAAATTCAATACATTTTTGCACTTTAGTTTTACCCACTAAAGCGAGATCAAGGGAGTACCTATGTTAATTTGACCGGCATATTAATTGCTTATGTTTTGTCCTGTATGTAATTAATTAATTTTTAATATTTATATTGATGGAGTTATTGTAATGGAGAATTAATAAAGTATATTTTAATCTAATCCCTTGTCCTGCTGCTTTCTGGTTATCCATATAAAGGTGTCTGGGCTCTTGTCTCCACTAGGTGGCGGTGGTCACTTACTTTACACAGCATACCTATTCCTGGTGAATTTTATTGAATTTTATTTATTCTTAAGGAGGATATAATATTGTACTCCTTGGGTATATGGTATAACTGTGTTTTAATCATATGGCCCTCACATGTCCAAATCATGTTTTGTGGGGGGTTTGGAAGTAAGCCCCGACTGGGCCACCAAATGGGTGCCTAAATGCAATGTGGTTCTGTTTTTTTTTTCCAGAAACACAGGAAATAACTTGTATTTATAGCTGGACTTGGAATGTTATATTGTTTAAGGACCTTTTCCATACTTGAGCAAAGGAAAGCAGGGCCAAATCTGTACAATACAGTAATGCACATTATAAACTTATAGACATAATGTTTAACTTTGATTTAATCTATTAACATAAATGGGGATGCCCAGTGCAAAATCACAACCAGTACACTATACTGTAATCTTAAAGGGAGCCTTTCATGTTAAAAATGATGTCTGATCTTCAGACAGGGTTTTTTAGAACAGGAGGAACTGAACACATCGATACACATTTTGTGGAAAAGTTTCAATGAAACTTGTGTTTTCAAAATAAAACCACACTTTGTGCTTCTATCATTGAGCCACAAATGCTGCTAAATAAAACACCTCAAACCATCAAATGTAAAGAAATTATATTTTATTCATTAAAATCCTTGGTGTTTGTATCTATGTAAGCCCAGTGGGCAGTCCAATTCAGTGATTAACAGTCTTCCCTGTATGACAGTGCATGCAGAGATAGCGGTCAGTCACTAGTAGGACCACCCACTTGGCTCATGTGCTTACAAACACCAGGGATTTAATAAATAATAAATAATTTTACTCAGCTTCTTTATGCTATGCTGTCCACAGATTGCATGCACAATGTTACAGATAATTTTTTAGAGAGCTGTGTCATGTTGTGAAGACTAGTAGGTTAATGTAGGGCACTGTTTTTAATAAGACTGAAGCTATAGAGCACATTTTAATATCATTTCCATATTACTAAAGATATATTTAATTTGATTTTGACATCTCTGGATAATAAGCACTATCATGTTAATTTTTTTAAATACAAGTTTGCATTACTTTTTATCTAAAGAAAAGTCTGTTTTACAGAAAATCTGATCACATCTATTTAATATCAACAAAAGAGGCCTTTTTTACTAATACAACCACAAGACAATTTCCAGCAGCATTAAGTAGTTAATATAATTTATAGGAAAGGATGCACAAGTGCAATAAAATGATAAACAGGCACTCGTACACCTATCATTTATGAGGGATGCGGCTGCTTAGTGTTATACTTACACATTAGAAAGGTTTTCATATGTCATCTAGATAGATGCACTGCATTACAAATTATTGTGCAGATTTAATTTAAGTGTCATAATGATGTAATTTTTTTTCTTTTTTTAAATAAACTCATGGACAGTCTTGTGTCTCAGGCTCTTTGGATAACTGAAATCAATCTCAAACACCTATGAGAATTAGTTTGCAAGGAGAGCCCAATTAAAATACTTAATAAGTATGTTCCACTTTACTAAGGAAGCCACAGGCTTCAAACAATATGGGAAAAAGGATCTTTATGTTGCTTAAAAGCATCAAATAGTGCAATGCCTTAGACAAGGTGTGAAAACTTTAGCCATTTCATGAAAACCTAAGCCTGATCATCATACTCTTAAGAGTTTTTTGGCAGACATAGAGCACAGATAGGTATGTGCAGATAAAGAATAATGAGGAAGGTTACTGTCAAACAAATGTACAGTGCCTACAAGTAGTATTCAACCCCCTGCAGATTTAGCAGGTTTACACATTTGGAATTAACTTGGCATTTTGACATTTGGACTGTAGATCAGCCTGGAAGTGTGAAATGCACTGCAGCAAAAAAGAATGTTATTTCTTTGTTTATTTTTTTTTTAAATTGGGAAAAGTTTTTTCAGAGGGTCATTTATTATTCAACCCCTCAACCCACCAGAATTCTGTTTGGTTCCCCTAAAGTATTAAGAAGTAGTTCAGGCACAAAGAACAATGAGCTTCACATGTTTGGATTAATTATCTCTTTTTCCAGCCTTTTCTGACTATTTAAGACCCTCCCCAAACTTGTGAACAGCACTCAAATATGGTCAACATGGGAAAGACAAAGGAGCATTCCAAGGCCATCAGAGACAAGATCGTGGAGGGTCACAAGGCTGGCAAAGGGTAGAAAACCCTTTCCAAGGAGTTGGGCCTACCTGTCTCCACTGTTGGGAGCATCATCCGGAAGTGGAAGGCTTATGGAACTACTGTTAGCCTTCCACGGCCTGGACAGCCTTTGAAAGTTTCCTCCCGTGCCGAGGCCAGGCTTGTCTGAAGAGTCAAGGCTAACCCAAGGACAACAAGGAAGGAGCTCCGGGAAGATCTCATGGCAGTGGGGACATTGGTTTCAGTCAATACCATAAGTAACGTACTCCACCGCAATGGTCTCCGTTCCAGATGAGCCCGTAAGGTACCTTTACTTTCAAAGCGTCATGTCAAGGCTCGTCTACAGTTTGCTCATGATCACTTGGAGGACTCTGAGACCGACTGGTTCAAGGTTCTCTGGTCTGATGAGACCAAGATCGAGATCTTTGGTGCCAACCACACACGTGACGTTTGGAGACTGGATGGCACTGCATACGACCCCAAGAATACCATCCCTACAGTCAAGCATGGTGGTGGCAGCATCATGCTGTGGGGCTGTTTCTCAGCCAAGGGGCCTGGCCATCTGGTCCGCATCCATGGGAAGATGGATAGCACGGCCTACCTGGAGATTTTGGCCAAGAACATCCGCTCCTCCATCAAGGATCTTAAGATGGGTCGTCATTTCATCTTCCAACAAGACAACGACCCAAAGCACACAGCCAAGAAAACCAAGGCGTCGTTCAAGAGGCAAAAAATCAAGGTGTTGCAGTGGCCTAGTCAGTCTCCTGACCTTAACCCAATTGAAAACTTGTGGAAGGAGCTCAAGATTAAAGTCCACATGAGACACCCAAAGAACCTAGATAACTTGGAGAAGATCTGCATGGAGGAGTGGGCCAAGATAACTCCAGAGACCTGTGCCGGCCTGATCAGGTCTTATAAAAGACGATTATTAGCTGTAATTGCAAACAAAGGTTATTCCACAAAATATTAAACCTAGGGGTTGAATAATAATTGACCCACACTTTTATGTTTAAAATTTATAAAAATTTAACTGAGCAACAAAACTTTTTGGTTTGTAAGCTTTATGCATCTGTTAATAAATCCTGCTCTTGTTTGAAGTTTGAAGGCTCTAACTTATTTGCATCTTATTAAACCTGCTAAATCTGCAGGGGGTTGAATACTACTTGTAGGCACTGTATTTGATTAAAGAAGCACTCTCATCAAAGTGTTTATCCTCTTGATATATTGCAATCATCATATTATATAGCACTGTGTACTTAGAATTGCTCATTTTGCCTTTCTACTCTTTTATTTGCTTTATTTAGAAACAGGAAGTCTTGTGGCCCTGCATGATTCATTTCCCTCTTCAACTCTTGTCCCAGCTACAACCTCATCCCCCTGCTATAGAATTTTGCAGTGGTTCATAACTTCTTCAGAGAAAATTGACCTCCTGTTTCTATATAGAGCTTGTAAGAATTTAAGTAGTCAGTTTTTAGTCACGTGATGTCATAGACCTAGTAGAAAACAGAAGCATCAACTGGAAAATTAGCAATTGTAGGTACACAATGCTATATATTATGACAATTGCAATATATTAAGAGGATATCATTTTGCTTGCTTCTTTAAGAGAGTAGCTGCTAAAATACCATTTCAAAACAGCAACAGTTTTTTGTGCTGGATTCAGAAAGTGTGAAAAAGAAAATGGAAAAGTATATAGAGTTTCTGTCTGACCCCTTTCTTCCATTGTGAATAAAGAAGAACCGTGCCATCCGTTCATGCATGACAATGCATCATCTCATGCTGCAAAGAATACTGCTGAGTATTTGGCTGCTAAAGGCATAAAATGAGAGAAACTCATGGTGAGTCCAAAATCCTCCACTGACCTCAACTCTGTTGAGAATTTTTGGACTTTCCTCAAGAAGAAGATCTATGAGGGTGGGAGGCAGTTCACATCAAAACATCTGCTCTGGGAAGCTATTCTGACATGCTGCAAAGAAATTCAAGCAGAAGCTGTCCAAAAACTTTTTAAATTCAATTGATGAAAGAATTATGAAGGTGAAGTCAAAGAAGGGTTTCTATGTTAACATGTAACTTGGCCTCTTAAGATGGTTTTGGTTGAAAAAGCTTTCAAAATTCAGTAAATGAGACTTTTTAATGCTGCAAATTTAAAAAATGAACATTTTCAGTTATTTACAACATATAAAATGATTTGAAACTGTGTTGTGGACAATAATTTGGAACAGTGCATTTTGAGTTCTTTTAAAGAAAAAAAAATACTAATATAATTCAGAGGTTTGTCCAATAAAATTTGATTAATACTCTTACAGGCAATGATTTGAACGTTACACGGCATCAACCATTTAATGTAATAATTTGGAACCGCGGTGTGCAGTGCACTATGCTACCACGAGCTATCAGGCACTTCTAGATGCCAAGCACCATTTTACGTGTTTGATACAAAAGACTAGAAATGCAGCATTCACCCATATCCTTTGAATTAAATGTCTTTTGTTCCACACCTGGAAATTATTATTTGCAGTGAGAGGTAAAACAGGGGTTAAAGCAGGGAAGAGGAGAAACCATGGATTACAGCCGTTTCACATCTTAACTGACGCTTCTACAGGTCCATGAACCCATAGAAGCCCATAGAAGAGTCAGTTGATGCAAATGGCTGTAGTCCCTTGTTTCTCTTCTCCCCGCGAGACAAGATTGCACTGCGCATGCGCGAACTATGGAGGACACCTACTCCAATTCTGGAAAATATTGCAGACAGTGGGGAAGGATGGGATGGAGGAAAAAAGAAACACCGCCCATCGGACAGGACACAGGACATTTCCATAGCCTGCCAAATTCAGGTGACAGAGTCACTTTAACCTATGTTTTTACCCACATGCCGCGAAGAATGATGTCCATGTGTGTGGAATAAATGACTTTTTATTCAAAGGATATGGGTGAGTGCTGCATTTCTGTTTCTACATGCTGAATAAATGCTCTGCTCTGAGCAGTGCACCACCTAAATATATGCTACAAGAAGTTTTGTATGTGGAGAGCCATCCAATATTTGCAGATCAAAAGTTGGTGCCTCTTTAGTCTTTTACGTAACACAAAGAACACTCACCGTTTCCAACTCATACTTACCAGGCCTGGCTCTATTCTGTATAAATGTTAAACATGGCATATTAGTTAACCCCTACCCACAAAATGGAGCAACTGTAAGTCAAAATTGCAAATGATTTCATGCAATCTAAAATACCTATATATAACAAGAACTTGACAGAACCAGAGCTGTGTCCGTGTACTCCCTATAGGATTCTTCAATTACACACAGCACAGCTCCTGTAGCATGTGCTAGTATCGGAACAATCCCAGCACTTTAACATATCAGATGCCTTTATCAATACTTAGAGAGGCAAATGAGAAGTTTGACAATGGAAATTGCTCCCTCTATCAGTCCACTGGAACGAAGGAAGGCCTACCAATGGCCACTGGGCTGTTATTAATCTCCTCCTATCAGATCCTGAAGGTGGCAAAATCTAATAGGCTACTTATCAATCAAACACTGACATGTTAGACCAGTGGTCCCCAACTCTGGTCCTCAAGAGCCACCAGCAGGTCATGTTTTCAGGATTTCCTTAGTATTGCACAGATGATGGAATTATTGCCTGTGCAGGTAATGCAATTATCACCTGTGCAATGCTAAGGAAATACTGAAAACATGACCTGTTGGTGGCTCTTGAGGACCGGAGTTGGGGAACACTGTGTTAGACAATGTACTCTACTATGTAGGTTGCACAATATCTTATATAGAGAGACACGAATCCGAACAATAAAGTTCAGTGTCAGTACCGAACACCTACTGATCGGGCATAGACACTGAACATGGACTTCACCAGGAAGTCCATGTAACTGTGCTTCTGCTACATACACTACTGCTGCTGCTGCAGCGAATGTTTTGGCATTGATGAATTGACGTGTCATTGACTGGAAGTCTAGAGCTGCAATGCACATTGCGTGTCTCACTGTTGTCTTTGGGAAAACCTCTCTTATTCCAGCATTCACAGGTCTCATTCCAAGGTGGAAAGCATCTGGCAAAATGCTCTCTTATAACATGGATCGAACACAGTTGCAACCCAGTAGTCAGCACTATTTAGAATCATAACTCTACGGGAATCATGTTGCAGATACTGCAGCCAGAAGGCACTTATATGTCAGGCTCTTCCATGAGGTCCAAGCCCATGCTGTGTTGGTGGCTGGGTAACACTAATGCTTGTTTTCTCCTTCCCCTCTCGCCAACCACGAACAACAGAGAGAGGAGGATTATCCTCTTCATCTCCTGACAATTGTTCCCCATCACTGCGTCCTTCTCCATTTGTTCCTCGGCTCTTGCAACTAGTTTGTCTGGTATCATCAACCCCCCCTCAAATACAGTAATCAACCCTCCCTTGGCACCCGCCTGTGTGACGACAGTCTGGAACTTTGAGATAATATTATCCCTTCCCCATCCCCCTCTGTTTCCTTTGGGACCACATCTCTTCCTGCAGGCTATTCAAAGTCTGTTCCAGCATGTAGATGATGGGATTAGTAATGCTGATGACAGAATTGTCACTGCTAACCATCTTAGTAGTCATTTTGAAACTGTGCAGAAGGGTGCAGAAAACCTTAATGTGAGCCCACTCTGTAAACATGATATGTGCCACATCCATGCTGCCTTGGCCCAGACTATATGGCATTACATACTGCGACAGGGCTCATTACTGCTGCCACAGTCGCTGCAACATGTGCAGAGTGGAATTCCCCCATGTCAGCTGTTATGACCTGGTGGTTACGGAGCGGTACTGAGATGACCTGGTGGGTAAAACCAATCATGGACAAGCTCAGAGTAGGTGGCAGCTCCACAGACAGAAATCACTGATATGATCTAGTGATTACGAAGCAGCACTGAAATGACCTGGTGGGTAAAACAAATAATGTACAAGCTCTGAAGAGGTGGTAGCTTTACTGACCGCAATCCCTACTCCTAACACCAACACTAGAAATAGCCGTGGAGCGTTCCTATCTCTGCCTAGACGCCTCTTCACAGCCTAAGAACTAGCTACCCCTGAAGATGGAAACGGAAAACTATCTCGCCTCAGAGAAACCCCCAAAGGAAGATAGCCCCCCACAAATATTGACGGTGAGTGGAGAGGGAAATGACAAACTCAGAAATGAAACTAGATTTTAGCAAAGGAGGCCAATACTATCTAAATAGACAGAGATAGAAAAAGGCTACTGTGCGGTCAGTATAAAAACTAAATGTCCATGCAGAGTTTACAAAAATAACCTCCACACCAACTCACGGTGTGGAGGGGCAAATCTGCGACCCCAGAGCTTCCAACTAGCCGGAATATTTCATAATGACAAGCTGGACAAAAGAGACATAACTTAAACTGAACACAAGGTCATAAGCAGGGAAACACCCAAAAAGTAGCAGAACTTATCTTAAGCTGAAATGAACTGGCCAACAGAGAACTTCCAGGAAAGAACTGAATCCACAGGAAAAACATTGACAGCTGGCATCAACTACAGCCAAAAGCCCAGTTAAATAACAAGGCCAGGGAACCGATTAGTGAAAGCAGCTGCTAAGTTCCACTCGAAACCACCAGAGGGAGCCCAAGAGCAGAACTCCCAAAAATACCATTCGTAACCACAGGATGGAGCCCAAGAACGGAATTCACAACAGTACCCCCCCTTGAGGAGGGGTCACCGAACCCTCACCAGAGCCCCCAGGCCGATCGGGACGAGCCAAATGAAAAGAACGTACCAAATTGGCAGCATGGACATCGGAGGAAAAAACCCAAGAGTTATCCTCCTGGCCATAACCCTTTCACTTGACCAGATACTGAAGTTTCCGCCTTGAAAGATGAGAATCCAAAATCTTCTCCACCACATATTCCAGCTCCCCCTCAACCAACACCGGAGCAGGAGGGTCAACGGAGGGAACCATGGGCACCACATATCTCCGCAACAAAGATCTATGGAACACATTATGAATGGAAAAGGAAGCTGGAAGGGCCAAACGAAAAGACACCGGATTGATAATTTCCGAAATCCTATAAGGACCAATAAAACGAGGTTTGAACTTAGGGGAAGAGACCTTCATAGGAACATGACGAGAAGACAACCAGACCAAATCCCCAACCCGAAGCCGGGGACCAATGCACCGACGGCGGTTAGCAAAACATTGGGCCTTTTCCTGAGACAATGTTAAATTGTCCACCACATGAGTCCAAATCCGCTGCAACCTGTCCACCACAGAATCTACCCCAGGACAGTCCGAAGGCTCAACCTGTCCTGAAGAAAAGCGAGGATGAAAACCGAAGTTACAAAAAAAGGCGAAACCAAAGTAGCCGAAGTAGCCCGATTATTAAGGGCAAACTCGGCCAACGGCAAGAAGGTAACCCAATCATCCTGATCAGCAGACACAAAGCATCTCAAATAGGTTTCCAAGGTCTGATTGGTTCGCTCCGTCTGTCCATTTGTCTGAGATTGAAACGCCGAAGAAAAAGACAAATTAATGCCCATTCTAACACAAAAGGACCGCCAAAACCTAGAAACAAACTGGGTACCTCTGTCAGACACAATATTCTCCGAAATACCATGCAAACGAACCACATGCTGGAAAAACAAAGGAACCAAATCAGAGGAGGAAGGCAACTTAGGCAAAGGTACCAAATGGACCATTTTAGAAAACCGGTCACAAACCACCCAGATGACAGACATCTTCTGAGAAACAGGAAGATCAGAAATAAAATCCATGGAAATATGCGTCCAGGGCCTCTCAGGGATAGGCAAAGGCAAAAGCAACCCACTAGCACGAGAACAGCAGGGCTTAGCCC